>NC_080683.1:45717178-46020208 GCF_030445035.2 Dasypus novemcinctus
TAGTTTTTGTTTGTGAAGATTTTAAACACATCCTCATTAAAAAAAAAAGATTTATTTATTTATTTCTCTCCCCTTGCCTCCCCACCCCCCCGCCATTGTCTGTTCTCTGTGTCTATTTGCCGCGTGTTCTTTGTCTGCTTCTGTTGTTGTCAGCGGCGTGGGAATCTGTGTTTCTTTTTGTTGTGTCAGCTCTCTGTGTAGGCAGCGCCATTCCTGGGCAGGCTGCACTTTCTTTCACGCTGGGTGGCTCTCCTCACGGGGTGCAATCCTTGTGTGTGGGGCTCCCCTACGCAGGGGACACGGCTGCGTGGCAGGGCACTCCTTGCACACATCAGCACTGTGCATGGGTCAGCTCCACACGGGTCAAGGAGGCCCGGGGCTTGAACTGCGGACCTCCCATGTGGTAGACAGAGGCCCAAACCACTGGGCCAAGTCCGCTTTCCATCCTCTTTTTTATAGGACAGTTTTGCCAGATAGAAATCTTGGCTGGCAGTTTTTCTCTTTCAGTATCTTAAATATATCATACCACTCCCTTCTCACTTTGGTGTTTTTTGATGAGAGATCAGCATTTAGTCTTATCAAAGTAATTCTTTGGTTTTCTCTTGCTGCTTTCAGAATCTCCTCCTTATTCAGATATATGTCATTCTGAATAGTAGGTATCTTGGAGTAGGTTTATTTGGATTTATTCTGTTTGGGGTGTGCTGTCATTCTTTGATGGTGATACTTATGTTTTTCATAAGGGTTGGGAAGTTTTTGGTCATTATTTCCTCAAATAGTCTTTTTTTCCCCTTTTCCATTCTTTTTTTTCTGTGACACTGATAACACATATTTTTTTGTTTCATGTTGTCAAATCAATTCCATGAGACCCTGTTCCATGTTTTCCATTCAAGTTCAGATGTTCTGTCTCCAATAATCATTAATTCTGTCTTCCATCAATTCAAGTCTGTTGTTATATGCCTCTAATGAATTTTTAAAATTATTTATTTCTCTCCCCTCTCCCCCAGTTGTCTATTCTCTGTGTCTATTTGCTGTGTGTTCTTCTGTGTTCACTTCTATTCTTGTCAGCGGCACTGGGAATCTGTGTCTCTCTTTGTTGTGTCATCTTGTTGTGTCAGCTCTCCGTGTGTACGGCTGCCACTCCTGGGCAGGTTGAACTTTCTTTTGTGCTGGGTGGCTCTCCTTACAGGGTGCACTCCTTGTGTGTGGGGCTCCCCTACCTGGGGGACACCCCTGTGGGTTACGGCACTCCTTGCGTGCATCAGCACTGCATGTGGGACAGCTCCACACAGGTCCAGGAGACCCTGGGATTGAACTGTGGACTTCCCATGTGATAGGCGGATGCTCTATCTGTTGAGCCAAGTTCACTTCCCATTTAATGAATTTTTTTTAAAGATTTAGTTTTTTATTTATTTCTCTTCCCCCTTCCCTGCCCTTGCCCCAGTTGTCTGCTCTCTGTGTCCATTTGCTGTGTGTTCTCCTGTGTCCACTTCTATTCAGTGGCACGGGATTCTGTGTCTCTTTTTGTTGCATCATCTTGCTGCATCAGCTCTCTGTGTGTGCGGCACCACTCCTGGGCAGGCTGGACTTTCTTTTGTGCTGGGCGGCTCTCCTTACGGGGTGCACTCCTTGTGCATGGGGCTCCCCTAGGTGGGGGATACCCCTGCATGGCACAGCACTCCTTGCATGCATCAGCACTGCGTGTGGGCCAGCTCCACACGGGTCAAGGAGGTCCTGGGTTTGAATCGCAGACCTCCCATGTGGTAGGTGTTTATGCCCTATCCATTGGTCCAAGTCCGCTTCCCTAGAACTTCTTTGAATTACTGGTAAAATTAATCTCTTTCTATTTCTTCATATGGCTTGTAATTTTTTGCTGATGTCTAGGCATATGAATATGTTGGCAGATTTGCTCTCATGGTCGGTTTCTCTCTCTATTAAAGAATCTATTGCTTCATGATTCACTATTCTTTTTATTGCTATGTTTTAAGTGCTGATTTGGAAATAATTGTCAGTGTTCTTGGTAATCTGTGGACCAAGGCACATAATAAATTGGAAAGTAAGTTATTAAAAAGTAAACTTTCTGTGTTTTTTTAAAAAATACACCTTTCTTGATAAGTCCATTTAAGGTCATTGCATAGGTGGGTGTCCTTGTTCTAAGGAGGTATGCATGGCAGTATTAAGTGTTGTGGGAGCATGATGTGTGCAGCCTACTCTCAAATGTTCAGAAAGTAAATTGATAAATGGGTAAATCAATGGATGGAATGCTCTATGGGTGGGTGGATGGGTGGGTGGGGGAATGGGTAGGATGTTGTGGCAGATGTGGCAAAAAGTGTTGGGATTGGTGGATCTGGTATCTGTGTATCTAGATATGTTGGAGTTGTGATATTTGTGTATCTGGGTATGTTGGAGTTGTCTGTGTGGGGTTTTTATTGTTTTTGTGATTGTCCTGTAAATGTGAGAATATTTCAAAATAAAAAACCAAAAAATATACCTTTCATTTGTTTGGAAGCAACAAATTACTTAAAAAAATAAAGATTTCATTTAGTGAAAACTATAAAATATATATCATTATCAGTAAATTTCCCATGTGATATATAATTTTTTGCATTGACACACTTTTTATTAAGATGTCTAATATTTCTATGGAAACTGTCCTTAAACCTAAGCAACTTGCTTTATACCATTTCATTTGATGAAAGTAGTACATCCTGCTGTCTCCTGACCACAGTTAGTGCATATTAACTGATGTATTAACAATTTAATAATTTGGACCCAATGTAGATTCAAGAGAGTTATAATGTAAGGCCAAAGCATCTCACAGAAGTATACTTAGGTATAAAATGAGATTAATACCTGACTTCAGTACAATAGCTATTACAGTTTATTGTGTGATTGCTATGTGCCAGGCTCCTTATCTCATTTAATCCGTACAGCTCCCTCTGAGGTATTCTCTCTATGTGTTAGACAAGGATCTTGAGACTTGGAGATGGTAAGTGGTTTGCTCATGGATACAGATATTAACTTGCAGAGGCAGGATCTCAACCCAGGTACTCTCTTCTTAATTTCATAAATTTGTCTGAAGATTTAAGTCAGATACAAGTTATCACAATGCCTGCAGCACTGTTGTACTCCATAAATATTGATTTGCTTCCTTTACCCATTTGACTGTGGGGAAAAGAGTTGTCCCCCCTCATGTGCATTCTCTTCTCTCCACTCTTTTGCACTTAAATATGTAAGTTCAGTTTGTACACAGCATTATTGTAAAGTGAGCCTATTTTAATATATGATTTCAAGTAAACAAATAGTAAAAATTTTTCTGACCTAAAACCCAATCAAAATTGGTAATTTTAAGATGGATGGCATATCATAGATTGAGCTTGACACTGAGTTGAAGCCATGTTCAATTTATTGAGGGAACTTGAAATTCTGTTGCCTACAGGGAGAAAAATTCTGAAATCTTCATTTTCTCATTTTAGTGTCTTTCCTAGCTTTCTGCAAGACCCAAGCCAGATCATCTGATTGTATTGTAAACTGAGGCTATTGATGGTCCATTAAATTGATATTTAGGCAAGTGACATTAAAACATTTGCCTCAGGTAAACTCCTAATATAATAGATATAAGAATTATACATTTCTTTGTAGTTGGAAACATCTTAATTATTTTATTGACAACTGTATTGTCACATCATATAGGACTGTCTGCTTTTCTCTCCCCCGTGGTTGTAGCCAGTAAGCATTTCCTTTGAGGCATGGAAAATAAGAGAAAAGAGAAAAATAACAGTAACAAGCTGCATCAACTTTTATGACCACTAGATGGCAGACTTATGCAGAATGGCCACTGCCTGGGAGAGTCCTAACCTTCAACTTGACTCTGGATAGTGTACTATGTTCTGGTTTCTTCTCTGAGCAGTGGCATAATGATGATCATTTGCAGCAAGCTTTTCCTGGATTCAGAATGCGAGGTCGGATAAAATAAAGCATCTGTCAGTTCATGCACAGACAACCCCAATTACCATTTGTCCCTAGTTCTGCTTTTCGGTCTTCAAACACAAAGACTAATTGTCCTTTTCCCAGATAATATAGCTTTTCTCCCACTATCTTAATGTGATTGCAGGGGCCCCTAAATAGACATCTAGAACTCAGAAGGGTCATAGTCTAAATTTTTTAGTCCTTTCTGAAGTTATATTACCATATCACAAAAATACAAAAAACCCAAAAAACTGGAATTGGTAGTGGGATTTATAAAGAAGTGTTTATTAACTACAGCTCAGAGAGATGCTGTAGCTCAACAAAATTATGTCCTTTTTCAATTTTTATGAGGAGTCAAAAGATTTCTGTCTAAATTGGCTTTCAGTAGTCCAACCCCTTTAGGCTCTCATTTTTTTCTTTTTCACTTTATTCTTTCTTACTTTGTAGTGTTATTGCCTCTAGTAGTGGGGTTCAATATTTCAACCAAAATAAGTAAACTTTGTGCCTCTGTTTCTTCAGATTAAACAAAATCTATTTTTGGCCCTAAATGACCTCTGTGGAAATTATTTTTATTTTCTGCTTCAGAAATCTTCCCAGACCCTAACCCACTCTTCTTCCTTCTACCCAAACTTTTGTTTTTCCTGGCCCTACCTCTGGCTCTAGTGCTAGCATTTCCTCCCTGTATTGTTCTTATTCAGAATTCCAACTCTGCATTGTTGGTCCTGTTGCATTATTAATGAGTAGGCTCTTTTAATAGCAGCTGAGCTTCTTGCCTACTTTTTTGTTTCAAGACTTTTGATGTCACCATCAAAGCAATTCAACTCTGCTCTTTTCTTTTCCCTGTGGTTGCTTGATAGAAACTAAATAGAAAATTCAAGATGCTCTGCAGACAAACCCTTATACCTAATAAGAGTTCAACAGGGCTGCTGAATACAAACTCAACATGCAAAAATTAATGGTATCTTTAATACCATCAATAACCCATTAGGAAATGAAATAGAAAAAAATATACCATTTACAATAACATCAAAGACTATAAGATACTTCAGGGGAAGTGGACTTGGCCCAGTGGATAGGGCGTCCGCCTACCACATGGGAGGTCTGCGGTTCAAACCCTGGGCCTCCATGACCCGTGTGGAGCTGGCCCATGTGCAGTGCTGATATATGCAAGGAGTACCCTGCCACGCAGGGGTGTCCCCTGCGTAGGGGAGCCCCAAGCGCAAGGAGTGTGCCCCGTAAGGCGAGCCGCCCAGTGCGAAAGAAAGTGCAGCCTGCCCAGGAATGGCGCCGCACAAATGGAGAGATGACCCAACAAAAAGAGACACAAATTCCGGGTGCCACTGATAAGGATAGAAGTGGTCATAGAAGAACACACAGCGAATGGACACAGAGAGCAGACAACTGGGGTGGGGGGAAGGGGAGAGAAATAAATAAATGAAAAAAAAAAGAATATAGTCAATGGTTTTAAAAAAAAGATACTTCAGAACAAATATGAAAAAAAAAGAACTTTATGGACAAAAAGTACAAAATGTTTTATATAGAGTTATACCATGTCCATGGAAAGGAACATTTGGTTGCATAATGATGTTGTTTCTCCCTCAGGTAATCTGTAAATTAAATGAAATTTCAATAAAAATGTGCTTTGGCTTTTTCTCCTAGGAATTAAGATTTTGAAGTTCATATGAAGAAGTAATGGCCTAAGAATAACCAAAAGCAATTTTAAAAACAACCAGGAGTGTGAATCTGCCTATTAGACATCAAAACAATACAAAATTATGTTAAAGCACATGGCGTCTTGTCCAGTGATGGGCAAATAGATCAAAGGAAAGAAATGAGAGCTCAGAAATGCACTAAGCATACATGACAAATATGGTATATTAGTGTGGTAGTTTGAAGCCTTTGTGGACCCCAGAAAATCATGTCTTTAGGGCTAATCCATTCCTGTGCATGTAAACCTACTGTAGGTTGGAACTTTTGATTAAATTATACAAGGACCTTTGATTAGATTGTGTGACTCAGGGTGTGCCTTAATCCTCTTACTGTAGTCTTTTATAAATGAAGGAATAAAAAGCCACAGATACAGAAAAAAGCTGTAGAGACAGAGAGGAACCCAGAAGCTGAAATCAACAGAACATAGAAGCTAAGAGGAAGCTACTTTAGCCAGAAGCTGAAAGCACTGAGGCCCAGAAGAGAGGGGAGAGATTAGCACATATCACCATGTGCTTGCTTGCTCACAGCTGCAGCTCAGAGAGAAAGGATCTCCTGAAGGTGCCTTGATTTGGACACTTTTATGGCTTTGGAATGATAAGCTTTTAACTGAATTCTCCATTGTAAAAGCTAACCCGTTCCTGGTATATTGCTCCCAGCAGCTTTTAGCAAACTAATAATAATAAAAAAATAGAATTTCTTTCTGTGAGTAACAGAAAACTCAAAATAGCGGTAGCTTTAACAAGATAAACGTTTATTTCTGTCTCGCCTAAAACTTCAAAGGAAGACAGGGACCCAGATTTCTTCCATTATTCTCTATCACTGTGCATGGCCTCTGTATCTAAATTCAACTAATGATTCAGGATGGCTGCTATAGCTCCAGCCATCATGTCTGAATTCCAAAAGAAAGAAAGAGGTAGCAAAAGGGAAAAGGCATGCTTCTTTCTTTTTGAGACATTTCCTGAAGGTAGTAGATACTACTTCCTCTAACGACTCATTGGCCAGGGCATGGCCATGCCCAGGTGCAAGTAAGGCTGGGAAATGTAGTTAAATCTGGGTGGCCATATTTTCAGCTTAAAATTCTATTACTATAGAAGAAAGGAGAGAAAGGATATTAAAGAACAACTAGGAGATTCTGTTACAGAGAGCAATACAAATCAATGGAAGAAAAAGGCATTATTTAATACATGTGTTGGGACAGTGGTTTCATATTTAAAAAATAAAATTAGATAACTGTCTCGCACTGAACATAAGGAAAATTTTAAATGGATTAAAAACCTAAATGTGACTGAAAGGATGCATAGTAAATTACAATAATAGTTTCTTTGGATTGACAATATCAAATATCTAGTGAGAGAGAGGAATAGGATTGGGGGAGGGAATAAAGGACAGTAACTTTTCATAATCTTTAATAATAATAAATGAATAAAGGACAAAATCAAACCACAAACCTTCTCAATAAAGCTTCCTCAACTTCATTTGCATACCCTTAGATGGGGTCCACTGGGGTCTGCTTACCTGCTAGCCTCTGTGTCTGCATGACACAGGTTAGCGGGAACTGTCTAAAGCGTTACAGCACTTCCCCTCCCTGATGACTTCTTCGGTACTTGCTGCCAGGACCAGGTCTGAGTAGGGCAGCCCCACCATCAGTGCTCTAGTTCTGCTAGCTGCTGTATTTGTACGAAAGGAAATGAAGGGATCCTATCTTGACTTTTGAACAGGACATATACTCCTTTCCTAATCTTGCAAAAGGAGAGCATACTGTTTTCTGACATCTTCAACAAACTCTTGCTATTCCCTGTCTCCTGGGAGCATATAGGCTACCCAAGTCAATTTGTCTCTCTCTTGGCAGACTATCTTCCCCAATGAAAGCCTAGGCAGTCTTGATATAATACCTGGTTTTTCCTGATCCACAGGTTACTTGTAGATAATTTTTAAAAATTAAAAGAAAAAAAAGGCAGTCTGCAATAATTTATTTCAGTAATTGAAAGAATTACATGAAGGCTTCATTAATATCTGATTTCTTAACATATGTAAAATGAAAACATCCTCTTTATGTCAGAACCAATGAATAAGACTAGTTTGGTGGTGGTGGTGGGGTGAGGGCCAAGAGGCCCTCTAGGAGTCCAAAGTGCATACCTGGCCCTTGTGAAAGCAACAAGGTGGGAAAAGCAATTGCTTGGCTCTCAGGAAGAGTTAAGCCTAGGAAATGGAACAGAAGTAAAAATGAGCTAAATGTGCATGGATGAACATAGGTTTAATATGATTCTATGGGTGAGGACTGCACAGCAAAAGCACATCAAGCCAGGGTGGATGAAATAACATAAAAATTGAGTCTGAGATCTGGGGTCAGGTAACCAAAAAGTAAAGCTGGGGACCACAAACCCAGGGTCATAGGAGGATTCTGCTTCATTTCTATTTTGCTTCTGTTTCAAGTCATTTTCATTTTTTTACTTTATTTTGACTGGATTAGATAGATATTTATGTAATTGATATATTTTTAAATTCTTTTTCCTTTATGTACAATTCCTTTTTACAAAAATTTGTGACTTTAAAGTTCAACAGGCAAACCACACATTTTAGCACAAGCAGGTAAATAGAATTTTATAACAGTCACTGAAGCTTGACTGGCTGACTAAAATATGACAATGGAAGGGTGGGTCACGTGCAAAAGAAAATAGATTTAAGAATGAGTGGAGAAATTGCCCTCTACAAGAAGGCTTAACCTTGGGAGAAATTGAGTTCAAGGATGTGTTGTGTTTTTTTTGGGGGCAAACAGGATGTGAAAAATTTGTTTCCATTTTCTGGACAGGCAGTGAACAGGATGTGGCAGCAGAGGGCTTTCAGGCAACAGCAGGCTCACCACACAGCTTGCCAATCTTCTCTAAAGGGAGAGTCTCTGTTGGGAAAGCCTGCTAGTCCCGAAAATCTGGCAGTGACTCAGGAGTTCTCTCCTGCAAGGAGATGGATTGATGGTCAGGGTGTGTTTGGAGCAGTTCAGGACTGCTGCAGCTGCTGAATTGTGTGCTCAGGCACCCAGGTGATTTCTCTCTCTTCATTCTGCCTTCCTCAGGAGGCTTTTGTCCTCTGAATTGCAAGATAGCATGTCTGTGTTCTGAGCAGTATGAAAGTGGAAGGACCAAAGGCCTGCTTGCTGTCTCTCTCTCTTTTTGGCTTTTAAAGGGGTAGGATCTTTGCTCCACTGCTTTCAAATTTTAATTTATGTATTTGTTTTTAAGGAGGTACCAAATATTGAACCTGGGACTGTGTACACGGGAAGCAGGTGCTCAACCACAGAGCTACCCCGCCCCCCCCATACTGGCTCTTTTGAGGTGTTGTCTTTTTATTCAGGAAGGGAACACATTCCCTGCAGCAGCCATCTTTTTATATCTTATTGTCTAGAAGTATGTCATGTGTCTACTTATAGCTGGATTGATTTGGGGAATTTGAATGTGCTTTCCAGCCTCTCTGGCAAACAAGTACACGGCAGAGGAAGGCAAATGGATGGCTTTTGGGTAGCCAACCTACAGTGTACGTTTTTAAGGCAAGTTGGTGGTTGTAAGGAGATGTCCAAACCCCAAACTGAACAATAAAAATGGAAAAACATTAAGAAGTCAAAAAGCAAAGCAAAACAAAATAATACAAAAAAATACAAACCAAAAGTACGTCAATGTGACAATCAACTTTTGATATATGTGTATATAATGTTGGGCAGGCTTAAAAATCTTGAGACAGGGAAACGGACTTTGGCCCAGTGGTTAGGGCGTCCGTCTACCACATGGGAGGTCCGCGGTTCAAGCCCCGGGCCTCCCTGACTCGTGTGGAGCTGGCCCATGAGCAGTGCTGATGCGCGCAAGGAGTGCCCTGCCACACAGGGGTGTCCCCCGCGTAGGGGAGCCCCACGCGCAAGGAGTGCACCCATAAGGAGAGCCGCCCAGCGCGAAGGAGAGTGCAGCCTGCCGAGGAATGGCGCCGCCCACACTTCCCGTGCCGCTGACGACAACAGAAGTGGACAAAGAAACAAGACTCAGCAAAAAGACACAGAAAACAGACAACCGGGGGAGGGGAGGGGAGGGGAATTAAATAAATAAAAACAAATCTTAAAAAAAAAAAAAATCTTGAGACAGAGCCTTGGATCTGCCTCCTTCAAAAAAAGGCAGACATTCAAAATTTAAATTCAGTATTCTTTTAAAAATAAAAATTATACATAATTATACATGCACAAAGTTTAAAAAACAAGTAATTCTACAAGATTTTGTAAAAACACAAAAATGAAACCAGCAATCCTCTTATCCCCTCCAAGTTTCTGTTTCCAGAGGAAGCCATTTTAAATGCTGAGAATTTTCTTTTGGGGCATTTCCGGCTCTAGTTTCATCTTTTCTGTTAGTTTTCCATCTCTTCATTAACGTCTTAATCAGGTATCTGAATTAGGTTGTGGTAAACTGAGACAAAATTTTTGGTCATAAGTTTTTTTCCTCTGTGATAGCATTTTTTCTGGTGACTTATTCATCATATTTCTGTTTTTTTTTTTAAATGACTTTTCTTATATATTTGCATTATCTTGTTTTGATACTTGTGGCTATACCCTTAGAAGAAACATTCTTAATCCAATTTCTTTGAGTATGAACCTGTTGCAAATAGGATCGCTGAAAGATGTTATTTTAGTTAAGACATGGCCCAACTGAATGAAGTTGGGCCTTTATCTGGTTTACTAGAGTTCTTTATAAACAGAAGAAATTCAGACATAGAGAAAGGCACAGATGGTGCAATAAGAAGGAAGTCAAAGGAACCTAAAAGACAAAGGAGAGGACATTGCCATGTGACAGGAAAGAACCAAGCCAGAAAGCTACTGACTCTAGGAGGATGCGAGCCTTTTAGCCTCTGAAACTGTGAGCCAATAAATTTTCCTGTTGTTTAAGTCAAAACCAGCTTGTGGTATTTGTGATTACGGCCTAGCAAAACTAAGACAGTACTGTTAAAAAAATCTTTTCATTATGGAAAATTTTAAATTTACACAGAAGTATAGAGAAGAAAACAATACATCCTCATGTATGTATTACCCAGCTTAAAAAATCAACTTGCAGCCACATATTTCCATCTGTACCCCCACCCACTTGTCCCCTCCTGTGTTATCTTGAAGCAAATCCCCGACTTCATCCACAATTATTTCAGTATGTATTTCTAAAAGATAAGGACTCTTTATAAAAATGTAAGTAAAACCTAAAAAATTCCTGAATATCATCAAATATTCAGTCAGTGTTCACATTTTCAATTGTTTCAGAAATGTAATAATTGTTTTCTTTAATTTTCTTGTTTGACTGTGAAGTTAACTAAGGTCCATACACTGTAATTATGGTCTTTTAAGTTTCCTTTAATCCATAGTTTCTTCCCATTCTCTCTATTTTTCTTTGCGATTTATTTGTTGAAGAAATTGAATTGTCTGTTTGATAGAGTTTCTCACAGTCTGGATTTTGTTAGTTATATCCATGCAGTGTTTCATATGTTCCTCTGCATTTCCTTGCAAATTGGTAGTTGGATTTAGAGACTTGATTAGATTCAAGTTCAACTTTTTAATTTTTTTTGGCAAGAATACTTCTTAGGCAGTACTGTGTTCTTCCATCAGGGAACATGCAATAACTGGTTGTCTATTTTTATATTATTAGCAGCCATTTATAATCATTGTCTAGCTCTGCATTATCCAATATGGTAGTCTCTAGCCACAAACGGTATTTAAACTAATTCAAATTCAAATTTTAGTTTCTCAGTTGCACTAACAACATTTCAAATGATCAAGCGACATGTGTCTAGTGGCTATGGTATTGGACAGTGCCGATATAGAATATATCCATCATCACAGAAAGTTTTATTCTTCAGTACTGGTCTAGAACCATTAATTTAGTAAAGGTTGTGATAGGGTGCTATTCTAATTTTAACATTCCTCTTTACTTATTAGCTAGAAAACTGTTATTAAGAGTATGGCAGTTTGAAGCGGGGTGGATTCCAGAAGATCACGTCCTTAGAACTAATTCAGTCTTGTGTACGCAAACCTGTTGTAGATAGAACCTTTTATTTAGATCACTTCTGAAGGGCATGACCCAGGGTTGGTTTTAATACTTTTACTGGTGTCCTTTATAAACAGAGGAAGAAAAGCGTCAGATGCAGAAAAAAAGCAGCAGAGACAGAGAAAACCAGAGAGGCTGAGGGAGAGGTCCCAGGGGCCAGAGGCTGGAAACAACAGAGCACAGAAGCATGGAAAGAGATCCCTGAGGCTGAAAGAGAAGAGACCTGGAGAGTGGGGAGAGACGAACTGTGTGCTTGATTATCCACAGCTGAGTTCGGGGAGAAAGTAAGCCTGGAGGAGAAGGCAGAGATCCAGACCTGCAGAGCTGCCATTATGCCCTGCTGTGTGCCTGATCACTCATAGCTGGAGAGAAAGCATCTTTAGATGATGCAGCCATGTTCCTGATTGCCCACAGCTGCAACCTGGTTTGACAGCATCTTTTGACGATGCCTTGATTTGGACACTTCCACAGCCTCAGAACTGTAAGCCTTTAACCTAATAAATTCCCATTATAAAATGGTATATTGCTCCCAGAAGGCTTTAGCAAACTAAAACAAAGAGAAATTTCCCCCTATCTACTGTTGTGTTACCCACTGATACAGTTCATATAGGAAAGGCAGGATAAAACTTAGCTTAATTCTTTCACTTTAATGAATTTATAGTGTAGCATCCTCCAACAGTGAATAGTTATTTTAATGTCATTAGGTGCTCATGAGTTTAGACATATATGATATCTTTCTTCCTGTTTTTTTTTTTTTTTCCTTTGGATTGACTCTTTTTTTCTTGTTCTTTATAAAAATATTGTCCAAATGCACAGAACATGGCTTTTGGCTAACTTTGGTAACTGTGGTGTATTTAATTATTGGCAACATTTTTCACCGATCTGTTACCTTTGCTATGCAGTTCCTCTAATACAAGGTGACATATGCTACCCCACCCCTTGACTTTTTCCTTGACCTTGGAATTTGCTTTTGCCAATGAGGTTTTAGCAGATCTGGAGTGAGCTGGGACTTGAAATATACTTGAAAGTGAAGCTAGGTCTCTTGTGCTTTTGCCATGGTCATTAGAAGAACTGTTCAGTATGCAGCTCCCAGAAGGAGGATGAGAAAAAAAGTGAACTCTCTCAGCTAATCTGCAAATTTGTAGTCTGACATAAAAGTTTATTGTCATTGAGATTATCTCAATAAATTGAGGTTGTTTTCCATTTCCCTCCCCCCTCCCCCTCTCCCTCCTTCCCCTCTCTATTATTCCATTTGGTGATGTCTATCATAGCCACACTAGCATTAGCAGAGTTTATCTCAGATTAATGTGTCTTCCGCAAATAGTACTTTGATGTTCAAAATGTAATAATTGAAATCATGCCCTAGAATATTAGGGATTTTGAAAGAACTCAGATTGATTGTGATTCCTATTTCTTGATCCAAAAACTGTAGATACATGACTTTTAAAAAAATTTTATTTTATTTATTTCTCTCCCCTTCCCCCCAATTGTCTGCTCTCTGTGTCAATTCGCTGCATGTTCTTCTGTGTCCACTTGCATTATTCAGTGGCACTGGGAAACTGAGTCTCTTTTTTGTTGTGTCATCTTGCTGTGTCAGCTCTCCGTGTGTGCAGCACCACTCCTGGGCAGGCTGTGCTTTTTTTTTTCACACTGGGCAGCTCTCCTTGTGGGGTGCATTCCTGTGTGGCATGGCACTCCTTGTGTGTGGCAGCACTGCATGTGGGCCAGCTTACCACACTGCTCAGGAGGCCCTGGGGATTGAACCCTGGACCCTCCATATGGTAGGTGGACGCTCTATCAGTTGAGCCACGTCTGCTTCCCTAGATATATGACTTTTTAACATTATATGATAAAGTTTTAGCCAATTCAGTCATCCTTTAAATTATCTGCCCCTCTTTGACTTCCCAATTTTTATCATCTGCATCTTTTTTAGTCACACTTTAATAGACTATACTTTTTAGAGGAATTTTTGGTTTACAGAAAAATTACTCAGAAATTACAGAGTTCCCATGTACTATCTCCCTAACCCCCGTTTCTCCTGTTATTAACATCTTGAATTAGTGTGGTACATTTATTATAATTCATGAATCAATTTTGATACATTATTTTAAAATAAGGTCCATAGTTTATATTAGGTTTCATTCTTTGGGTAGTACAGTTCTGTGGGTTTTGAAAAATGCATAATGTCATGTATTCACTATTATAGCAACATACAAAATGATTCCCTGCCTTAAGAATGCTGTGTGCACTCTATTCATTCCTCTCTCCTTCCCACTCCCCTGACAACAATTGATCTTTTACCGTCTCTATAGTTTTTCCTTTTATAGGATGTTATACAGTTGGAAGAATTCATTATGTGGTCAGAGAAGATGCTTTGTATACTTTCAATCTTTAAAAATTTATTGAGACACATGTGTTCTATCCTGGAGAATAATCTATGTACACTTGAGAAGACTGTTGATACTGCTGTTTTGGGGTGCAATGTTTTGTATGTGTCTGTTAGGTCTAGTTCATTTATCATATTCTTCAAGTTCTCTGCTTTCATACTGGTCTTTGGTCTAGGTGCTCTCTTCATTGATTAAAGTAGTATATCGAAGTCTCTGACTATTAATTGTAGAGATGTCTTTTTCTTAAGCTATGCCAGTGTTTGCCTCATATATTTTGAGGCATAGTGATTCAGTGCATAAATATTAATGATTATTATGTTTTCTTGAAAGACTGACCCTTTTAATAAGATATAGTGTCCTTCTTTGTCTTTTGTAGCAACTTTTGACTTAACATCTATTTAGTCCAATATTAGTATACCTACCTCAGCTCTCTTTTGGTTACTGTGTTCATAGATTATCTTTTTCTATCCTTTTACTTTCAGTCTATTTATGTTCTTGGGTCTAAGGTGAGTCTTGTGGAAATAATAGATAGTTGGATTATGCCCTTTTTTTAAAAAAATTAATGTATTGAAGTATATCACTCATATATAAACATACATAAATAATAAGGGTATAATAATAGTTGTGAACTTACACAACATACATATATAACATCACACAGGACTCTCATAACTCATGCTACCACCAATAACTTGCATTGTTGTTAAGCCTTTTTAACTAATGATTAAAGAGCATTGTCAAAATATTACTGCTAAACAAAACATTTCTCCCCCAACCAACCCTGTTATTATTATCTTGATATCATTTACATATGAACATACACAAACAATTAAGTGTATAGTAAAAGTTGTGAACTTACAAAGCAAACATACGTAACATCGTACAGGGATCCCATACATCAACCCTCCACCAACACCTTGCATTGTCGTGAGACATTTATTATAAATTATGAAAGAATATTGTCAAAATCTTACTACTAATCGTAGTCCTTATCTTACATTTGGTGTGTTTTCCCCCAACCCACCCTATTATTATTTTTTAAATATATATTTTAATGACAGAAGTTGTAAACTTTAAAACAATAATTCACATGTGCAGAAAACCCAAACAACACACCTCCATCAACACACCACACTGTGGTGGAACATTTGCTACAGATAAGATAATATCGTCTGATTGTTACCATGTCTATAGTGTACATTTGGCTCACATTTTCCATACTGCCTCATTATCAACACAGTACATCTTTTGCATAGATGCAAGAGTATTATATTATTACTCCTAGCCACAGTCCATAGGTCACTCCAGCTGTATTTTTCCCCCATGCATCTCCACATTCCCAACATCCTATAGTAGTGATGTACGTTCACTCTAGCTCACAAAGGATGCTCTTGTATTTGTACCATCAACCACAATTCTCATTCACCTCTTGGTTTACTGTGCTAATTCAGTTCCTAGATTATTCTCTAGCATTCTGTCAATTGGCATTTACATACATAAACTACCATTTTCAGCCATATCCCCATTTATAAACTGTTACTCACTATGTACATTTCCACTCTATACATTTCCACATTTTTACAGTAAAACGAATTAAAACTTCTACATACATTAAACATCAGTAATCCATCTCAGTCCTCCTATCCCCTTTAAGAATCCAAAGATCTGGTCTTGAAGATATTTTCCTATAATTTCTTCTAGAAGTTTTATGGTTCTTGCTTTTTATTTTTAGGTTTTTGATCCATTTTGAGTTAAATTTTGGATAAGGTGTGAGATAGGGGTCCTCTTTTCTTCTTTCAGCTATGGATGTCCAATTCTTTTAGCACTGTTTGTTGAATGGACTATTCTCCCTGAGCTGTGTGGGTTTGACAGACTAGTCAAAAATCACTTGACCATACATTTGAGGGTCTGTTTCTGAACCATCAGATTGGTTCCATTGGTCTATATGTCTGTCTTTATGCCATTACCATGCTCTTTTTACCACTATAGCTAGGTAATATGATTTAAAGTCTGGAGATGAGGGTTCCCTTTTCCTTATTATGATGTTTCTGGCTATTCAGGACCCCTTACCCTTCCAAATAAATTTGATGATCATGTTTTCAATTAAAAAAAAATGCTGGTGGAATTTTTTATCAGGATTGCATCGAATCTGTATCTCAATTTGAGTAGAACTGACAGCTTAATGATATTTAGTTTTCCAATCCATGAGCATGGAATGTTCATCCAGTTATTTAGGCATTTTTGATTTCTTTTAACATTGAGCTGCAGTTTTCTGAATACAATTGCTTTACATTGTTGGTCAAGTTTATTCCTATTTAAGTTTTATCTATCATATGTTATTTTCCCCATTCTTTTAATACTTTTAGTTACTTTTATTGATATAATCTTCATTTCTAGACTCTCTTCCAGGTCTCTCTCTTCTGTTTTTTCTTTTCAGGCTCTGGCACACCCTTTAGTAATTCCTGAAAATCTGGTTTTTTGCTTAGAAATTCTCTCAGTTTCTGTTTATCTGTGACTATTCTAACCTCACCCTCATTTTTGAAAGAGAGTCTTGCTGGATATAAAATTCTTGGCTGCAAGTTTTTCTCTTATAATATCTTAAATATATCAGACCACTGTCTTCTTGCCTCCATGGTTTCCCGTGAGAAATCAGCACTTGATCTTATTGGATATTCCTTATATGTTATGCATTGCTTTTCTCTTGCTGTTTTCATAATTTTCTCTTTGTCTTTGGCATTTGACATTCTGATGAGTATGTGTCTCAGAGTTGGTCTTTGAATTTTTTTGGATGTATGTTGTGTTTCTTGGACATGGATATCTATGTCCTTCAATAGGGTTGGGAAATTTTCTACCATTATTTCTTCAAATATTCCTTCTGCCCCTTTTCCCTTCTCTTCTTCTTCTGGGTCACCCATGACACATATGGTTGCACACCTTTTGCTGTCATTTACTGCCCTGAGACCTTGTTCAATTTTTTCCATTCTTTTCTTCATTTGTTCTTTTATATATTCACTTTCAGAGGCCATTTCTTCATGCTTACCAATCCTTTATTCTGCCTCCTCAAATCTGCTATTATATGATTCCAATGTTTTTAAAATTTCATTTATTGCACCTTTCATTCCCATAAGATCTGCTATTTTTCTTTGTATGCTTTCAAATTCTTCTTTGTGCTCATCCAGTGTCTTTTTAATATCCTTAATCTCATTAGCCATCTCATTGAATTTATTAAGGAGATTTGTTTGAACATCTATGATTAATTGTCTCAACTCCTTTATGTCATCTGGAGGCTTATCTTGTTCCCTTAATTGGGCCTTATCTTCCTGTTTCTTGGTATGGATGGATTGTAAGTTTTTTTGATGTCTTGGCATCTGGTTTACTAGAGTATTTATTTTGGGTGCAGTTTTTCTCTTTAGTTTAGGGCTTCCTGCCCTTTTTTCCTTGCTGGTTGTGCAGTAGGCGCCAAGGATGTAAGTGATGCTATAAGCTGTGGAGGCTCAAGCTTCCCTCATTGTGCCAGGGACCAATGAAGCGTCTCCCAACTTTCTCCTTTGCCAGGGGTAGGACAGAGTCACATCTGTTTGGAATAATCCAAGTCATGCAGGCCTAGACTGTAGTTGCCCAGAGAGACTGATGAAGCTTCGTATCCCTTTTACCCCTTACTGGGGATGGAACTGCAGGAGTGGACAGCAATCTATGCAGTGTGGGTCCAAGATGATTGTAGTTGCCCTGATAGTCTTCCAATTTTCAGTCTGTGCCAGCCAGATGTACTGCAGTTACCTGGATGGGGTGGTGCAGGGCCTGCCAGCCTCCTCCCTGCCAGAGGCGGGGCTGAATCTTAGTCTAGGACTGCAGGCCAATTTGGGTGAAAGAAACTGGTTCCTATGGTTACTATAATTTTTGGTCCTGGCTTCCCCTCAGGCTGGGGGCAGAGTCAAAATGGTGGCTACCAGCCTTTTTCCGACTTGGACATAATCACACCCTAGCTGTTCCCAGGGTTATGTCTAAGCCAGCCAAGTCTCCCAATCAATAGCTGAAATCGGCAGCCAACTGTCTCCTCCTCTCCTGTTTTTGGGAAGGGAGCTTCCAATTCCAGCCACAGAATAGCTCCTAGGCGGCTCGTGCTGACAGAGTAGGATAATCACCGGCTTCCGAGGCTTGGCTGGTAATTTCCCAGAGGGACTGACGCAGTTCCCCGCAGCTTCCTCCCTGCTGGAGGTGGCACTGGGGCCTAGGCTAGAGCTGCTATCTGATCTGGTTAGAAAGAAGCCAGTCCCCACCAGCACTGTGATTTTCAGTTGCCCCACTTCCTCTTGTGCCAGGCGCAGAGTTAAGATGGCAGCTACTGGCCTCTTTCTGACTTAGACAGGCTCAAACTTCAGCTGTTCTCAGGATTATACTTTAGCCTGCTGAATTTACTCATCAGTAGCTGAAGTTGGTGCTCAACCATCTCTTCCCCCCCTTTTTGGGAACTGGAGCTTTGAATTCCAGCTGAGGAGCAGCTTCCTAGATGGCTTGTGCCTCCAGTGGAGGATGGGCACTGGCCTCCGTGGTGTGGAGCGCTCTACTTACGAGTCTTCTCTGCAGATGGGCATCTCCTCCTTCCATTCCTTCAGTGATGTGGCAGGATGCTCTTCTGGCCCCCTGGAGCCTCCAAACAGGTGCTTCAGCTACCTCTAGATAGTTTTGGTTGTTCAGTAACTGCTCTGTAGCAAGAGCCGACTCTAGGAGCTCCTTACTCTGCTGCCATCTTGCTGGTTCCACTGGATCATGCCTTTAAAAAATTTTTTAAAATCCATTCTGCCAATCTTTGATTGGGGAGTTTAATCCATTAACATTCAGTGTTATTACTGTAAAGGCAGGACTTCAGCCATTTGTCCTTTTTTTAATATGCCATACCTTTTTTGTCTCCTTTGAAGCCTCCCTTTGTGCATAGCTGATCTTTTGTATCTGATTGATACAAAATATCTGATTGATCCTTTCTCATTTCCATTTCTGTGTATTTTAAAAATACTTTCTTCGTGGTTACCCTGGGGTTTGTATTAGACAACTGTAACAGTTTGATATGGTTATTTATTCCAAAAATAGATATTGGATTATGTTTGTAAACTGGTCTGTATCTGGGTTGATTAAGTTATGATTAGGGCTTTGATTGGGCCACAACATTAGGGCATTGAATCCCCACCCCTTGGTGGGTGGGGACTCACAGATAAAGGGCATGGCAAAGGATAGAGTTGAGGGTTTTTGATGTTGGAGTTTGATGCTGGAGTCTTAAGCTGGAGCCCCAGGAAGTAAGCACACAGAGGAAAGAGAAGCAAGTCCCGGGAAGAGAAGAACCCAGGATGGAAGCAAGACCCTGGAAGGGAGGAACACAGGAAGCCTGAACCCTCACAGACGTTGGCAGCCATCTTGCTCCAACACGTGAAAATAGACTTTGGTGAGGGAAGTAGCTTATGCTTTACGGCCTGGTATCTGTAAGCTCCTATCCCAAATAAACGCCCTTTGTAAAAACCAACCAATTTCTGGTATTTTGCATCAGCACCCCTTTGGCTGACTAGTACAACAACCTAAGTCTATAATCTACTAGTTTGAAAAGATACTGCCTTAACTTAAATAGAATACATGGTCTCTGCTTTCATATCCCTCTACTTCCCCTCTTTATGTTTTTTTAAAGATTTATTTTTATTTATTTCTCCCCCCCCCCCCCGACCCCTTTCTCCCCATTGTCTGCTCTCTGTGTCCATTATCTGTGTGTTATTCTGTGTCTCCTTCTATTCTCATTCGGTGGTTCTGGGAACCGATCCTGGGACTTTCCAGAGTGGAAGAGAGGAGATTACTCTCTTGTGCCACCTCAGCGTCCTGTTCTGCTTTGTTTTTCTTATTTTCTCTGTTCTGTGTCTCTTGTTGCATCATCTTGCTGCACCAGCTTTCCGTGTCGGCTGGCACTCCTGCGTGGGGTGGTTTTCCCACGTGGGGCGGCATTCTCATGCAGGGTGGCACTCCTGTGCGTGGCCGTATTCCCTTGTTGGTCAGCACTCTGTGTGGGTCAGCTCACCACATGGGCCAGCTTGCCCTCACCCGGAGGCCTTGGGCATTAAACCCTGGACCTTCTATATGGTAGATGGGAGCCCAAGTGGTTGAGATACATCCGTTTCCCTTTTATGTCATTTTTGTCCTACACTTCCTCTTTATATATGCCAATCTGCTATCAGGAAATATGATTATTTCTTATTCAATTGTATTCTAACCCACAGAACTTAAAGAGTAGGATTGTATATTAAGGATGTGATACCATTGCATTTTTTATTTACCATGTAGTTCCCTTTACTGAAGATACTCATGTCTTCTTTCTCCTGTCTCCTCTTTCAACCAAAGAACTCCCTTTAACAATTCTTGTAGGGCAGGTTTTTTTGGTGACGAATTCTCTCAGTATTTGTTTATCTGTAAATATCTTAAACTCTCCCTCATTTTTTTTTTTTAAGAAGGTACCGGGGATTGAACTCAGGATCCTGTACACTGAAGCATGTGCTCAACCACTGAGCTATGCCTGCTCTCTCTCCCTAATTTTTTAAAAATGTAAGCTTTATCGCAATGTTAATTTTTTTCTACTTTATTTATTTATTCTGCACCCCCCACCTTGCTGTTTGTGCTCACTGTCTGTTCTCAGCTCCCCATTGTGGCATAGGCCGTCATCTCTCTGCAGTGGTATGGGCCAGCTTGCCTTCATCAGGAGGCCCCAGGAATCAAACCCAGGGCCCACCAAATGGTAGACGGGAGCCCACTTACTTAAACCAATCCACTTCCCTCTCTCCCTCATTTTTGAAGGACAGTTTGGCCAGATAAAGAATTTTTGGCTGGCAGTTTTTCCTCTTTCATTCCTTAAATATATCATATTCTCTCTTCTCTGGTTTCTGATGAGATATTTGCACTTAGTCTAATTAAGTATTCCTTGTATATGACAAATAACTTTTCTCTTGCTGCTTGTGGAATTGTTTTTTTACCTTTGGCATTTGACATTCTGATTAGTATGTGTTTTGGAGTAGTTCCGTTAGGGTATATCCTGCTTGGAGTATGTTGTGCTTTTTGTATATGTGCATTTAAGTCTTTCATAAGAGTTGGGAAGTTTTCAGGCATTATTTACTCAGATATTCTTTCTGCTGCTTTCCCCTTCTCTTCACCTTCTGGGACTCCCATGTATGTTGGTATGCTTCATGTTGTTACACAAATCCATTAGAGATTGCTAAATTTTTCTATTTTTTCTCTCTTTTTTCTGACTGTGTGATTTTGATTGTCCTATCTTCTCATTTGCTGAGTCTTTCTTCTGCCTCTTCAAATCTGCTTATGTATGCCTATAGTGTATTTTTAATCTATATTATAGTACATTTTCTCCCCATAATTTCTTTGTTTCTTTTTAAACTTTCTTATTCCTCTTTTTTGCTCACAGATAGTCTTCTTTTTTTTGACTTTATCTATTTTTTTAATGTTGCATTAAAAAAATATGAGGTCCCCATATACCCCCCACACCCCCACAGATAGCCTTCTTAATGTCATTTAGCTGTTTTGTTTATTTTTCTCCATATTTTCCTTCATCTCCTTGGATTGATTTAGGAGATTTGTTTCAACTTCTTTGATTAGTTGTTCCAAAGTCTGTGTCTCATCTGAAGTTTTAATTTGTTCTCTGGAATGAGCCACATTTTCCTATTTCTTAATATGGTTGTGATTTTTGCTGATGTCTGGGCATCTGATTATTTTGATGTGCTATCTCTGGAAGTCAGTTTCTCCCTCTTCCCTAGGATTTTATTGTAGATTGGCTATGCATTAAGGCTCATCTTTCATGCTTGGTCAAGCTTATACTGAACCTTTCAAGAAGCCCATGTTTAACTGTTTAGATTTTCTTATATCTTCTGCACTGTTTCTTGTCCTGGACATGTGATGCAACTTTTGAGATTGCCAACTTATACACAGTTGGTTTCACTTCCAGGAGAAAGTTATGGTTCCTCTGTTCCTTCTCTGGGAGTCTTGATCTGATCTTTTTGTTTTTGTTCAGCATTTCCTTCCCAGTTTCTATGATTTTCTCAACTGCTTTCCCTTATTTAGTACTCCCTTTTCATTACACTTTCCAGTCCTGAGGACTGTCCTGTCTTACAGAAGTTCAGTTTTTCCTTTATTCCATGAGTATTTTCTGCCTCCAGTAACTTCCATGGTAGGGTATCTTGCCCCAGGGAGCCAGATAGGGTCAGCATACAAAACACCCATTTTTTCATTTAGGTGTTCATGCAATTAATGACCAGTTTGGATGTGCACATTGTTTGCCAGCAGTTTCGTCATTGGTCTCTTTTGTTTCCATGTTAGGATGTTCTGCCCCAGGGAGCCAGATGAGGTCAATGCTCAAAAACACCCATTTTTTTTTTTTCATTTAGGTTTCTGGCAATTAGAGACTGGGTGTGTACCTTTTGCCAACAGTTCTGTTGTGTGTCTCTTTTGTTTCCTGGGAACCATTTTGTATGCACACGCTCACCTGCCACTTGGGTCCCTTCCTTGTCTTTGCAGACTTGGGACTCTGTGTCTGAATGTGTGTGGTGTTCTAACTCACTGCTGTGAGTGTCTCTGTGGTCTGTGTTCCTGGCAGGAAGTACCTGGGCTGTGCTGCCATTGTGACTCTTTTTTTTAAAAGCAGTTTTTTTTTTTCACACTCCATACAATCCTTTCAATGTGTACAATCAATGGTTCAGTATGATTGCAGAATTATGCATTCATCACCACAATCAATTTTATAACATTTTCATTGCTCCAAACAAAAAACCAAAAAAAAAAAAAAATTCCTAAAAACACAGAAAAAAAAGCCCAGCCTCTTACCCCTTAACTCCCCTATTATTATTTTTTAACAAATCAATTCTATTGATACATATTAATAAAGCATATAATTCATCCAAAGTACAGCATCAGTAGTATTTGGTATAATCACATAGTTGTGCATTCATCACCTCAGTCATTATTTCGATAATAATAAACAACAAACAAACAAGAAAGTTTTTCACTCTTTGATCTCTGTATGCTTTCCCTGCTGTACATAGATGCTATTTCTGGCTATTCTTGCACAAATATTTATTTTTAAGCAGTTTTATTAAGATGTATTTATATACCATATGATCTATCCAAAGTCATCTATCATTGACTTTTATATAATCACAATGGTGTGCATTCATCATTTTGACCCTTAGTATTTGTGGGGTACCTTTGTTACAACTGATGAAAAAATACTAAAATATTACTGTTTACTGTACTCCGTAGTTTACCTTAGGTATACTCTTTTCCATACACTACTCCATTATTGACATCTTGTAATAGTGACATATATTTGTTCTAATTCATGGAAGAGCATTTTTATATTTGTACTATTAATCACATTCATTATCCACAACAGGGTTCACTATGTTTTACAGTCCCATGCTTCACCCCCTATCTTTCCTTCTAGTGACATATAGAACTAAATTTCCCTTTTCCACCACAATTCTATGTACAATACAGCACTATTAATTATGCTTGCAATAATGGCCTACCTTCATCTCAATCCATTTTCAGACATTTACTATCAACCTTAATAAGCACAAATTAAGCATCAGTGCCCCATTCTCCACCGTCAGTCTATCTCCTGGTATCCTGCATTCTAGATATTGACTCCATGAGTTTGTTCATTAAAATTAGTTCATATGAGTGAGATCATACAATATATGTACTTTTGTGCCTGGCTTATTACACACAATATAATGTTCTCAAGGTTCATCCATGTTCTTAGTGCAGCAGGATTTCATTTCTTCTTACAGTTAAATAATATTCCATTTTATGTATATATCACAATTTGTTTATCTAGTCATCGATTGATGGACAGTTGGGTTGTTTCTATCTTTTGACAATTGTGGACAATGCTGCTGTTAATATCTGTGTGCACATGTTTGTTTGTGTCCCTGCTTTCAGTTCTTCAGTGTTTCCTCTTTGGAAAAATGTATATTTAACCTTTGGAAATTTCTCAATGGGCCATTTGTCTTTTTTTGCTGAGTTGTAGAATTTCTTTATACATTCTGGATATTAAACCCTTATCTAATAGGTAATTAGATGTTAGAGGGAGCTTAGAGTTTAAGGCACAGATGGAAGGAACTGTTCTGCTTGCAGTTTTAGATACTTTTTGTGTTTTGGGATGGGAATTGTCCATCATCATCCTTTTGTTAGTTGTCCTGGGTGAGTCTGATGAACTGGAGAGTAGATGTTGGTTGCAACTCTGCTGAGATTCAAGGATCAACCAAACCCAGATTTAAGTGTCTGAGACAGATATTTAATGGTATAGTGCAGATTATAGGTTCAAATAAAAGGTGTAGAAGAATCATGAGTAGGGGAATTATAAATGAGTCTAACTCTGTTATATTGGGGAAACATAGTCTAGGATAAGACCCACTGACAGGGTGCTCTTTTCATGAGGCTCTGTGCCTTGCCTATAGTGTCCAGACATTTCCAGAGCTCTTGGCAGCACCCATGTTTGAGGCTTTGTTTGTTGTGGCAGTTTGCGAGGTCTGCCTGAGATGTGCATAAGTGTAACCTCTTAAATGACCTCCTGTCTCACTTTGAAATCTCTTAGCCATAAAAACTCTTTTGTATTTAATGTTTTCCCCTTTTTGTCAAGGTCTTTTTCAAATGCCTTCTTGGTTAGTGCTTGGCAGTAATTCCATGGTGCTAGGGAGGCTCGTTCCCAGGAGTCATGTCACATATCAGGGGGAAGGTAGTGAGTTTATTTGCTGAGTTTGTCTTAGAGAGAGGCCACATTTGAGTAACAAGGAGGCTTTCATGAGGTAACTCTTTGGCATTGGTTGTTATTAGGCCATTTTGTTTTTACAAGAATAAGGTTCATAAGTACAAATATTAATATTGAAGACTGATATTTTGGTCTGTTTTATTTTATTAGTCACTGCCTACATACTCCAGAGATTTTTGCCACTCTATTTGAGAAAGTAGCAGGACTCACCAGGATGGGAGCTGAATATTTTGTTGGTTATTGCGTGGGTATCCACCCACCAAGAAAACACCTTAAGACAACATGGACATATTCATTTTCCTTAGTAGCCTGCCCCAGGTGCACCCCTCCCCACACTTCCCCACTCCTGTAGCAGTGACACTCCCCTGCCATAGATCCCCAAAGAGCCCTCCCCCCATTGTATTCTCTACTATAGTCTATGACCTCCCCAGAGCACATTCACCCATTTCTTTATCCAGCCCTTCCCCCAACTGCATGGATTACCTGTCCCCTCAATCCCACTCCCACTCCCACTCCCATTCCTTCACATTCACTCTCCAGCACCATTGACCCAACTCTTGTTTCTGCATAACACTTACCCCCATCCACTCCCAAACCACCACCATCCACCTTATCATAGATTCTGCCCAGATTGAGCTTTGGTTTAGCACTCTCTACTCTCTATGTCCTAGTAACCTATCTTCCAGACTCTACCTCTGTGAGTTGGCTCAATAGCCTTAGTTCATCAGTGAGACTATGGAATATTTGTCCTTTAGTGACTGGCTTATTTCGCTTAACATAAGGTCTTCGAGGCTCATCCATGTTGTTGCAAGTGTCAAAATTTTATTCCTTTTAATAGTTGAGTAATATTCCATAGTATGTATATATCACATTTTCTCTACCCATTCTTCCCTTGATGGACTCTTAAATTGCTTCCAACTTTTGGCAATTGTGAATAATTCTGCAATGAACATTGATGTGCATATATATGTTTGTGTCTCTGCTTTCAATTCTTCTGGGTGTGTTCCTAGTATTTGGATTGCTGGATCATATGGAAATTCTATACATAGCTTCCTAAGGAACCACCAAACCATCTTCCACAGTGGCTGCACCATTCTACATTCCCACTAATAGTGGAAGAGTGTTTCTATTCCACCACATCCTCTCCAACACTTGTGGTTTTCTTTTTTTTTAATAGCAGCCAAGTCTAATAGGTGTAAAATGATATCTCATTGTAGTTTTGATTTGCATTTCCCTAATATAGTGATGTTGAGCATCTTTTCAGGTGCTTTTTAGCCATTTATGTTTCCTCTTTGCAATGTGTCTACTTGAATCTCTTGCCCGTTTAAAAAAAAAGATTTATTTATTTATTTATTTATCCCCCCCCTTGAGGCTTGTTCCTTTCTTTTGTTGTCTCTTCTCTGTGTCCATTTGCTGCGTGTTTTTTTCTGTATCTGCTTGTCTCCCTTTGTTGGGTCATCCTGCTGCGCTAGCTCTCTGCGGCACATGGGCTGTCAGCTCTTCATGGTGCGCAGGCCAGCTTGCCTTGACTGATTGAGCCATAGCTGCTTCCCTACTGTCCATTAAAAAATTTTTTTTGGTCTTTTTATTATTGAGATATAAGATGTTTCTTTATATATGCTGGATATTAGACCCTTATTAGATAAATGGTTCCCAAATATTTTCTCCCATTGAGTAGGCTGCCTTTTCACTTCCTTGACAAACTCCCTTGAAACACGAAAATTTTTAGTTTTGAGGAGGTTCCATTTATCTGTTTTCTCCTTCATTGTTTGTGCTTTGGGTGTAAAATTTATGAAACTATTTCCTACTACTAGATCTTGTAGCTGCTTCCCTTCATTATCTTCTAGGAGCTTTATGGTCTTGGAACTTATATGTAAGTCTTTTATCTATCTTGTGTTAATTTTTGTATAAGGCAGGTGTTCTGTTAAACTTTTTTGTTTCATGGACCCATTTGACAGTCAGGTGAAAACCACAGACCCCTCAGAATGTAGTGGCAGATAGTTTTATGACACTCAACATCGGCATGCTTTTAAACTAAATTTTAGGATTATTCAAAATTATGTTTTACAACTTTCCCATAATTTCAATACCTGATAACCTAATATAATTTGGCATCTGTTCAAATGGTTATTTTTGGCAAACATTTAGAAGATTTGAATTTTCCCATGGTGTCATAAAACCATCTCTGCAATCCTTACCAACCTTTTTGTAAGTGTTGCAGCAGAGCCAGGAGTTCTGAACGATCGAAAAATTAAAAATGACACTTTGAGATGTGGAGGAACAGACTTATTTGCACAGGCTCAGAGGAGAGTTAATCTCCAAATTCTGAGCCCCGTTTTTCAATTTTCATATGTTTATATAGGATTTTATGTGGGATCAGCATGACTTTTGCCTACTGGCTAATGCGTTGCTAGGTGAAATTTTGCAAGTGGGGTTACAGAAGCAGAATGCAGGTGTGGGCTGATTTACAGAAGTGGGGGGGCAGGAGTGGTTAGATTACAGAAGTGGGGGGCAGGAGTTGTTTGTCTGATATTTTCTGCAAAAGCCATGTTTTCACTGACTGATTTACAGAAGCAGGGGCAGGAGTGGCTTGTTAGATATTTTTGCAAGGTTATGCTTTTTATTTTTCAATACAAGCAGTTAGCCACAGACCCCTTGGGGGTCCATGGATCCCTGGTTAAGAACCCCTTATATAGAGCATGAGACAGTGATCTTCTTTCAATTTTTTGGGATATGGATACCCAGTTCTCCCAGCACCATGTGTTGAAAAGACTGCTCTGACCCAGTTGAGTTGGCTTGGTGGCCTTGTTGAATATTCACTGGCCATATATGTGCAAGTCTGTATCTGAACTCTCAATTCTGTTCCATTGGTCAGTATGTCTATCCTTGTGCCAATAACATGTAGTTTTTTTTTTCAATAAATTTTCTATTTTCATCAGAAAATTTAGTATATATTTTTTAAAGATTTATTTTATTTATTTCTCTCCCCTTCTCCCCATTCTCTGCTCTCTCCATCCATTCGCTGTGTGCTCTTCTGCATCTGCTTGCATTATCTGGCGGCACTGGGAAACTGCATCTCTTTTTTGTTGCATCATCTTGCTGCATCAGCTCTCCGTATGTATGGCAGTCTGTGAGTTTTTTCACGCGGGGTGGCTCTCCTTGTGGGGCGTACTCCTTGCACGTGGGCACCCCTATGCAGGAGCGCCCCTGCGTGGCATGGCACTCCTTGCGTCCACTGCACATGGGCCAGTGTTGGAGATTTGGGCCCAAAGGGTATAGGGAATGAAAGAAAGAGAGAAAGAGAGAGTGAAACAAAGAAAGAGAAAAAGAAAGAGAGCTGGGATGAGGGGGTCTGCAAGTAGAGACTCCTCAGACCACTTTATTTTCTACATATGGCATTATATATACTCAAGCTATCGAGATAACAAGCAGTGTAAATACACATTAACAATACTCGTAAATTAAAGAACTTATCTCAGAGTACAAAGATTTAGTATTCCTTTCAAACTGCAAAGTGTGTTGGCTCATATTTCTCCCTGCCCTGGACAGCTTTGTCCTGTTGACCCAAAAGGCTTAATTGCTGCATTCCTATGTTAAAAGCGTAGCCATGGAAACAGCATGTCTCCCTTTGTGGGACCACTATGCCTCAGTTTCCAACAGGCCAGCTTATCACTTGGCTCATGAGGCCCTGGGGATCGAACCCGGGACCCTCCATATGGTAGATGGATGCTCTATCAATTGAGCCATGTCCACTTCCCAATAACATATAGTTTTAACCACTGTAGATTTGTAGTATGCTTTAAAGTCAGGTAGCATGATTCATCCAATTATATTTTTCTTTTTCAAGATGTGTTTGGTTATTCAGGGCCCCTCACCCTTCCAAATATATTTGATAATTGGCTTTTCCATTTCTGTAAAAAATGCTGTTGGAAATTTTATTGAGATTACATTGAATCTGTAAATCAATTTGGGTAGGATAGACATCTTAATGATACTTAGTCTTCCAATTGATGAAATGGACTATTCTTCCATTTATTTAAGTCTTCTTTGATTTATTTTAGCAACATTGTATAGTTTTCTGCATACAAGTCCTTTACATCCTTAGGTAAATTTATTCCTAGATATTTGATCCTTTTAGTTGCTTTCTTTTCTTGATTTCCTCCTCTGATTCTCATTATTAGTGTATAGAAATGCTACTGATTTTTGCATGTTATCTTATATCCTGCCACTTTATTGAACTTATTTATTAGCTCTAGAAGTTTTGTTGCAGATTTTTCAGGACTTTCTATGTATATGATCACATTATCTGCAAATAATGCAAGTTTTACTTCTTTTCCTATTTGGATTCCTTTTATTTCTTTTTCTTGCCTAATTGCTTCAGCAAGTACTTCTAATACAGTGTTAAATAAGAGTGGTGACAGTGGGCATCCTTGTATTGTTTCAGATATTAGAGGGAAAGCCTTTATCCTTTCATCATTGAGTATGATGTTAGCTGTTAGCTGTGGGTTTTTCATATATATCCTTTATCATGTTGAGGAAGTTTCATTCTATTCCTAACTTTTGAAGTGTGTGTGTGTGTGTTTTTTTAATCAAGGAAGGACGCTGTATTTTGCTGAATGTCTTTTCTGGGTCACTAGAGATGATCATGTCATTTTTTTTCTTTCGATCTGTTAATGTGGTTTATTACACTGGTTGATTTTCTTATACTGAAAGTTCTTACATACCTGGGATAAAATCCACTTGATCATGGTGTATAATTTGTTGGACATGTTGTTGGATACAATTAGCAAGTCTTTTGTTGAGGACTTTTGCATCTTAGTTCATTAGAGAGATTGGTCTGTGGTTTTCTTCTTTTGTGGCATTTTTATGTGACTTTGGTAGTAGGGTGATGTTGACATCATAGAATGAGTTAGGTAATGTTCCCTCCTCTTCAATTTTTTGGAAAAGTTTAGCAGGATTGTTATTAGTTCTTTCCAGAGTAGAATTCACCTGTGAAGCTATCTGGTCCTGGACTTTTCTTGGTTGGGAGGTGTAGCAGTTTGATATGGTTATGAAGTCCAAAAATAGATATTGGATTATGCTTGTAATCTGATCTGTACCTGGGCATGATTGAGTTATGATTAGGGTGTTGAATCCCACCCTTTGGTGGGTGGGGACTCACAGATAAAAGGCATGGCAAAGAACAGAGTTGAGGATTTCTGATGTTTGAGTTCTGATGTTGGAGTTTGATGCTGAAGACTGAAGCTCAGCAGGTAAGCTCACAGAGGAAAGAGAAGCCAGTCCAAGGAAGAAAGGAACCTTGAGCTCAGAGAAAAGCAAGCCCCAGGAATGTAGGAACCCAGGAAGCCTGAACCCTCACAGACATCAGCAGCCATCCTGCTCCAACACATGGAAATAGACTTTGGTGAGGGAAGTAACTTATGCCTTATGGCCTGGTATCTGTAAGCTCCTACTCCAAATAAATATCTTTTGTAAGAACCAACCAGTTTCTGGTATTTTGCATTAGCACTTCTTTGGCTGACTAATATAGAATTTGGTACCAAGGAGTGGGGAAGTGCTTTTGCAATTACTGAAATGTTGGAATGGTTTTATAAATGAGTAAGGAGTTTTTTTTAAATAGGAATTGTGAGATGCTTGGAAGAAAAGACCTGCAGTGCTTTGAAGAGACTGTTAGCAATATGGATGCTAAAAAGACTTTTTATGATATCTTAGAAGTAAATGATGAAACTATTATTGGAAACTGAAGGAAAGGCAATCCATGTTTTAAAGTTGCAGATAACTTAGCAAGATTACTCCTGGTGTTTTATGGAAGGCAGAATTTGAAAATGGTGAGCCTGGACAGTTAGCTGAAGAAATTTCTGAAGTAAAACCTGGAGAATGCAGTTTGGCTTCTGCTTGCAGCTTATAGCAAAATGCTAGAAGAGAGAAATAAGCTGAGGACTGAACTGATGGGCACAAAGAAAACAGAAACTGATTCTGGAAGTTCCAAGCCTCTGGAAATCAGGCTCCCAGATGAAAGTGCCCCACTGGAAGACTTAAGTAAACTTGGAACTTGTAAATCACATGGAATATGTGGTTATGTCAGAAAGACTTGTGGAAAATCTTACTGTCTGATGGCTTGGCCCCTGCTTCCTGCATGCTAAACCTAAAGAATCTTTTGAGAGAGCTGTATGAACAAAACCATTGTCAGACTGGAATAAAAAGTACATGGAAAGGAGAGATTGAAGAAGAAACAGCTTTAAGAGGAAAACCATGGAAGTTGAGATCTGGAATTAAAACTTCATCTTGGGCCAAGAGAGGAACTCCACCCATGTGCACAGAGAGGGTGAGTTTGCCCTAGCAGTTGAAGAGGTTGGATGTTCCCACCTGATGTTTTGGGAGAGTTTTGCTTCCCCAGGGTACAGAGAGGGTGGAGTACATTCCCCAAGGTTTAGGGCAGTTAAGGTCAGTACCCCACAGGTCTGAGAGGGGTGGACCTGTCCCAAGGTTGGGGAAGGCCAGGTGGTCAACTCATTGCTTTGAGAGGGCTGCGCCTGTATGCCAAAGGTTAGGGGGAATGTTGTTTTCACATTACTATACTAGGGGGGTTAAGACTTTAACCCAAAGATCGGGTGAGGTGTGGCAATCACCCCACACTCTTGGAGGGAGAGGTCTGGAACTTGGTCGACACCCAAATGCTTGATGAGGGTGGAACCAAGAAAATGGCCATTGGGCATGATTGTGGAAAGGGTGGGTCGCCATATGGCCCCAAGGAGAAGAAACCATCATCTTAAGAGTGACTCTCAGACTGAAATCAGATGGAGAATGCCCTGCAGGTTTACTGAACTGTTGAGGACCCATGACTCATGTTTCCCTCCCAATTTCTCCTTATTATAGTGAAAATGTTTATCCTATGTCTGTCCATTTGTATAGTGGAAACGGATAAAGTGTTTTGTAAGTTTCAGAGGTCTATAGCAGACAGGACTTTGCCCCAAGACAAACTGTATTTCTTTAAATTGACTGTGATATGATTTAATACTTGCATTGCTACTGATTTAAGTTTTTTTGAATATTGTGATGTCTTTTTGGAATTCAGAGGGTGGAGTGTAGCAGTTGGATATGGTTATGAATTCCAAAAATAGATATTGGATTATGCTTGTAATCCGGTCTGTACCTGGGCATGATTGAGTTGATTAGGGTGTTGAATCCCACCCTTTGGTGGGTGGGGACTTACAGATAAAAGGCATGGCAAAGAACAGAGTTGAGGATTTCTGATGTTTGAGTTCTGATGTTGGAGTTTGATGCTGAAGACTGGTGCTCCAGCTGGTAAGCTCGCAGAGGAAAGCGAAGCCAGCCCAAAGAAGTAAGGAACCTGGGAAGCGGACTTGGCCCAGTGGTTGGGGCATCAGTCTACCACGTGGGAGGCCCGCAGTTCAAACTCCAGGCGTCCTTGACCCGTGAGGAGCTGGCCAGTGAGTGGTGCTGATGCATGGAGGGAGTCCCGTGCCATGCGGGGGTGTCCCCTGTGTGGGAGAGCGCGCCCTGTGGGGAGGGCCGCCCAGCCAAAGGAAAGTGCAGCCTGAGGGGTGGTGCCACCCACAGGAAGAGCTGACACAGCAGGATGACAGGCAGCAGAAGGAAACACAGATTCCCGTCGGGCTGACAACAGAAGCGGACTGAGAAGAGCACGTAGCCAATGGACACAGAGAACAGACAACCGGGGTGGGAGGAAGGGAAGAGAAATAAAGAAATAAATCTTTAAAAAAAAAAAAAGAAGTAAGGAACCTTGAACCCAGAGAACAGCAAGCACCAGGAACGTAGGAACCCAGAAAGCCTGAACTCTCGCAGACGTCAGCAGCTATCTTGTTCCAACACGTATAAAAAGACTTTGGTGGGGGAAGTAACTTATGGTTTATGGCCTGGTGTCTGTAAGCTCCTACCCCAAATAAATATCCTTTGTAAAAACCAACCAATTTCTGGTATTTTGCATCAGCACCCCTTTGGCTGACTAATACAGGAGGTTTTTGATGACTAATTCAATGTCGTTACTTGTGATTGGTCTGTTGAATTAATCAATTTCTTCTTTCATCAGTATAGTCTGCTTGTGTGTTTCTAGAAATTTTTCTTTATTTCCTCTAAATTACCCATATTGTTGGCATACAATTTTTCTAAGTATCCTCTTATGATACTCTTTATTTCTGTGGAATCAGTGGTGATATCCCCTGTCTTGTTTCTGATTTTGTTTATTTGTATCTCTCTTTTTTTCTTTGTTAGTCTAGCTAGGGGTTTGTCAATTTTATTAATCTTCTCAAAGAACCAGCTTTTGGTTTTGTTAATTTTGTCTACTGTTTTTTCTTTTTGTAATTCTTAATTTTATTTAATTTGGCTCCAATCTTTGTTATTTTCTTTCTTCTGCTTGCTTTGAAAGCATTAGTTTGTTGTTCTTTTTCTCATTCTTTCAGGTGTGCAGTTAGGTCTTTGATTTTAGCTTCTTCTTCTTAATTTAGGCATTTAGGGCTATATAATTCCTCCTCAGCACTGCTTTAACTGCATCCTATAAGTTTTGATATATTGCATTCTCATTTTCTATCACTTCATGGTAGTTACTGACTTCTCTTGGAAGTTCCTCCTTGACCCACTGATTGTTTAAGTGTGTTGTTTAACCTCTATATATTTGCGACTATTTGTGTATTTCAGTTAATTGGTCCATTAAATCAGTGTTATCAGATTTTGGGGCAAAAAGTGGTTCATAATTTTCCTTTATTGTCTTTATAATGCCCGTGGATCAGTTGTGATAGCCTCTCTTCCACTTCTGATCTTAGAGAGTTGTGTCTTCTATCTTCCTGGGTTTGCCTGGCTAGAGGCTTATCAATTTTATCATCTGAATTTTTGCATTTGTAAATATTAAAACTATTTACATTCTGTTATATAAACATATCATTTACCACATATTTCATCAAATCTAAGATGTTATCAATTATAAGACACACTATTTACTTTATATCACCACAAAAGAAAGTGTATTGTTGATTATAATTAAAAGGCACCATTGAGTGTAGGATGCATATGCATCAGAAATGTAAAAATGTGAAAAAACACATTTTAGAAATAGTGAAATACAATTAAATCCTCTTTATAAATAGATTCATTTAAAACCTGTAAATCAATAAAGCATGTTTACATTAACATGACTATGTCATTATTCACTTCAGAGTCAACTAATGAATTATGGTTATAATTTCCTTCTTATTCAGTTTTTCCTTTTCCCTTTAGTTTCTAAGTTCCTTTTATTGCATGTTAGCAGAGTCTGCCTTTAGTAGAGTCTCAATTTTCTTTCCCCTACTTGTCCTTCAAATTATTGATTCCATTAAGATCCCGTTTTTCTCCTTGAGACCCTACTTGCGGAATTCTTCCTGTTGAAACTTCTCTCTTTATTGCTCTCTGGGGTTAAATATATATATATTTTCCTGAATCTTATGTCTTTCTTTTTCTTGACTTATTTCATTGTTTTGGTAAATATGTCCTCATCAAGTGATTCCTAAAAAGAGTTTGTGGAAAGCAAAATTTCTGAACCACTCCATTTCTGAATATGTTTTTATTCTATCCGCACATTTGTTTGATATTGTGGCTGGGCATAGAATTTCAATTTTAAATTCCAAATTCTCATGGGAGATTAAAGGAAAGACTCATTAATGTTATTCCTTGTGAATTTAAATATTGCTCTTTGTCCTCCAGTAGACATGAAATTCCTCCTTCTGCCCTTGGGTAAAAAGAATTCTAAGGACATATTCTGGTGTTCTTTGCATGATTCTATCTAAGTAAATCTCAAATAGATAGATAAATACAAGTAGACATTAATTTCATACATAATATTTTTGAAATGTTACGAAATTTAAATATTTAAAAATCACAGAACAGATTCTAGGATGCAGTATATTCTCCAGATTAGCAACCAATATGGTATTATTTCTTCCAAAGCCATTTTTATTTGTCTGAGAATAAAGGGGTAGAAATGGGAGTGGTTCCTCTGTTACTCCTAGTGATCTGCTAGGGAAATTATTATTTCCCATTATTCCAATATTGGGTTCTGCTGGTCTAGATGTTGTAGTTCCCAAGAATGGAATGCTTCCAATAGAGGACTATGACAGTTTGAGATTATTTATGAATCTCCAAAAGAGAAAGATTATGTTTGTAAACTAATCTATTCCTCTGGGTGTGATACCCTTTGGCTGTACTAAATTCAAAGGTTTTAAGTTTACTTAATAAAATCAATTTAGGGTTTTTTGATTAGACCATGTCAGTAGGGCATGACTCAGGTTGAGTCCCCACCCCCTTGGTGGGCTGATCTAAATGGACATTCACTCAAGAAGACACAAGAAGAGAGAACACTGTCATGTTTGATCCTAGGGCCCTGGGAGAGATGAGTAATTTGCCTGATAATTTGCAGCTGATGAGAACAGAGCAGCTGAGTAGCTGCTTAGAGGGCCCAGAAAGAAATGAGCCCTATGCCAGAGACCGATACAGGAAGCCCTGAGAGACTAGGCAGAGCACAACTACCATCTTGCTTAAACATGTGGGAACTTACTTTGGTGAGAAGGCATGCTTGAGTTGGGCTCTTTAGAGCCTTGTAACTGTAAGCTTCTACTCCAAATGAATACCTTTTATAAATGCCAGCAGACTCCTGGTACTTTGTATCAGCACCCCTTTGGCTGACTAATACAGGGACACTCAATGGTTCAGTTAAGTTCAGACTGCCACCTGGCCCTTTGGGGCTCTTCATGCTGGTGATTCAACTGGCTGATGTGACTGAATGGTCTTGACTATCAAGCGGTTGCTACTCCACAGTGGAAGTAAGGAGTATTTTTGGAATGCAGAAGATATCTTGTGGTGTTTCTTAGTACTCTCAAGTCCTGTTATTAGAGTCAATGGAAAACAGTAATAGAAAATAGGGATGACTGCTAATGGCCCAGACCCTTCAGGAATGAAAGTTTCGGTTACCCCACTGGGCAAGGAGCCATGACCAAGCTAGGTGCTTGCTGAAGGAGAAGGGAATATAGAATGGGTAGTGGAAGAAGATATTTATAAATACAAGCTATGAACATGTGACCAGGAGCGGAAACAAGGGCTATAATAGTTATTTGCATTTCCTCCTTTTTTTTGGCATGAACACCTTTATATTTTTTCCTTCCCCTTCCCTTTCCTCTATCATCCAACATAAGATGTGATAATAGTTGCTAACCCTGTACCTCAATATGTATGTTACAGGTTATCAAAGGGAGAATGTGATTCAGCTACAAGAGGTGTAAATGCAATTCAAAGGTGAATATCTTCTTTTGGAGAAAGGGCTAAGATGCTTTTAGTTGTTTGTGGTATAGTTGTATCATGTTAAACAAAAGCATGAATATGTCACTGTCTTTATATTTAAAAATATTTTATTTATTTTAATATTTCAAAAAATATTAAATATTTATTTAACTATAAAAGGGATGCCTACAGATGCACATTGATGAGGGTTTTGTATTATGTCAACTTAAATTGGAGCTAAATTTCCCAGAATTCCCTGCCCTGTAAGGTTCTAAGTTGGTGTTTTCTAGAAGAGATAGTTTGCATGAGATTTGGAAGCCAGCAGTAAAGCAGAAGCTGTATTTTTTACTCTCTGAAGGTCGGCAAAGTGTGCTAGGTGGATGGGCAGTCTGTGTGTATTGTCACTGATCACCTCGTGGGCAAGGGACAATAATCAGTGGGTAGTTCCTTCAATTCCGGAGGATCTCCTTCAGCTTATCTGAATTCTGGGCCTAGTGTGTATGCAGTCCTGGATGAAGGGTACCAGCTTCTCCTGCATGTTTCCCACCATATCGAAGTTGGAGCGGGTGAGAGAGACATGGATTCCATTTTGACCTCATGCGTTCCAGTTGTGCTTACGGTTTCAGCTCTTCCTTGGAAGTTTTCCTTGTTGTTTTCCAAGTGTTCCTGTGCTCTTGTCCCCACATTTAGCTTTTCTCCCCTACTGCCAGGCTGACTAACTTATGGCAACTTTAGGCTCAACAGTATATGCAGAGGCAATGGCCTACATGGAGTGCTCTACCAGCTCCCACAGTTGCATAAGGTCTCTCTCACTCATAGTGGTTCTGGTTTTCTGATTGAACCCCATCCTAAGGACAGCTTGGGAGGACATAGGAACAGTGTGGGATTCTTATGCCAAAGATCATTCACTTTTCATGGGAGGAACATGCAAATTTTGGTATAAAAATTCATTAATTTTATTCAAAAGAGAGGTTTTAAGATGCTGCCCCCAAGACTATTTTCTAAAACAATATCACTTTTATTGTTTTCTTTTTAAAGGAAAAGTAATATATATTCATTGTAGAAAATCTGGCAGACACAGGTAATCAACAGGATACCAGTAACGTTTTAGTGAATACCCTTCAAGTCTTTCTTCAGTGTATTCTTTTAATGTATTTTTAAAAAAGGGAGCCACATTTAAATTATTTTTATAAAACGGACTTTACCCCCCTTAAGAGCATTCCATAATATTTGTCTCTAGATAATAAGTCCCAAAAATACCACATAAGTTTTAATAATTTCACAATTTTCCTTTGCATTGAATTACTATCATTTATTTAACCCAATCTCTTATTGTTAGATGTTCAGATTCTTTTCAGTTTTTAAAATTAATTAAAAAAAATCTCTGAGATGAATACTTTTCACTAATCCTTTCAAGAAATTTTTATTGAGTAGCTAATCTGTTCAGCACATGTACATCTGAGCCAGCCACTTTGTGCATATCCATATGCCTAACTTTCTGCATGGTTAAGCCTTTCAACAAGCGTGTATTGGGAGAAGGAAGTCCTAAACAGGGAGGTTGAGTTAATGTACATATTTGGATGGGTTTATAATTTTATAAAATAGGTAGTTCTTAACCTTTCTGTAAATCTTCTTGGAATGCAACATTATCAAGTCATCTTTTGGATTACATTTTACATTTGCCTGCCTCTAACAAACCTGAATTTTATTGATCCACTTACATGAAGTGAAGGCTTGGAAATAGTTTTCTTGGTGTTCCCAACTTCCTTTTCTTGTCAAAGCACCCCAAATTCCTTTGCCTCTACAGGTAGACCCCTGTGTTTCACTCTTTGCTGAAGTGAAGCACAATCTCAGGTCCTACCCCAGATCTGCCTATATAGCATTTTAATGTGATTGTCATACACATTAGTTTCAGAAGCACAGATTTAGACCTTGACACAGCCTAAACTTGCTCCTGGTTCTCCCTTCTGAACTGCAGGGTGGGGAGAAATCAGACCAGCAGTAACAGCTGTGTCAGGGGCAGGGTTGAGCCCCAAGGATATGCTCAGACCCTTTTCCCCAAATGCTAGTCCTGCCTGGACAGGAAGCCGGCCACTAAAGATAGGCTGCCCTTAGGAGAGGACATAGGGACCTCTGCAAGTTGTTCAGCGTGGTGAAAAAGGGTGGAACAGGAAAGGGAGGAAAGCAAGTTCCTGGACTCCAAAAACCACAGTTTGTCTAGGTGCAATTTTCTCCCTTATTTAGCACATAGCTTTGCCATGAGATATTCATTTGCTACTATGGATCTTTTCCTTTTCTATTTTGCCCCATATTAAATGTCACCATCTGAAACTTGTCGCCATGAATTAGAAAGTTTAGGTAGTCAGGGACTGAATGTGTCTGTTTTCCAACAGTTACTGGCTGTTCCCCTGCTTTTATAGTGTAGTCATGGTGAAATCTGAGTCATTTGAAGATGGGGCAGTGCCAAAGAGCCTGGGAAAGGAGCTGCAGACAAGTCAGGGCGGTGAAGACCTGGGGATCAACAACTGCTGGGCACCAGAACAACCCCGCCTTCAGACAGGAGAGTTCTCAGAGCCCTAATTGTATTTATACAAATTTCTCCAAGCTTTACAGCTCTAATGAAAAAAACAAATTTTTTTTTTTTGTTGCAGCAAATGTGTGTGGAGACTGCCCAAAGTATAAAAGCATGTCCCCAGACAATTGTTTTTTTAATAAAGTTTGAAGTAGTAATACCTAACTTTTGGATGTGCCAGAATTCTTTTCTTTCTTTTTTTTTTTCTTTCAGGGGAGAAACCACATTTTCCTGGAGAGGAAAACAATATACCTCAATTTTCTTTTAGGGAAAAAAGTTTTTCTCCCGCCTTCATTCATATACATTTATCTGCCCAGAAAATACACCCCCGTTTGGGGCGTGTGATGTGTGTGTGTGGTTTGCCATTTCTCTAAAATTCTGACTCACAGTCTGGAGGACAATGATTGATTTTTTTCCGCTTCACATAGCTGCTATGAATTTCTCCTCACAAGGATGGGCCTGTTTATTCACTCTGGGCATCGCTGGTAGAGCGCTAGTGTAAACAACCCCAGGAACCCGGTGGGCCGGGGAAGTGGGCGCCCTCTGTTCTTCGCGGGCAGGCGGGATCCTGGGGCCAGGTTGGGCTCACGGCGTTTTCTGACCGCCCTGGATTTGAGATATTTGCCAGAACAGGGAGAAGCACCATTGTGATGCGGGCGGGAGAGGTGGAGCCACCAAGTCCTGTCTCAATTTAGATCTTTCACTCTCCTCTTGGGCGCGCCCATTTCAGATTGCTAAACTCGAGGGGTGGAAAAAAAAAATCAGGGAGGAGGTGGGAAGCCACACCCCGTGGTGCCCGCGAATTTTTCCTGCAGCCAGCCGCCGCCGGGCAGACACCGCGGAGATGCGGGACCCGCCGCTCCTTCCCGCCGCGCACCTCCTCTGCATGTGGACAGTCGCGTTGGCTGCGGGCCCAGGGTAGGAGCGGGAGCGCGCGGGGCGGGAGCCCGGGAAGCGCGCGCGGCGCGGCGGCTGCGGTGCTGGCTTGCTTGGGCCCGGGGCTGCGGGGAGTTGCAGCGGCTGCGCGGCAGCCAGCGGGAAGCGACCGCGCTGCGGCAGTCCCCAGCCAGGCACGGCCTGGAGCCTTGAGGATGTGCTGCTTGTGGGTGGTTCTCCGTGGGATACTTTCTTCACTCGTGAAGTTAATAGCTTCTCTGGCTATACTTTTTTAGAGAGTCATTCCATTTTTAGCCCACGTTGCCTTTGCTTTCTGCTTCTCAACTTTTTGGTCCCATATAAAGTACCTTCGTCTCTCAAAGACTAATGATATATCTTTTCTAAACAAGGTGTCTCTACTTTGACACTGCCAAAGTATGGCAGAGGTAACCAACTACGTATGGATTCAGGTGCAGGCATTGTAGGGCCGGAGCTAAGGAGAGCTCCCAAATAATGGAAAGTGCTTCATTCCTAAAGGTTTTTGCCCTTGAACCCTACCTTGGGCAGAGTGCTGTTTCTGTGACTTCATTTTTGCTTTACTACACCAGGGAATTTCACCACTGGTAGTTATCTTCAGATGGTATATCTCAATTAGTAGTATTGGTTAGATGACATCTTTCTTAGACAGATACCCAAGCATAAAGTTTGAATAAGAAACAGGCACAATCCTAGTTTTTTTAAGAAAAAAAATCACTTTGGGATGAGGTTCTTTGTAAAGGAGAGGGGTAAAGGCTTGTGCTATGCTAGTAACAGATGCATGCCCCTGTGTAAGCCATTTATGCTGTGCCTCATCCTGTGCTGTTTGTGGTTAGAAAACGGAAATAATAACACAGGCCTTCCCCTAGTAATGTTGCATGATTCCTCAATTCAAGTTGACTTGTGGGAATTATTGTTGGTTCAGTAGATTTTAATGCAGTTACTAAATGCAACAGTGGGGCGATGTTAACTGAACAACCGCAAGTGAAACAGAATAGGTGTCTGTCTTACAATCTACTGAAATTTGAGGGTTACAAAAGAGTGGAGATGTTTGGAAAAGAAATTTTGATTTTCCCTTGTTGGGAATTTTGTAGGCCTCAGTTTCTGGTGACAGCCCCTGGGATCATCAGACCAGGAGGAAATGTGACTGTAGGGGTGGAGCTTCTGGAGCACAGCCCCCCTGAGGTCACGGTGAAGGCAGAGGTGTGCAAGACTGTGTCAAACATCACCACCACTGTTCTGGAAGCAGAAGAAGTATTTAAAAAAGGTAAGATAAACAGCACTGAGTCCCATCTTTCTGCAGTGATTATTAGAATATGTTAAAACAATAATGACAGCAAAATCCATATGTTAGGTAGGGTAACAGAGAAACCCCACACTTGCAGTGGATTACAGAATACACTTTTTTTGAGTTAAGTTTTTATTTTTAAAGAAGTCTTTAGATTACATAAATGTTACATCAAAAATATAAGGGATTCCCATATACCCCACCTCTCTCCCTCCCGCACTTCCCCCCATTAACAACATCTTCCTTTAGTGTGGTACATTTGTTATAATTGACAAAAACATATTGAAGCATTGCTACTAATCATGGGCTATAGTTTACATTATAGCTTACACTTTGCACTGCACAATTTTAAAGGTTTTGACAAATGTATAATGGCCTGTATCCTTCATTGCAGTGTCATGCAGGGCAATTCCAATGTCCCCAAAATGCCTCGTGTGACACCTATTTTTCCCTCTCCCTTCCCTCAGAACCTCTGGTGACCACTGTCTTTATTACAGTGTTACAAGTTCTTCTATTACTAGAATAATAATAAGTTTACTTTAGTCCATAGTTATATCCCCCCCTTATGATTGTTCATTCCTCAATCTTTTGGGACATTGATGCCCTCCTCTGTTTCTGATTGATAGGGAGCAAACTACACTTATAATTCTCATCCATGTAAAGTCTAAAATGGTGTTCCAGGGTTTCCTTCCAAATGGAGATTCAGTGATACAGGTTCCTTCCCTTTTGTGGCTCCATCAACATCAACGCTCCCAAGTCTACAGGCAAAAAGCATAGAGTTTCTTGTGAGGGAGGTTTTCATAGGCCAGGCCTACAAGTGGTTCATATCACTTCTGCTTATATTTTGATGGCCACAGTTACCTGCAAAGGAGGCTGGGAAGGATAGACCAGCCTATGCGCTAGAAGAAGGAACACATGGGATTAACTCCCAGTCTCTGGCAGGAAGCCGTATTTGCTGGGCACAGAGGAGTTTGCTAAACAGGTCAGTGAGAAGGAAAAGAGCTAAACAATAGTTAGAATCCAATTTTATGGAATGTTTCCTAATTTTTAAACAACAGGAAAAAGAAAAATAGTGTGAAAATTGAAGGGATTTTTAATAGAACTACTATTTCTGGGTTCAAGTTTGGTTTCTGAAGTGATTCAGGATCAAATCGGGTCAACGAATGTCTACTTTTTCAATACTGACGGAAAACAATCTTATTTGGAGTAAAATTCTTAATCTTTTTTCCATTAAAATGAACATTTGTTGTATATTTTTTCCTTATTGTGATAGTAATGCAGATTTAGTGCTTGCAGCCTTATATACATTGGAAGTAAAGGAAATAAACCTGATTACCCATAATCCTACCATCCACCTCTAAAGACTGTTAACTAGAAACAAGTTTAGATGTTTAGTCAGAGGCTAGAAACTGAGGCATAAGTTCTGATAATGTTAAGAGTTAGCTCTACAAAAATCATATAAGGGAACATAACAAAGGGTGTCTGAGACTCCAGAACAGTTCATTTTATAAATGTTTATCCTATACCAGCATAGAGAAATTAACACCATCATGAAAATGAGATAAAATCAAAGCTTATCTATATCAGGCTAGATGTTAGAAGTTGACTGGCTGGATGGGTGGTCAGGAAGAGATGATGTGTGCAGGGGCCAGGTCACTTTGTCCCTCATAGGAACAATGTCAGAGAAGCATGAAGCTTCATTTTCCTGCAGTGGAGAAAGTATAGGTTAAGATCTGTGTTTGAGTCTTTTTTTTTTTTTTTAAAGATTTATTTATTTATTTTAATTCCCCCCCCTCCCCTGGTTGTCTGTTCTTGGTGTCTATTTGCTGCGTCTTGTTTCTTTGTCCGCTTCTGTTGTCGTCAGCGGCACGGGAAGTGTGGGCGGCGCCATTCCTGGGCAGGCTGCACCCTCCTTTCACGCTGGGCGGCTCTCCCCACGGGCGCACTCCTTGCATGTGGGGCTCCCCCCACGCGGGGGACACCCCTGCGTGGCACGGCACTCCCTGCGCGCATCAGCACTGCGCATGGCCAGCTCCACACGGGTCAAGGAGGCCCGGGGTTTGAACCGCGGACCTCCCATATGGTAGACGGACGCCCCAACCACTGGGCCAAAGTCCGTTTCCCATGTGTTTGAGTCTTAGCACCACTGAATATTATTTGTGTAATCTTGGGCAGGTTACTTAAGTGCTCTGAGCTCAGTTTCCTCATCTGTAAAATGGGAATAATGAATCTTACTGCCAGGGAAGCTATAAAGTTAAAAGTGTCTTGAACCTCTTAGGCTTTCAATAAGCAGCAGCTAATAATATTATTATTAAGAATAATGTTGAAGAAGAAGATGCAGGAAGCATCATTTCCTTTTTACATAGGGGCAGATTTCAACTTTCATTATTGAACTGTCATTTCTGAAAATAAGTGAATCCTTGCTTATGAGAGTGGCTAAAGAAAACATTGAAATACTAAATCATAGCAGATAATCCTTAAGTAATTCAACTCATTATTTATTCATGAGGATTTTATAATTTGGCTTTGATAGTATGGCAGTTTTGCTGCAATGCAGGGGTCTAGAATATTCATAAATATTAGGGGCTTTGCATGGACATTTGCATTCTCTTATTCTAGAATTTCTTCTGTCATTGTCCTTTCCGAAGTTTCCCTTATCAGTCTCTCTTTTCCCTGTCTGCAAACAAATAGTACCAGCATCTGGGGTGCATATTATGGTAACTTGGCTTTTAACTTTATTCTTAGAGTTTTCTTTTGAGGGGAGAGTCTATCATTTGTCCCTGGAAAGCTCATGTGCTCAAGACTGTCTTGGGAGCAGAATTGGTCTTGGAAAAAGAAAGAACGAAAAAGCTGTTTCTTTCAGAGGCTGTACTGAACTCTGTTGACATCAGTTGCATTGTAAATGCCATTGCTAGGAGTACTCTCCCTTTTTCAAAGGAGAATGTTACTCTTTTATCAGAGGCTGTGAGTTATTGTTCTCAGAGCAGATGCTTCCTGTAATGTTAGAACTTAAGGATCAAGACATTTCTCCCTCCTTGTACTCACATCCTTTTCTTTGTCTGACTTTTCCAGTTGTAACAATACGTAGATAAATGAGGACTTCTAAATCAGTGAGGTCTGGATCTTTGTCAGATTCAAGTTCCTCTCCTCACCCCCTGCCCCATCACATAAACACAAACAAATAAATACGTATGAGATCTCATTGTTTCATCACTTTCTCATGAGGGCCTCCAAGAAAAGGTTGGTTTTAATATTTATCTTCTAGAAGAGCTGAATAAGGAGAGGGGCTGTTTCTGAGTGGCTTGTTTGCAGCAGCCCAGGCCATCATAGAAATCATTGAGGCAGGACTGCTTCCCTATAACCAGAATTGATTTATGGCTTAGTTTGTGTCAGAAATAGTAATAGCCAAAACATTTGAATTGCAGAAAATACTTTAAGAAAGGCAGAAAAGTATTTATGGTCCTCAGGCATTAGTTTATTTAGTCATTTGACAGATACAGGGAAAGTTTTATTTACTTTTACTTACATTTCTACTCTTGAGTCCAACAGCATTAATAATAATTACCAGAGGAAAGAAGTTGGAGCAGCTATTACATTTGAAATCAAGTCAGATTATATTTTTGGGTGGAGGGTGAGCATGTATATTTGCATTTTCCCATTTGGTTTTTATTTCTTCCCATATTCATTGTTATATTGCCCTGTAATTCCATGCTGAATGAAGGAAAATAAAAGTTAAGAACGTTTGAATTCACAGGTTGTAAATAAGAACTAGCTAGCTCTTCATTTGTTAAGGCATATGGAATTAAATGATTTTTGAGGTCCTTGAAACCATAATTTCTGCTCCCCCCCCTCTATTTCTATAATTTGCAATTTTCCATTTGTAAGCTTTCAGTATTTTTCCCTAGCAAGATTTGCTTCACATATTAAAGAATATAACCTTTTCCCACCCTATCAATGAATTTATTGTCACTTATTTCATGTAAACCTGATTTAAGAGAAAAACTTAAATAACTTGCCTTTTCTTTTTGCCCAAAAGTCTGGGGAGAGTTAATGGTTTGTTTCTCCTTTATTTTCTTTCCATCTTTCTCCTATTGACTTTGGAGTGTTTTATTTTTATCTTGATCCACCAAGGGTGGGAAATCAATATTTACTAAACTCGATATATTAGCTGAAAAACTTGAAAAAAAGAAAAATCATCCAATTCAGTTAGGATGGCTTTCTGGTAGAAACAAAGTTCCTGAATATAAGTTTCATGACTCATAGATCAAAATGGTCCCATGGCGTTTATGAAAGTAGATTAATTAGTGTAGTGTGTGGGCACATCTCCCAGGCAGGTTTTCACAGACAGCTTTGCCAGTAGAACTCAGTCAACCTGTACTTACTTGAGAATTATTCTTAAAGGGTGTGGGTTCTCCATTCACACGTCTGCACTATTGTGTGCTGTAAATATAAACAGGTACCTGGTTGAGGTTAAAAGACCATCATGTACTCTGACGTGCTTCAGCTTTGAAGCCAGGTTACCTTGGATGCAGGTGTTGGCCATTCCACTTTTGGCTTTGTGACTGGGAGCAGTCATTATCTTGCCAGACTTCAGTTTCGTCATCTGGAAAATATTGGTTCCTGCCTTATTCAGTTTTATACATTATATTGCTGTGAGAATTAAGTGAGTTGACATATTTAAAGCACTTAACACAAAGGGATTGTTTAAGAAAATGGTAGCTATTGTTATTAGAAGAGAGTGGCAATAATTCATGTCTGAAAGCAATTATTAACCAACTGTTGGGATGATCTTGATCTGGGAATGATAGAAAAGGCACATTACTAGTTGGGGGAAGAAGATGGGAAAGGATTTAATGTATTAAATATTGTGTTCCCTTATCATGCCAGGGACTTTTTGGACATTATTTAAAATCAGCAATTCTATGAGATTATCTTATCTATTATCACTATTATCTTCATTTTATAAATGAGGAAATTGAAGTCATAAGAAAACTAATTAATTTTCCTGATTTATCTCAGTTAGTAAATGGTGAAACCTGAATTTGAAATTTGTTCTACATCCAGAGACCATAAGAGTTTCCACTTTCTAGAAGGAAATGAAATGTTCTTTGTCTGTTTCAGTTTGGGATAGCAATGCAATATTATATCAGTCATTGTCTCTGAAATTATTTTCACATTTGCATGCCATAGTTTAATCCTGGATCTAATGAATCCTCATCTGGGTTGAAAGCATCACAAGACGAAATGCCTGTACTCCTCTTAATTTACTTTGGGCATCATAGGATTTAGAGCTGGAAGGGCCCTCAGAGATAAGCCAATTCAGTCACCTCATTTTGTGACTGAGAATACTGGGCCCTTGGTATTCAGTAACTTGTACAAAGTTAACTGGTTTATTGGTGGCAGAGCAGGAAACAATGTAGGTCCCAAAATTTACAGCCTCATGAGATTTCCATTATACTTTAGGAAACTTTCCTAACATATAAAGAATTGTGTGTTAAATCTAGGATATATTTGTGAAAGTTGATTCATCTGATAGGGGAGAAAATAAGGCTAACTAAGGAGTTTAAAATGCTTACTTGCATATTTGTGCAAGTTTCTTATTTCAGTTCAAGGTGGAGTTGTTCTTTATGGACTAGTGGTTTTGAGAAAGGGGTGGGGAGGAGGCTGGAAGCCTCATAGATCTTTTTAAAGCTAAATTCTATTTCAGGATTCCTCAAAGTGTGGATTGTATTTATTAAAAATGCCAGTTTATGCCTGTATTAGTCAGCCAAAGGGGTGCTGATGCAAAATACCAGAAATTTGTTGGCTTTTATAAAGGGTATTTATTTGGGGTAGATGCTTACAGTCACAAGGCCCTAAAGAGTCCAACTCAAGGTTACTTAAGACGTACCTTCTCACCCAAAGTCAGTTGCTACGTGTTGATGTCTGCCAGGGTTCAGACTTCCTCTTTCTTCTTAAGGCTTTGCAGTCCCAGCTTTTTCCCATCTCAGCTCTAGACTGGCATAAGGCTTGTCTCTCTTCCCAGAGCTCCTTTCTTTCTGGCTCAGCTGCTCTATTCTCTTCACAAGGTCAGTCGTAGACTATCAGGCTCATTTCTCTTTCCAGGCCGTAGGATCCTGTGTAATGACAGGTCTCTCTTCCTCTGTGTTCTTCTCTGTGTATCTACTTCTGTGTGAGAATCTGTTTTATCAACCCACCAAGGGAGCAGGGATTCAATGCTGAGTCATACTCTTATGATATGGTGGAATCAAAGCCCTAATCTTAACATAATTTAATCAGACATCTAAGCTGAATCTGATACAATCAAAGGGTTAATCAGGCCTAGAGGAACCAGACCAGTTTACAAACATAGTCAATATTTCTTTTTGAAATTGATAAATAATATCAAATTGCCACAATTTCCCCCTCTCAAGATATGGGTAGGGTCTAGGGATCTAAACTTTATTTTAAGCAGTTACTGCAAGTAATTCTTAAATGAAAATTTGAGAACACCCGCCATTTAGAATCTCACAAATTGTACTTGACTAAGCACTGCAGTCCTTGAGCACAAGTGTCATGTCCTTGCAAGCATAATGATGATTCCTGGCAGCTGAGAGGCCCCTTGCTCTGACTTCTGTATTTGCTTTTCAAGCCCCCAAAACAAGCATTGGTGTTAATTTTTAAACTGTGGAAAAACATGTCTTGGGGTTTGATTATGAATCAGTGATTGGGTGAAATTGAAAGTGAATATGCACATTCTCTAAACTCCAAGATAAGCATGTGCTGCTCCTCTTCTAATGCTGAATGAGTCATTGTCCTAATGAGTCACTACAGAGTTGCGGTGGAAATAGGAAGTCAGATCCTGTAAGAATGAGGGCTGGGTTACTGTACGATCCCTAATGTTCTGTTAAGAGGGTTTTAAACTAGTTTCTCCAATGACATGTATTATTTATTGGATATTTGCTGTACATGAAATGTGGATGAAAGAGGGATGGGGAATAAGAGAAAGGAAGGTATTGGGGGAGGTTTAGAGGTACGAGAAAGATAATGTATAATATTAAAAATGCAGAGGACTGGAGAGGTTTTTAGTTCTTGTTTACACAAAAAGTTCACTGAGGTTTGTAAATAATACTTCCTGTATGTGACCCTGTGCCTGGTACTGTAAACTTTTATTTCCAGAGTCATACAAATGTCCATTCATAAATGTCCCACCTCTGCTGACTTATTTGGCATTTAGTGGTAACAGGTATTTCACATACTTGAGCAAAAGAGAAGGCAAGAGTGTGCTGGAGGGAAAAACTGATCGCTGGGAGTGGCAGTCATGAGAATGACAGAGGGGTTTGTGTATTTCGGAAAAGATAATTATGTCCTGCTTGGGATATGAGTTTGGAGAAACATCCAGGTAGAGATGCCCAGCAGATGGTTTTGAAATTGTATCCAGAGGAGTTTAAAGCACAATTTTCATAGTGGCAGACAATATGTGAAGTTGTGGGAATGCATGAGATGCACAAGAGAGGTAGAGCTTATTGAAAGAACAAGACCGATGACAGAAACTTGGGAGGAGGAAATTAAGTCAATGAAAGGGACAGACAATGAGCAGTCATAGGCAGGAATAGACTAAAAATAGTGAAATGTTTTAGAAGCCAAGGGAAGAAAGAGTTACAAGAAGGAAGGTTTTAATGGTGCCAGGTATTGCAGAAGGTCAGAGAAGATGAGGACAGAGAAAAGACCATTGGTGTCTTAAGTTGAGTCTTCGGAGCAAAAGTATTAAGAAATGAACAGATGAGAAAATATCAGAAAGTGTGGACACTCTTGCTGAAAGTTCGACTTTTGAAAGGAGAGAGATGAGACTGTCTCTTTTTTGGGGGGGAGGGACTGTCTCTTAAAGGTCTGGTAGAAATGTTTGGTGCAAAAGGTAGGAGTGGATAATGCATGGGCAAGAAGTAGTGGGATCAGGAGTACAGGTGAGTGGCTTATCCTTAAAACAGCTTGTACTTTTTCCTTTGATGCACAAGAGGGAAATAGAGAATGGATAAGAAAAGAAATAATTTTAGGTATAAAAGTGAGATAAAGAATAAAGTTAAAATACTGTTTTAGGAATACTTTGCCATAAGTTATCTTCCTATCTCAAAATTTTACATATCTGGACATCTCTTTATAGGAAATGGGGATAAATGTTAAAAGTAGTGGCATATTGGAAGGGAAACACAGGATTTGAGATATTCCCTGGTGGTGCCTTAAACTGGGTCATTGCTGGTTTACTGAATATTAGAATTCAAGGGCTGGTATTTTATTGTTATCCGAAGATAGCACTTGAGGGAGAAAAGAGAAGAGGGGCTGTTTATTGTGGTAATATGACTCACTTTAAGCTTGAAAGGATGGGATAGAGTTATTTTATTACTGCTGTGGTTGTGAGTTTGAATAAGAAATAGAATTGTCACTCACCATCTCTCAGTGTAGTGACAAAACTTGAGAAGATTATGGTGGATCCTGGTTTTGCTCCTTCTCTTCTACCCTTCCCTTTCCTCAGGAAGATTCCAGAACTTGACTTTCTTCCCTTGCAGGGATCAGGGTGAAATGGGTTGAAGAAGATTTGGTTGGGGGAGTAGGAGTAGGGAGGGATGGGCAGGTCTGTGAGTCTTCAGTTTTGAAGAAATGATTCATGCATTACTATGTGAAAGCCAGAGTGGTAAAGAGCTTGAAAATAAGTGGTGAAGAAAGTTATTTTATTTTAAAAGAATACCCAGTACCTTCCTTGTGGGAGGCCAGTGTTAGGAATTTACTTTCATGAAAATGAGCTGACAGAAATGATTTTGTATTATAAATATAAATTTCACTAAAATGTGTTAAATCTAATCAGAAATATAGTGAAGGCAGGCATTTATTATTTAGAGCATTTCAAACAGTTATTAGGTACCAAATTCTATATGGCACAATGTTGGGTGATATAAATATTTAGTAACAACATGAAGTTCTTGTCCCTGTGCTCCTCATAGGGAAGGAAGATGGGTTTCATGTCATGATCATTTCAGTATGGTTGACTCAGCTTGATAGTACAGGCTGTTTAGAGTGTGGTACTGTTGGTTTCAAGGCCAAGTCTGGGTTTACTGGAACACAGTGCTAACTGGATTAGCTCTATTTGCTATGGGTGTGGAAGGAGGGAGCATGGCATGAATGTTGCAAATGATCCTATTTAGAAGAGGGAAGGTTGCCTACAGGGCCTGTTGTGACTACATTGGGGGCTCTCAGAGGGGCGTGAAGTAATACTAACATAGATATTGTCATGTCCAATACTGACATGAGAGGGGACTGAATTACAGAGGAGTGACAGGGAAGAATATGAGGTTGTGTTAGACTACTATTTTGGAAGGTACAGCATGCTGGGTCTGTCCAGTACTGTTTAGGAGGCACAGTGGATAAAACTGGGGATTTTGGAGCCACATGGGAATTGAAACTTGGCACCACCTCTTATTGCCTGTGTAACCTTGGGAAATTCACTTCATCTCATTGAGTCTCAGTTTCCTCATTTGTATAATGGGGATAATAATAGTACCTACCTTGTACTGTTGTAGTGAGGATTAAAGGAGATAATCCATTATAGCTGCATTGCCCAATATGGTATCCACTAGCTACATGTGGTTGTGAGCACTTGAAAGTGGCTGGTATGCATTGAGATGTACTGTGACGGTAAAACACATACTGGATTTCAGAAAAAGTCATATAGTGCACTAATAATAATTTTTTATGTTGCTTTCATGTTAAAATGATAATATTTTTGATGTATTGGGTTAAATATATTATTAAAATTAATTTTTCCTGTTTATTTTTACTTTTTAAAAGTGCTGCTTTACAGCATTTATTACTGTGCCTAACACATAGTAAACACTCAATAAATATTAGCTATATTGCACTTAGGATTTCCCAGCAACAAGATGTCAGTACTGGGAAGCAGATTTGGCTCAACTGATAGACCGTCTGCCTACCACATGGGAGGTCCAGGGTTCAAACCCAGGTCCTCCTGACCTGTGTGGTGAGCTGGCCCATGCTCAGTGCTGATGCGCGCAAGGAGTGCCCTGCCATGCAGGGGTGTCCCCTGCGTAGAGGAGCCCATGCACAAGGAGTGTGCCCTGCAGGGAGAGCTGCCCCGCACAAAAAAAGCTGCCCAGGAGTGGCACTGCGTACACCGAGAGCTGACGCAGCAAGATGATGCAACAAAAAGGGACACAGATTCCCGGTACTGCTGACAAGAATACAAGCAGACACAGAAGAACACACAGCAAATGGACAGAGTGCAGACAACTGGGCGGGGGCAGAGGGAAGGGGAGAGAAATAAATAAATCTTAAAAAAAAAAAAAAGATGTCAGTACTAATGATGCCTCGCTCCAGGGCTCAGATCTGTGACATGAATCCAGGTCTCTGGTGAAGGATGTTTGGTTTTGGGTCTAGTGGGCCTTCAATCCATTTATCTCTTGAGGAAGTCTCCCTAACTAGAACACCGTAACAAGGGGATGGTAAACATCTTCAGGAAAGGGCCAGAGGTAAACGTTTTTGGAGTTTGCTGGCCTTATGGGCTCTTTTGCAACTACTCAACTCTACCTTTTGTTGTGAAAAACAGCCCTAGACAGTGAGTATCGGGGGTTTTTAACCTTTTTTGTTCCACGGACCCCATTGCCGGTTAGGTTAAAACCGTGGCCCTCTTACCAAGTCCACACAATACATATATTATTTAATAAATATATTATAACCCACATCAACATGTCCCCACAAAAATAATGTTTTTTTGAATTTAAATTCAAGTTCACAGACCCCTTGGTAAGAACTCCTGGAGTAAATGAATGCACGTGGCTGGGTGCCAACAGAACTTTGGATGTTGAAATTTCACGTTCGTAAAATTTTCACATCATGAGATATTCTTTTTTTTTTTAACCCCCTCCCTGCTTGTGGCTTTTTGCTTGCTGCCTGCTTTCTGTGTCCATTCGCTGTGCATTCTTCTGTGTCTGTATTTATATTTATTTATTTCCCCCCCACCTGCGGCTTGCTTGCTGTTTTTACTCTCTGTGTCCATTTGCTGTGCATTGTTCTGCGTTTCTGCTTGTCTGCCTTTTTGTTGCGTCACCTTACTGAGTTGGCACTCCGTGGCGCTTGTGGGCCGAGCCGCACTCAGCAGTGCTTACGGGCCAATGGCTCTCTGCAGCGTGCGGGCGAGCCTACCTTCACAAGAAGGCCCCGGGGATGGGAACCCAGGACCTCCCATATGGTAGATGGGAGCCCACCTGATTGAGCCATAGCCACTTCCCTATTATTCTTCTTTTGATTTCCCCCCTCCCCAACCATTAAAAAATATAAAACCATTCTTACTTTGTCGGGCTGCACTAAAACAGGAACAGGTTGGGTTTAGCTCATGGGCCATAGATTGCTGACCACTGCCTGCCATAAGAAATGCCATGTATTGTTAGCAGCCAAAAGCCTTGCTTGTCTCTGGTTTTTCATTTGTATTTAGGATGATATTTAGTTTATCCTGTGCGATTTTTATTTATTTTACCTTTAGCGGGTTTTTGTTGGACCTGTTTTAGGCTCAGTGATCTAAATGGAACAAAATGTTATTTATGAAACATTTATTGAGAAATTTGGAATCAAGAGGAGGCAGGAGATAAAAAATAAAAGGAGTTTATAAGGGACCCTATAATTTTTTTTCTTTGCTTGCAATACTTGTGTTTTCTACAGATAGGATTCACAAAACAGTTGCTTAGCTTTAAAGTGTCATTAAACTGTGAAGCAGAAACATTGTATTTTAAAGTATTGTCTTCCACAGATTTGTGGTGGAAAATCCCATTTCTTACTCTGTCCATCTGTTGATCAAAGAAAATACTTCTCACAATGACAGAATATTTATTTATTTTTAAAAGATTTATTTTATTTATTTCTCTGCCTTTCCCACCCCCCACCCCAGTTGTCTGTTCTCTGTGTCCATTTGCTGCGTGTTCTTTTTTTTTTTTTTTTTGGTCAGTTTCTGTTGTTGTCAGTGGCTTGGGAATCTGTGTCTCTTTTTGTGCATCATCTTGTTGCATCAGCTCTCTGTGTGGGCGGCGCCATTCCTGGGCAGACTGGGCTTTCTTTCGCGCTGGGCGGCTCTCCTTACGGGGCGCACTTGCGCGTGGGGCTCCCTTACGCGGGGGACACCCCTGCGTGGCAGGACACTCCTTGCGCGCATCAGCGCTGCACATGGACTAGCTCCACACCAGTCAAGGAGGCCCGGGGTTTGAACCGTGGACCTCCTATGTGGTAGACGGACGCCCTAACCACTGGGCCAAAGTCCGTTTCCCAGAATATTTAATAAATTAGTGAGGAGGACAAAATTCTTAGCTGAAAAAGTGATATACTTAAGTTTATGACTGCATATTACTGAATTGCAGAGAACTGTCAGATATAATTAGGCAGCAAATTCTAAATCATACTTTATGTAGTAGAAAATCCATTTTTAAAACTAGAGAATATATCTGGGCTAGTTGAATTTCCAATTACACACTATTCTGTGTGATTCTCCACAGAGCCTCTTGGTGAGCACAGATGTCTGAAGAGGCAACATGTGATATAACAGAGTGTGTTTAAAAAGTTAAGGAAAGGTTAGTTTTTGTGTATGCTTATTATACAACTTAAAAATAGCTTTGACTCTATTTGTAAATCAAATGGCCAGTTCTCAGGCCTGTGCCAAGTGTGAAGCATTAAAACAAGGTTTCTTTTGAATTGCTGAGGCGGTGTTGGGAAAGATTCTGAAAGGTTTTTAAGCTGTACTTTCTCTGGTTATACACAAAATTAGGATTTGAGTTTTACAAAGTAATCTGTGATGTTAAGAAGTTTTATATGGTATCTCTTTAGTTAGTGATTTAAAAGGATGTAATGCAGTGTTTCAAGAAGTGGTGACTATTTTCTGTTTATAAAGCCTCACCAAAAGGGAAAAAATGCTCACAGTAATTTGCAAATACTATCTATTTGGTCCTGAATTTAGCAACAGCAGAAAAGGAGATTACTGTTCATATTCTGTACTTCCTTATCCCTCTTCCTTAGTTCTCTGTTTTGGTGGTGTAAATTATTGCTAAAATGTTATGACTTTCAGGTAAGACTTAATAAGTGCCTAGGAAATTCCGAGCTGTATTTGTAGATTTAAGGGGAGATAGCAAATTGAGAAAATACTGCGTACTTAAAGTTGACCATTTAATAAGGACATATGGGACCAGTGAGTAGGCCTCAAATTGGATCTCTCTGCATGTCCTCCAGGTCACCACCTCCCATTTGGAATAAGAAATAGGAAGTGGATGGGTATATCTCATTCCCCACACTGTAGGTTTTAGGTGAAGCTTCTAATTCTGGCTCAGTATCTTTGCTGGATCTGTCATGTGTCTGAGTAGTGGAACATAGGCTTGCAGTCAACCCCCTCTTCCAGTTTCTCTCTAATGAAAAAATCCCTCAAAGTTTTGACTCAATTTAGAATTACATTTTAAAAAATTCTACTCAAATGAGATTTCCTGTACTTCAGATCTGTTTAGCTTGTTTGGGCTTGGAAAAATTCTTGCCCTCCAATTAATTGACCTTTGGGATTTATTTGGAGTGTAGAGTCTGGCTGATTTTTACATTCTCTTTGTTTGGTATCATTTAGATAAAAATATCCACAGCCCTCCATTCCCTACCCCAGTCTTTGTAAATTTTCAGGTTGGGAGGTAGATTGTATGTCAGTTCTTGATGAAAAGGAAGCACATTGTTTCCTCCAGTCTCTGAGCTGACAAAATAGTCAACCCTTGATGATTTATTGTAATGTAATGAAAAACAAGTAGCTTGCAATAATTCAGGGTTCTTATTTGTTGGGGCCCAGTTCTCTACAGTTTATTTTTTTCTGCTTTATTTGAGTGTGGGACATTGGGGCCGATTCTATGCTGTGCTTTGCTGCTCAGATTCCCCCTCAGAGATGAAGGACTCATTCTCCCAGTTGCTGGGAGTGTGGCTGCCGACTGTGCTAGGAGCCAGCCCTTTAGGAGATTGCATTGCTGGGAAGAGTTGCTCTGCCCAAGGCTGCACCCCTTCTGAGGGCTGCCCAAATCCTATGCCTGACTGAAATTGGGTATAAAGGGCCATTGCCTTTACCCCAACTCTAGAACCCTCAAGAGTCATCTCAGCTTCCTAGCTTCCCTCTGTTGAGCCTGCATTGCAGCTCCTCCTCTCCTCTGCACAATCCTGCTTCCTTTCTCTCCCTCTGCAGGTGCGGATCCCAAGAACACTCCCTAATGAATGTCCTGCACTCTAATCACTGTCTCATTATCTCTTCCCGGGGAACCCAGCCTGTGACAGACGTGGCTACTGTTAAACTTTCCTTCAAAGATAGACTTTGCAGATCTTGGAATTAAATTCAAACTTATTAAAACTGTGTAGTGCAAATAACTGACATTAGAGTTGGGAAACTTCCTAGTTTTTATATCTTTTTCAGAAGTTCTTGTATAATTGAAATTATTTTAAAATGGGCACTGCTACTGCAGTGTTTATAGTAAAACTATAAAGGTTGGGAGAAGCATGGGTTTAGGTGTCTGATTAATGTGGAGTTGAGAGAAAGGAGTCCAAGGTGATTGAGACTTAGAACCTCTGTAACTGAGGAGGTGGTGATGTCCACGTGTAGGTACAGGCACATTTGGAACTTTTACAAACAATCCAATGTGTGATGATAAAAGAACAAAAACACAATGATTATTCTTATACTAAGAGGTAGAACAGAAAGGTGGTTTAGAGGTCAGACCTGAGAGCCAGGCTGCCTGGGTTTGAATCTTGGCTCCTCCACTTCCTTTCTTTGTGGCCCTGGGCAAGTCACTTAACCTGTGACTTAACTCTGTGACTCAGGGTTCTCGTTTATAAAGTAAGGATCATGATACTTTGTAGGATTTTTGAGAGGATTGAACCAGTTGATATTTGTAAAGCTTTTAGAACTCTCAGTAAGTATTATGTTATTATTTTAGTCACAAAACTAAAAAATTTTATGCAGTCAGGTTTGTTGGTCATTTTATTGCTTCAAAGGAGAAATTTAAGCCTGCCATTTGCTAGAGCAGTGCTGTCCAGTGGAAAAATAATGCGAGCCACATGTGTAAATTTGTATTTTCTGGTATCCATATTAAAAAGTAAAAATAAACAAGTAAAATTAATATTAGTAATATATTTTATTTAAACCAACGTATCCCAAATATTATCAATTCAACATGTAATCACTATGAAATTATTAGAAGATATTTTACTTTTTTTTGGTTATTGTTCTAAGTGTTAGAAACCTGGGATATATTTTATACTTGCAGCATATCTCAATTTGGACTGGCCATACTTCAAGAGCGCCATAGTCACATGTGACTGGCTTAGAGATTTACTAGTTAATTTTTTTCATTTCAGAAGTGTTTTAGTTATATATTGCTGTGAAATAAGCCACCCCATACTTAGTAGCCTATAACAACAATGCTTTATTATTTCTCACAATTCTCACTTTTGTACAATAGTTTTATAATCCATTGATGATTTTTGCCTAATTAATTATTCTTGTGATGGCTGCAAAATTTTCTATTTCTATGATTCTTTATACATTTATTCATTAGCATTTTATGTTAAAGAACTTTTTTCCCTCCCTGGTTGGTCATTTCTTTAATTATTATAGCAGCATGACTTCATGGACCCTTGTTTTATTTAGCAATTTATAAACCTTTTCTACTATTATTTATTGTAATATTCAGATTGACCATAATGTATATATCCTTTGAATTTTCATTGTAATAAAATATAGACAACATAAAATTTCCCACTTTGACCACTTTCAAGTATACAATTCAGTGGTATTAGTTATATGAGTGATGTATATTAATTAAATTCATGATGTTGCAGTAACATCATCATCATTCATCACCAAACTTTTCCTTTACCCCAAACAGAAGCATTGTACCCTTTAACATGCCATTCTCCCTTTTCCTGTCCCTGGTAACTTGTACTCTACTTTCTATTTCCATGAATTTGCATATTCTAGTATTTCATGTAAGTAGAATCATACAACATCTGACCTTTTGTGTCTGGCCTATTTCATTCAACCAGTTTTAAGGTTCATTCATGTTATTGCATGTATCAGAACTTCATTCCTTTTTATGGCTAAATAATTTCCCATGGTTTATGTATATGTATTTTAGTTTATCCATTAATGTGTTGATGAACACTTGAGTTGCTCCCAACTTTTGGCTATTGTGAATAATGCTACTATGAACATTGGTGTACAAATATCTGTTTGGGTCCCTGTTTCCATTTTTTGGGTATATACCTAAAAGTAGGATTGCCATAACTGTAATTTTTTTTTTTTAAAAGATTTATTTATTTATTTATTTCTCTCCCCTCCCCCCCCCACCCCGGTTGTCTGTTCTCTGTGTCTATTTGCTGCGTCTTCTTTGTCTGCTTCTGTTGTTGTCAGTGGCACGGGAATCTGTGTTTCTTTTTGTTGCGTCATCTTGTGTGAGCTCTCCGTGTGTGCAGCACCATTCCTGGGCAGCTGTACTTTCTTTCGCGCTGGGCAGCTCTCCTTATGGGGTGCACTCCTTGCTCGTGGGGCCCCCCTACGCGGGGGACACCCCTGCGTGGCATGGCACTCCTTGTGTGCATCAGCACTGCTCATGTGCCAGCTGCACATGGGTCAAGGAGGCCCGGGGTTTGAACCGCGGGCCTCCCATGTGGTAGATGGACGCTCTAACCACTGGGCCAAGTTCACTGCCCATAACCATAATTTTAAAAATCAAATAAAACACACTCTCTCCCTGTGCTGAGGTAAGAATGGAGCAAATTCTGATTTATGGAGGATATTCTCAGTTGAAATGTTTGAATCTTTCAGTTGAAATATTTCACAGGGTCTGTCTTTTTGCCTGCGGAATACCATGCCTTCAACAAATATGTTCTCTATGATTTGTTTGAATGTTTCACCAAGTTTAGTTGCTGCACTATCATAGCTTCCCAATTTCACTTCAATTCATTTTAGAATATAAGCCATCCCATTAAAAATAAGCAAATGAGAGAAGTAGAGGTATCTCAAGTGATTGGGCTCCCGTCTACTATATAGGAAATCCAGGGTTCAATTCCTGGGGCCTCCTGGTAAAGGCAAACTGGCCCATGTGGAGTGCTACCCGTGTGGAGGGCTGGTGCAACAAGGTGATGCAAGAAAAAGAGATAGAGGAGAGACAATAAGAGATGCAGCGCATGAGGGAGCTGAGGTGACGCAAGAGATTGAGTGCCTGTCTCCCACTCTGGAAGGTCCCACGATAGGTTCCTTGTGCTGTCTAAAGAGAAGACAAGTATACACAGAAGAACACACAGTGAGTGGACACAGAAAGCAGACAGCGAGTGCAAAGCAGTGGGGGGGAGAGGGTGGGGGGGGATAATAAATCTTAAAAAAAAAGCTAATGAAAAGAAGGTTATTTCACAAGTTGAGATATTCCCAAAGCACAGACTCTTAAAAGTTAAATCTTGTGTAAATAAAACCCATTCTAATATTTTGCTAACAACAACAACAACAAAAAAATCCCAAACAAATGCTAACTCAGAATGCTGGCATAACTGTTATAATCTGTGAGTGCTCACCTATCTAAAAGGCTTTTCATGACCTGTTCCAGCCTCACCTCCACAACCTTCCCCTCTCCATGCCTGTGGTCTTGTCTCACTGAGCTCTTTGTATACGTCCCAGATTTGGTAGATGCTTGCTGAACTCCACTCCTTTGCACTGGCTGTTCTTCTGCCTGAAACACTCTTCCCTTCTCTCCTCACCTTGCTGACTTCTTATTCTGTAACCCTAGACTCCTTCATCAATTTCTCTGAGTGACTTCCCCAATCCAGTTTACAGCTCAGTCTGGTTGGGTTTCCCTCCAGTGTGCTCCCTATCCTTCCTCTATTGTAACCCTGACCCATTGAACCATAACTCTCTGTTGCATTGTTCCTCCTCCTTCTCCCTTTCAAAGTACTAGCAGTCCAGGGTCCTATTATTTAAAAGTCTTGCTCTTTCTGCCTAAGGTGACACTCAGGTATTAGATAAACTGATCTCTGCTAGCTAAGTGATGTTGAGTTGCTTATCTGCTCCTGGAAACATATTTGCATTACATTGAGGCCCACTCATCCAGTCATCTCCAAAGTGGATGTGCATACATCTGCAGGTGAGAATCTGGATGAAGGTAGAAAATATACTTTTATTTTTTTTAAATTTTATTGAAAAAAACTAAGAAATTAAACTTTCCTAATATTTAATATCTTCAATATTGGTTGAGAGAAATATATATAATTTATAAGTCTAATTTGATATTGGTAATTTGTTCTAAGTATATTGAATGAAGGGGAGTGCATCATAAAAATTTGAAGACTGCTGTAGAAGCACACTGACAACCCCAAAGGATAACACTTCTGGCACTATAATGGCTAACAATATGTGCCAGGCACTATTCTGTACACCTTACAGGTGTTAGCACACTTACTCCTCGTAACTACTTTAAGAGATTGTTACAATTATTAGCATGCTGAAAAAATTGAGCTTGAAAATCAGGTAACTTGTACAAGGATAGAGCTAGTATGTGGCAGAGTCATGCTAGAACCCAGGTCGAGTGGTTCCACAGGCCACTCCCTTAACTTTCTGTCCCATGCCATGCTCTGGTTCCTGTCTCTTCCCACATGATAGACTCATGTGCACTTCAGGAGAAAGGGGGCCCAAACTGTCTTGTCCATTGTGCAACCCTTAATTTCTACTTCTTAAATGAGCGAGGGAACTGAGGGACTATCATCACCTCTGAATTCATACTACATAGATGGATACTTTGCCAGAGATTCTTGGCTGGCAGTTTTTCTCCTTCAGTACCGTAAATACATCATACCACTTTCTTCTTGCCTCCATAGTTTCTGATAAGAGGTTGGCACTTAATCTTACTGAGGTTCCCTTGTACATATGCTTTGCTTTCCCCTTGCTGCTTTCAGAATCCTCTCTTTATCTCTGATATTTCTCATTCTGAATAGTAGGTACCTTGGAGTAGGTCTATTTGGATTTATTCTGTTTGGAGTGCATTGTCCTTCTTGGATATTGATATTTATGTCTTTCATAAGGGTTGGAAAATTTTCAGTTAAGAATATTTCCTCATGTATTCTTCCAGCCCCTTTTCCATCCTCTTCTCTTTCTGGGACACCAGTAATGCATATGTTTGTGAGTTTTGTGTTATCATTCATCTCCCTGAGACTCTGTTCAATTTTTCCCTTTTTTTTTTTTTTTTTAAGAAGATACAGGGGATTGAACCCAGGACCTCATACATGGGAAGCAGGTGCTCAACCACTGAGCTACATCTGCTCCCCAATGAGAATTGTTTTTTTTTTCTTTAGTTTGTTTGTTTTTAGGAGGTACCGGGCATCAAACCTGGAACCTTGAACATGGAAAGCAGATGCTCAACCACTTGAGCTACATGTGCTCCTCATCTTTAATGTATTTTTTAAAAGATTTATTTAATTTACTTATTTCTCCCCACCCCCTTGTTGTTCTGTACTTGCTGTATCTGTTTGTCTTCCTTGTTTCTTTAGGAAGCACCAGGACCCAAGCCCAGGACCTCTGATGTGGGAGGATGTGCCAAATTGCCTGAGCCCCCTCCACTACCTGCTTTGTTGAGTCTCTCATTATGTTTTCTGCTCCTCACGTCTCTTGTTGCATCATCTTGTTGCTTCAGCTCACTGCACCTGCCTTTTGCGTCAGCTCGCTGAATTCTTTAGAAGGTGTTGGGAACCTCTGCTCCCTGCTTTGTTGTGTCTCTCATTATGATTTTTCTTCTTGTGTCCCTTGTTGTATCAGCTTTCCATCTTCTTTAGGTGGCATTGGGATCTGAACTAGCTACCTCCCATGTGGTAGGTGGGAGCCCAGTCGCCTGAGCCACATCTGCTTCTCTTTGTGTATTTTTAATGTTATCCATCATGTCTTTCATGCCTATAAGCTCTGTTACTTTTCTTCACTGGCTGTCAACTTGTTCTTTATGTTCATCCAGTATCTTTTTAATATCCTTTATATTTATTTAGTCATATTTTCCTTCAATTATTTGAATTGATTTAGGAGATTTTTGTGATTATCATTGATTAGTTGTCTTAAATCCTGTATCTTTTCAGGATATTTGTTTTTTTCCTTTGGCTGGGTCATGTCTTCTTGTGTCCTAGTATGGCTTGTAATTTTTTGTAGCAGTCTAGGTATCTGATATGTTGGTGAATTTACTCTGATGGTCAATTTTTCTCTCTTGCCTAGTGTTTTTGCCCACAGCTCTTATTTGATATTTGTTCATTTTATTCTAAGTCTTTAAAATTGCCCAGTTTAAGTTATCAAAATTGGGCCAAGGACTCACTAATGGGACACAAATTTTCTCCCAGGGGTCAGGCTACACAGAGATCTAAAAGCAGTTTTTCTCCTTGCAATTTCCTGGCCAGTCAGCATATGATGCGCATCGGCGAACCTTTCCATGGAGGTATTTCTTTCAAACCCTGCTTCCCATGTTTCTGGTCTGGCCAGAGTCAAGATTCAAAGTGGGTTCTGCTGGCCAAAGTCACTGAAGAGAAGCCCTCCAACTTACTTTCCCTCTTCCCTTGTAACAGCTGGCAGGGTGGAAGAGTTCTGTTTCCCCTCTCAGTCAACTGCAGTGAGCCAGGGGTTTTATCCAGGCTTAATGTCTTAAGGGGTGGTGGGGATGGGAGCCCTTCCCAGCTGCCTGAGAGGTTAGTAACTCATATTTGCTGTTTCAGGTTTTTCTTTTTTTTTTTTTTTTTAAAGATTTATTTATTTATTTAATTTCCCCCCCTCCCCTGGTTGTCTGTTCTTGGTGTCTATTTGTTGCATCTTGTTTCTTTGTCTGCTTTTGTTTCTTTGTCCGCTTCTGTTGTCGTCAGCGGCACGGGAAGTGTGGACGGCGCCATTCCTGGGCAGGCTGCACTTTCTTTTTCACGCTGGGCGGCTTTCCTCACGGGCGCACTCCTTGCACGTGGGGGCTCCCCCACGCGGGGGACACCCTTGCGTGGCAAGGCACTCCTTGCACGCATCAGCGCTGCGCATGGCCAGCTCCACACGGGTCGAGGAGGCCCGGGGTTTGAACCGCGGACCTCCCATATGGTAGATGGACGCCCTAACCACTGGGCCAAAGTCCGTTTCCCTGTTTCAGGTTTTTCATGTCTCTCTCCCTTGCACTCCTGGAGTTGCACAGCACTGTACTGGTCTGCTAACCCCTAAACAGGTCCCACAGACAGCTTTTGGCCCTTTCTCCAATTAAAAAAAAATTTTTTTTAAAAAACTTATTTCTCCCCTTGCTGTGTTGTTTGTGCTCTCTGTCTGCAACCTGTTTTCTTTTTTAGGAGGCACTGGGGACCAAACCTGGGACCTCCCATGTGGGAGGGAGGCACACAATCACTTGAACCACCCCACACCTACTCTCTCTGTTGTTTTTGTGAGAGTTGAGCCCTCTCTGCCTACTCCCATGCCATTTTTCCATTACTCTTAGATTGGAACTTTGGATAAGCATTCTTTTATTTTTAACTTGAAGCCACTTTTTTTCCTTGAAATAAATAGGCCTGAATGAGAAATTGGCATAAGTTAAATTAGTAGTCCTATGTTTAGAAACTTTACAAGAAAAAAAGTCTGCCTCATGCTGATACCCTTCCGTCAGTTCTGAGTCTCAGCCTACTTCTGACATGATTCATCTCATCCTTTACTTTCTTTATCACGAGGGTATGAGAACATAAGAAAGAAACCTCAGGGTCCCTCTGTGCACTGTATGCTGTGTCCCTCAAACATGTGTAACCTTAAAACAGCAGCAGCAGTGGCAACAACAACAAAAGTGACGTTGGAAAAGAGAAGTAGAACTTAATTTTTGGAGGGTTCACCAACTGATCTCCTTTCAAGCCTCGCTCGGATTTTCTTAATTCTTTGGCACAAGAGTATGAATAATCTCTGGGATGTTCTCAGCCTTACTAAACTTTGGTTTGGCCAAATAACTTTGTAATTACATCTGTGTCTAAAAAAATAAGTAACTGGCTTTTGTGAGTTTTATATTATATTATCATATTCAAATTATGATCATTCTCTTTTCTTCCTTGATTTCCTTTTAGGCTCTTTCAAGACACTTATTCTTCCATCAGTAAGTATCCATTTAAAAATTTTTGTTTCAGAAATATAAATTGCATAAGTGAACTAAATAAATAAATGATCTGTTGGCTTTTATATCAATTTGTGTTTCTTGTGAGTTTGCTTGAGTTTAGTTCAGTCTTCAGATTATTTAAGAGTAATACTATAATACTTCAGATTGGTTGTTAGATTCTTCAAACTTTTGGCAGGAAATTTCCCCTTGGAAAACAGAGAACTACACTGAGGGAAACTGGTGTGCTCTGTTAGCACAGAAACCTTATAGCTTTGATGTGTATTTAGCAGTCTGTTCCTTGGTGTTCCTGTCCTTGAAAAGGGAAGTATCATGCTGAGCCATAGTGGAGCCTGAGGCAATGGAAAAAATCAGTAATACTGATTCTGCCTTAATTTAAAAGTTTTACGTTTTGGTTATAATATATGTATTTTTTTGCATTAATTTTGATATTTTAAAACATTGTATTAAAATATTATTTATCTTGATTACTGAGTTTTTGTCGCTGCCTTAAATTTTACACTGGAGACAAGTACCCCGGTCACCTCACTCTAGTCCCAGTCTTGGAAAAGTGGACAAAGAAACTGTATCTATTTCTTAGGGGTACCTTGGAGGTGAAATGAGATGTAAAAGTGCTGTGAAATTTGCTTTAGAAATGGAAAGGGGTTATTATTGAGACAATGATTATTAAACATTGTTTATGAGCTAATCCTTCCTATAGCTTTCATTTGGAAGTTTGTACCTTTCTTCCTAGGTTTGCTTTTGTGTTGCAAAAATTTAATATTCAATACAATAGACCAAAACGCCTGACAGGTGGTGCAATCTGATATACTTTTCTGAGAATGGATGACTAATGACTTTGACTCTGACACATTGCATATTTATCTAGGATCAGCATTACCTGAGAGGCCATCCTCCCGCATGACCTTTTGAAGGTTACTTTTTTTTTTGAGGTACCAGTACCAGTGCTAGGCATCGGACCTGGGGCCCTGTATGTGGGAAGCCGGCACTAAGCCATGGAGCCACATCAGCTCCCCTGAGTTGGTTTTTTCGTTTGCTTTACTTGTGTTTATTTTTTTAATTTTCTGCTTTTCTCTCCCCCTTCCTCTGCCTTGCTGTTTTTGCTGTTTGTGTCCATTTGCTGTATGATCTTCTGTATCTATTTCTCTTTTTGTCTTCTCTTCTCATTTTTTCTCCTCTAGGATTAACTGGGATTCAATCCTGGGGACCTCTGATGTGGAGAGAGGTTCCCTGTCAGCTGCACCACCTCAGTTCCTGGTTTCTGTTAGTCTCTCTTTTGTTGCATCATCATCTTGCTGCCTGACTCACTTGTGTGGGCACTGGCTCTAAAAAAATAACTAACGCGGACACTCAGCTCGCCATGTGGGCACTGGCTCACTATGTGGGCAGTCCAGTGGGCACTTGGCTTGCCATGTGGGCACTCATGCGGGTACTTGACTTGCCGCATGGGCACACACCTTGCCACACAGACACTCGCGTGGGCACTTGGTTCACCATGCGGGCACTCGACTTACGATGCGGGCACTGGCTCACTGCGCTGGCACACTTGCATGCCTTCTCTTCTTTTTCATCAGGAGGCCCCAGGGATTGGTTCTTCCACATGGTAGGTGGAAGCCCTATCACTTGAGCCACATCTGCTTCCCTGCTTGTGGTTTTTTTTTTTTTTTTGAGGAGTCACTGGGAACCAACCTGGGACCTCCCATGTGGGAAGCAGGTGTTCAACTGCTTAAGCCGTATTTGCTCCCCTTGAAGGTTACTTTTCATGCATATTCAGAAACCACCTTCATTTTGGGGGGTTTCTAGAGAGTATAGTACTTCAAAAGAGTACTTTAAGATTGTATTCCATAGCTGTTACTTTTTTTTTACTTATTATGTTTGTGCTTTTCTTCCTAAGAAATACTGTGGCTAATAATAAAAAGGGGAAAGGAAAAAAGGCATAAGGAGGCAAAAGAGGGAAAAATCCCAGTCTTAATGACAGTAGAACATTAGATGCTGGCCACCAGTGCCTGCCTGTAGAAATCTGTGGAAAGAGTGTTCTAATAATAAGGTTAAAAGAAATCCAATTTAAAGCACAATAACTCAAAGGAATTCCTCCAAGGAATTAATAATCTCACAGGCCTGAAGGGTGTAAAGGCTGAAAGGAAGAGGACTGACAAAGGTGTGGGCTACCTTAATGATACTAGTATAAACAGTACTTTTCTTTTCTATTATTAGCTAGAAATTTGGCTACTATAATTCTTTTAAGTCTTAGGTATAAGAAATGCTAACCCCAATATCCTATATTTATCTGTAATATTATGTCTTTTCTGTTGTATGTAGATATAGTAATTTTTTATGTATTTCGGTGTATACCCCCTTTTTAGTAAGACAAATTTTAAAGTGTCTGGGCAAATTTGATAAAGCTCAACAAAAATGGAACAGTCTCCTCTACTCCCTAAGAAATAGACTTTCTCCCCCTCCCTGTTTTTTAATTGTTGATGTAAAGTAGGTAATCCTTTTCCTCAGGAGGTTTGGACTTAATTGTTTCTTATTCCACTTTAGCTGTCTGTAAGCTCCTGCTGCTTCAGGGCAAGTTCTGGGATGGCCAGCCCAAGAGGAGTTTCCTGGTTCTAGACAATGTGATAGATTGAAACAGGCATACAGGCGCCCTAGTTTGTGCATGTGGATTACTCTGCTCCATCTGGAAAAGGGCCAGGGACCCACAGTGGGACTGCAGTCCAGCTCCACACTTCACTGTGAAGGGGTTAGGGGCCCAACCAGGGCACCACAAGCTTCTCCTACATCTTTCAAGTGGCATTTTCTGGATTCAAGTTGCATGGTCTTGTTTCAAGTTTCCTTGTCTTGATTTAGCACTCACTCAGTTACTTAACCCTTTAACTGTTAACCAGAGTTTTGAGGAACACATCTCTGCCAGTTTTTGCTAGTTGTTCAGATTCTTTGGGGAACGGGATCCTGGGGTATCTTACACTGCCATCTTGGTCAACCTGAAGCTGCTAATGACTTTTTGCTATAAAATATGAATATTCTAAGATGTCTTTAAAACAAATGTATTATCTAAATTTCTCATTATTTTTGCTTTTGATACACTAAAATCCATCCTCAATAGCAAGTAAATGAAAAGCAATTGATGCTTAATATAAAGATGATTTTTTGTTATAAAATGTAGTAGAGGGAAACGGACTTTGGCCCAGTGGTTAGGGCGTCCGTCTGCCATGTGGGAGGTCCGCGGTTCGGACCCCGGGCCTCCTTGACCCGTGTGGAGCTGGCCCATGCGCGGTGCTGATGCGCGCGGGGGGGGGTGCCGTGCCACGCAGGGGTGTCCCCCGCGTGGGGGAGCCCCACGCGCAAGGAGTGCGCCCGTGAGGAAAGCCGCCCAGCGTGAAAAGAAAGAGCAGCCTTCCCAGGAATGGCGCCGCCCACACTTCCCGTGCCGCTGACGACAACAGAAGCGGACAACAGAAGCCGACAAAGAAACAAGACGCAGCAAATCGACACCAAGAGCAGACAACCGGGGGAGGGGGGGAAATTAAATTAAAAAAAAAAAAAAATGTAGTAGAAATAATTTCTTTGTAAATAAATTAACATGAGAGAGTTGTTTTATTTAGAAGAGTTTTTTAACATTTAAAATACAAGCACTAGTACATTTATAATAGGAACTATCATAAATTTCTGTGTTTTATTTTGAAAGAATGTCTCTGTTACTTTCAGTAACCATCATGATTAATGAAGTAAATTAGTATAAATACAGTCTTGTCTCAGTTTCCTTAAGATAAATAGTCTCTCAGAGATGGTGAAATGTCTTTAGACAACCCAGATGACAATAGGTAATCCATTTATTGTCTACCAAAGACCTTTTTTTTAAAAAATTTATTTCTCTCCCCTCCTCATCCCCCCAGTTGTCTGCTCTCTGTGTCCATTCACTGTGTGTTCTTCTGTGACCGCTTCTATCCTTATCAGCGGCACTGGGAATCTGTGTTTCTTTTCATTGCGTCATCTTGTTGTGTCAGCTCTTTGTGTGTGCGGCGCCATTCCTGGGCAAGCTGCACTTTCTTTTGTGCTGGCAGCTTTCCTTGCAGGGCGCACTCCTTGCATGGGGGGCTCCCCTATGCGGGGGACACCCCTGTGTGGCAGGGCACTCCTTGCGTGCATCAGCACTGCGCATGGGCCAGCTTCACACGGGTCAAGCAGGCCCGGGGTTTGAACCGTGGACCTCCCATGTGGTAGGAGATGCCCTATCCATTGGGCCAAGTCCACTTCCCCCAAAGACCTTTGTGATCATGCTTTATGTACCCTGGATAGAGAACTTTCATTTTACTCAGAGAATTTACATTTATTTGTACCACAAAATAGATAACAATGCCCATCTCAGTGACTGATTGATTTTTCACAGATCAAAGCCCCTTGATATTGTCAAGTCCCTGACTCTTGTCCTGCTGCCAGACAGTCTCCAGCTGTGGAAACTACAACTTCCTCCAGTCGTGTGTTCCAGGTCAAGGAGTAGGACTCCAAAATCTCTTTGTGGTTAAATAACTGATTTTTGCATAAGAAACAAAAAGTTCCTTATTAATGAACTGCTTTATTACCAATTCTTGGGATCCTTTTCAGTAATTGTGGCTCCAAGGAGATGGACTCCAGATGACTAGCAAAGATCTGGGAGGCTATATTACCTCCTGGTGTCCACTGCACTATGTTAAGCAGGTTATATATATGGCCCATTCCAGGTTTGGCACAGAGAGGGAAACGTTCATATTGTTTAAAATCGACAGTATTTTCTCCAGTCCCTTAATTATGTCCCCTACTGTTAACAGTGGAATACCAAGGTCTGTATTGACACCTCAGGATCTCTACTGAAACCCAAAGACCACAGTGACACCCCAAGACTTGTAATGATTCCTTATGGTTCACAGGATCCCAGATATACTGATCTGCCAAGGTCTGTATTGGCATCTCTGACCATCCAGCCAGTGGAATTATCATTGAGTCTTTGAGGATCCCATATTACCCACATTTTGCATATGGGGGCCTGGATTTCTAACAGGGGAAATTTGAAAGAGCAGGTTAATTAAGGTAACTGAAAGGAGCAAAAAGACAGTCAATTAAATTTCCCCTTGAGACAATGTCAGCTCCCTGAAGGAGGATGGAGTAGGAGACAGAGTGAAATGTTTTGGGGTACACTTGTGTTAATTCTGATTCTCTGACTCTTTGGCCTTCTTGTTAATAGGCCTCTGTAGTTTCAGGTCTCTGCATCATTAATTTGATAATAGGCTTTAATCCACTGTTTTTCGACCTCTGTGCCACTGAAAAATGATCTAAATCATAAAGAGCAATCTCATTGGATATCTGTTTTTCATCATGAAATATTTATAAATCTACAACATATATAAGCATATGATATGCTGGTTCCTGGCATATATATCATCCTGCTAATGGTATTAAGGAATCTGATTAAAGAATCTGAGGATAAAATTATCATGTGAAAAAATAGAATGTAAGTTGTAAGTCCCAGGCTAGATTCTCATCTCCACTAGGGCACAGACCTTTGGCTCATGTTGTAGCCCCAACACCTAGAACACCTTGGCACAAAAAAGGTGCTCAATAGATATTTGTTTATTGAAGAAAAGCAAAGGCAAAATTAACAGTAGAGGTCATTTGAAGGTGACATAACTGATGTTTTTTTCCTAGCATTTTATTATGAAATTTCAAATATACCAACCTGAATGAATTTCATAGTGAGCATTGCTACGTCAAATGCTTAGATTCTGCCATTAACATTTTACTATATTTACTCTATTGTGTATCATCCATCTACCCCTCTCTCTATCATTAATTCATCTTATTTTCTAGTGCATTTCCAAATAAATTGCAGGCATCAGTGCTCTTTTCTCAAAGTTTCGTACTTAGAGAAGTTTCCTACTCCATTTTATTGTTCATTATGATTCATATTCTTATCCATATCACTAGCTTGATGGTACTGTTATTATTGGAAAATCCTCACTTGAGCCTTCTGTGGCCAAAACATGATTGCAAAAATGAGTCAGAATTCAGGTTCAGAACTTCAGTTTTATCAATACAGATTTAACTAAAAGTCAGGTGCTGCATAACTAATTATCCCCAAACCTAGTGGCATAAAACAACAAGGAACATTTATAACTTCTCACAGGTCAGGAATTTAGGAGCAACATGGCTGGGCATTTCCAATTTGGGGTCTCATGTGAGTTTGTTTTTTTAAAGATTTATTATTTTATTTATAAATAAATATTTATATTTACCACTTGCGCTTGCTGTCTGCTCTCTGTGTGTGTTCTTCTGTGTTTGCTTGTCTTCTCTTCTCATTTTCTCTTTAGAAGGTACCGGGAACCAATCCCAGGACTTTCCCATGGCAGAAGGGCACTCAATTGCTTGAGCCACCTTAGCTCCTTAGTTTGTTGTGCCTCTCACTGTCTCTGTGTCTCTTTTTTTGTTGTGTCATCTTGCTACACCAGCTCTCTGCATGTGCCGGCTCTCTGTGCGGGCCGCCTCTCTGTGCGGGCTAGCTCGCTTTCACCAGGAGGCCCCAGGAACTGGACCTGGGACCCACCATATGGTAGATGGGAGCCCACATCCGCTTCCCCTCATATGAGCTTGCAATCAAGATGTCAGCCAGCACTGCATCATCCACAGGCTTGACTAGGAATGGAGGATCCACTGGAAGGTAGTTCATTCACGTGGCTGCCAACTTGGTGGTGATTGTTGGCAGGTGGCCTCAGGTCTTCTCTATGCGGCCCCTTCACTGGCTTCTTGAGTGTGCTCATCACTTGGGGCTGGTTTCCCCTAGAACAGTAATCCAAGAGAAAGAGAGAATCAGGAAGACTCTGCCCATTTTTATGACCTAACCTCATTCTCTTTTTTAGAAGCAAGGAACTAAGTCAATTCCCTAATCTAGGGAATTAGTCTCCACCTCTTGAAAGGAGAAAGGCCAGAGAATTTGTGGACATATTTTAAAAAACCATCTCACCAGGGCTTTTGTTAGAGCAGTGTAGCTCATGTTAGGTTTGAATTTTGCCTAGTGACCTGGAACATCTTCCTTAATGCCTCCAAGCCCCGGCTTCTTTCTTTGTAAGATGTTGTTTAATGAGAGCATCCACCTGAAGGACTGTTGTGAGGTAAAATGATATAGCCCAGGTAAACTGCTTAGCATGGCTTCTGGTCTTATTAATGCTAGAAGGTAGGAGTTCTATTATTAATAGTAGTACTAATACTACTTGGTAATGCTTACCAAGAGAATAACACATTATGAGTGAGATGCAGGAAGAGAACATTTTAGAAAGGAGCTTAAGGGAATACAGGAAGAAGAAAGCAAATCCTTTGGCTATGTGCCTGTCACCGATTGCCTCAAGTAGGGTGGAGCATGTGAAAATGTTGAAGGATGTTCTGTATTCTGACCCACAAGAACTGTTAGTCAGGAAGAGTCAACACTTGGAGTAAGAGAAGGCTGGGTAGAAGCTGAGAGCTGCAAGGGTGTGTCCTGCATTCTAGGAACCCTGTGATTTAATTGGAGAGTAAACTACAGGATGTTAAAAGAGGGAAAGCAAATTGTTAAACTTTGGAATTGCCTCGGAGGAGCAAATTTTCCAACATTGTAATTACATTTGATAATACTATATGTTTAAATTTCCTATTCAAACTTACAATTAAAGCGTTTTTGTTGTAGTGAGACCATGATATGTCTGATCTCCTTTTTTTCCAGCTACCTCTGAACAGTGCAGATGAGATTTATGAGCTGCGTGTCACTGGACGTGCCCAGGATGAGATTTTATTCTCCAATAGTACCCTCTTATCATTTGAGACCAAGAGACTGTCTGTTTTCATTCAAACAGACAAGCCCCAATACAAGCCAAAGCAAGAAGTAAAGTTTCGCGTTGTTACAGTCTTCTCAGATTTCAAGCCTTACAAAACCTCTTTAAGCATTCTAATTAAGGTAAGTGTCAGATAGAAATGCAGCAAGGAATTCAAGCCATCTTTCTGAAATTTTCTTGGCAGTTCTACACCTCTTGTTGACACTGGAATGTTTTAAAACTCGTGTAAGATGAACTCCCAACACGGGAATCCTCTCTCTAGGAAGGGAGGTGGTAGAGCATCGTGGTTAAGAGGTTGGCTTCCAAAGTCAGCCTGCTGAAGTTCCACTCCTGTCTTCTTCATTGATTTATTTAATTGCCATGTATTTATTGAACTTCTGTGCTCCATTCTCTGCTCACACTGAGCTTATATTTCAGTGGGTAGGAGAGAGATGGGCAATAAACACACAAATACATATATTATGTATTACAAATACTAAGAAGAAAATAAAGCTAGGCAAAGGGACAGATATGTATATAGTGTGTGTGTGAGAGATAGAGTTTGTGCTTGCTATTTTCTACATGATTGTCAGGGAAGACCTATTAGAACAGAGACCTAAAGGAAATAAAAGAATGAGCCCATATGGACAGAGGGAACACATGCGAAGGCACTGAGGTGGGAGCTTATTTGGTGCATTGGAGGGTCAACTAGCTGATCAGTGTGGTGAAGCTCAGGGAAAGAAAGGACAAATAGATAAAGTCAGATATGGGAGATGGTTTTAGGCCAGGTGCTCATACGTACTTGTAGGCCGTAGTAAGGATTTTGGGTTTTACTCTGAGTGAGATGAGAAGTCACTTGTTAAATTCTGAGGGGAGACATTATGTGATCTAACTTGACATTTTAAAAGGTCATTCTGCCTGCTCTAAGAAGAATAGACTCTAGTTGTGTGACCTTGGGGAAATTAACCCCTCTGAATCCTGTTTCCTAATCTGTAAAAATGTGTGCAGTGATGATAATATCTCACAAAGTTGTGAGGAATAAGTGAGATAATTCAGGCAAAGTTCTTAGAACTGTGCCTGAGCACACAGGACACGTTCACAGAGTATTAGCTCTGACTGTTATTATAGGAGTGCTCTTTGACCTCTGCCGCGTGAACTTTCTGGTGATCTGGAGACAGCATGGTTTGTAGACTGAATGCTTTCCTCTGTGAAACAAGCTGAAGACAGTTGAGATCCAGCTGGGCCTACGCTTTCTACATTTAAGCTGAGGAGAATACTAAACATCTGATAATTGCATGGAAATAGGGTAACCAACTCATCCCAATTTTCTGGGAGTCTCCTGGTTTTAAAACTGAAAGTCTGGGACCTGGAAACCTCTTGAGTCTGGAATAGTCAGTCACCCTAACGTTCTGAGGAATAATATGTAGGGAAGGTCAGTTCAGGCCTTTTAGTTCAATATCTATATATACTGACTACTTACTAGATGCCAGAAGCTGTGAATAAAGTGGAGGATTTAGAAATAAATGTCTTCCTGTGCCTGGCCTTTAACATTCAACCGGTTCCTTCCACTGCAGGTAAATAAAAGTCAATAATGGAAAAAGTGCCTACCCTCAGCATTAATCCAGATTTTACCCCATTGGTCCGTTTTTATTTTTCTTCCTTTCAGTTTTGCCTCCCTACCCTGCTCTAGGATCTTCCACTGAAACTTTCTGATTTCTAGATTCTTTGGGCTCTTCTCTCCAACTTTGTTCTTCACCGGCCACACACGGCATTCTGGGGAGCACTCAGAGTGACTCTCCTCTTGTTAGCTCTGGTCCTAAGGGATCCTCTGGCCTGGCCAACGTGTGGCCCTATAGGTCAGGGGAGGGGAGTTAGACATTCCACCAGAACCCAAAGTGTTAGGAACAATGAATGAGGGGTGGCCTTACTCTGTTGTCTGTACAGGACAAAGAGCTCAGATATGAACTCAGGTCTGTAGCTGCCTCACTCTGTGTGACTTGTGGAGGCTAGGTCGGAACACAGAGGCAATGTCCCACACCTCTGATATTCCTCCATATGAAAGCAATCATTCAGGCCAGGTTCACCAGACTCTGAGGTTTTCTACATCTTTCAGTGTGGAATAATTTACTTCTTGCAAAAATTCCCAGAAAAAAGCAGAACTTGGCTTAACAAGTCTCTGACTGGGGAAAATGTTGTACATAAAGTTGCAGCTCCACCCCCAGGCTACATGGAGAAATGCATCTGAGAGCAATCAGGCCAACTTTATGGGAACCGTCCTGCTCAGGAGAGAATGACTGTAGGATGTAGCTAAGAGACTGACTGTAAGCATATTTAGAGATGTTCAGTGTTTTGTTGTGGGTAGGGCAGGGATCATTGGATATTTTTCATTTTCCTTCCTCAAAAAGGAAGGAAAATGAAAAAGGCCTTCCAGTAGCAGAAAACGCACCTCCCTAAACATTATGGAAATAAATGCCCCTAATGCTATGAGGGCAACTAGTATGGCTGGCTTCTACTCTGACCTGTCTTCTTTAAGTACTTACTCCTGGTAGAGATGACCAATCTGTGTGGGAACAGGTATTGTTCATTTTGGAGTATATTCTGTGACTCTGCTCTGACCACTTGGAGCAGCTGTGACAAACCACCAGGTGAGGGGCCACCTTGTATAAGTGATTTGACTTCTCTAAATCTATGTGGCAGGCAGACACCTGGCATATAATCCAGGACTTTAAGGAGTGGCAGAAATACTCCTTGCAGACTAATCCGCCAGCCGGGGAATTTATGGCATGAGACAATCTGGCACAGGTGGCAGGCACTGTGCTTTGCTGAGGCCTCTCAGTGATCCAGAGGGGCCACTCTTCCATTGTGTTCTGTGTGCAGCTCTTTTGGCTGTGACAGGGGCACTGTTCACATTGTACGTGGCTGGTCTGTGCACATCCCAGCAGGAGATGACTACATGCGAATGCTGGGCTCTGCTGTGATGCTGCCATGGGCCGTTCAATCCTCAGTGTGTGCTGAGGAGATTTCTGGTGTTTCTACATACCCTGTGTCTTCCTTACTTGTGACAGTTAGGCCCAAGTCCAAGACAGGGTTAGGAAACTAGAGGGATTATGTCATTCACTTCTAAACCTCCAGATCCTTCAGGCACAAAGTCATCAAGGCTTCATTTTGGGCTTGCTTCATTTGTAGGGCCATGCTACCACCTGGGAGAGAATATACTCTCACCAACATAATACCTCAGGAGAATATGAAAATTCCCTTACCCTACACTTTCTGTAACATTGGGAATTATTATTGGTTTCATCTTAGACAGTCTGACAGAAGAAAAATGGTATTTCATTGTTTTAATTTGCATTTCCTCAATTCCCAGACAGGCTTAGCATTGTCATACAGTTATTAGGTATTTGTACTTTTTTCTATGTTGCCAAGCCTTTAAACTCTGCAGCCTTCCCATGCCTCATGCTGAGGTAGGCACAGTAGAGCTAACTGCTGATTATAATACCTCTCCCAGGAGTTTGTCAAAGACCGCAACCTGCTTATTCTTGGTTTGCTTTCAGTCTTTGGTTTTAACAATTAGTTTCTGGCTTGCTAGACTACTTCCTACTTGATTCTTAGTATTGTGCTCACCCCTGTTTTTCATGTTCTCATCCACTTGGGAGAAAGGTTTCCTCTGGCCTCTAATAACTATGTCAACCCACTGCCTCTAGCCAAAGGATAGAGAATAAGAACAAGGGAAGGCATTTGGTTCCTGCTCTCAGGAGTTCACTGTCTATTTCTGATCAACAATAAAGCCCCACATAAGCAATGAGTTGTCTTAAATAGTGATAGGTACTCAGGAGGCAAAAGGTCCAAATGTACAAGGGGCTCTCCAGGGAGTGGTCACTTCTGTCTGCTGGAGGCATGTTGAGAAGCCTGCCTAGAAGCTGGAGCTTATTTCACCGGTTGGATAAGAAAGAAAGATACTCCATGAAGCAATTGCCGAGGCCAATATGCATGGATTTTTGGGATGAACTGTGAACAAATCTGTATGTTTGGAGGATGATGAGCCTAGAAATATAGTGGGGTCAGATAACTAAGGGCCTTGTAAGCCATTCAAAGGAGCATAGAATTTATTCTATAGTCAAACAAAAGCCAGTGCTCCCTAGTGGTCTGGTATAAATGATTTTAGCTAGTGTTTATTCACTACTTATTATGTGCCAGGAACTATGCAAAGCAGTTCAATCACTTTATCTTGTACTCAGGTTTGTGTTTGTGGCATGACTGCTGGATTGGCTTCGATGTATGAAGAGGTCATCGTCTGGGGCCTGTGGGAGGACATATTTTTCATGGATCCCCTTGGTTAAACATTTCTTTGACACACTTTTTGTTTGCATTGAAAGTTAGGCATGGGTCTGAATTTTGAGTTCCATCACATATTGGCACTATAATATCGGGCAATGCCAGTCACTTACAGTTATTGAGTGCCTCCCTAACCTCCTGACCTCAGTTTTCTCAATAATAAAATGAAGATAATCCTACCCTGAAGGAGAATTTTAGTGATTAGAGATAATGCAGAGTGCTTGACACATAGTGGGCCTTTAATAAAGGGAAGCTATTACCATTACAGTAGAATTTTCTTTTCAAAATATTTTATTTCATGTAGGAGGAAATATGGTGTCAAGAATAAAAGGTGGAGCAGAATAAGTTGTTGCCAAGAGAAATGTGAGAAAAAAAGAAATCTTGATCGATTTTTTAGCAGTATAGAGCTGACATTTTCCCAAAACCATATTTGAATTGTATTTGGGGGAAAGTTCTGGACGTGCCTGGGAGTGCTGCAAGGCGCCAGTCACAACTAGATAGGCTATTTTTTTTGTATACTGCAGCCATTACATAATTAACATGTCTGGTTTTCATTTTAGGACCCCAAATCAAATCTGATCCAACAGTGGTTGTCAGAACAAAATGATCTTGGAGTTGTTTCTAAAACTTTTCAGTTATCTTCCCATCCTATACTTGGTGACTGGTCCATTCAAGTTCAAGTGACTGTGAGTATAAATATATATTTTTTAGGGGGGGAATGTTAAAATGATTTAACTAGGTCAGGTGGGGAAATATCTCCAGTCATTTATTCAATTACCAGAAAAAAATTAATAAAATATGAACATTTAGATGATTTATGTGGTTTATTTTTAATTTATTATATTTTTTAACAGGTTAACCTTATAATAAAAAATCTGAAGGCTAGAGCATTTTGACATTTTAGTATAAATCTGATGAAATAAATGTTGATTTTACTTATTTATTTCATGCATTGAGTATTTTAAAGCTAAGTAATAAGTATATACAGCTATTATTGGCAAACTTTATGTTTCAGAATAATGGTTCATGATGAACGGTTGGACTAATATACTTGAATTATATTTATTTTAGTAAATGATGACTATAAACAGCCACATCAGCCTTCTGTTCCTCATTCCTTTGTTTTCTCCACTTCTCTACCTACTTCCTATATTTGTTGCCAACTCATGTAGCTCTGAGGTCTAAAAGGGCAGGAACATTGAAATGCCCTCCATCTCTTTGGGCCCTAGGTTTTCTCCCATACATCACTGTGTGATGCTAGAGGACTCATTGACCATTTTCCCATTTTTATATGGCGTTTATTGAAATAAGTATAAACTTAAGGAATAGGAACTTTTAAAAATAGTCCTTTTAGAAAGATCTTCTCATTGTTGACATTTTGGACTGGACAATTTTTTTGTTGAGGTAGGTTGCTGGTGCATTTTGGGATGTTTAATAGCACCTCTGGCCTCTACCTATTAGATATTTTGAGGAAGGCATGAAGTCCTTGTGTGCCATGTATGGAGGCTTTCTTGGGCCACCTTGGGATAAAGAGGATTTGTTGTAAGGATAAACACTGATGCTTTGGGGGCCAACTACTCCCTCTCTCTCCTGTGTTATGTAGCATTCTCCTCTCACTTTTCTGAGCAACTCTGAAGGTGTTCTTCAGTCAAAATCTGGACGAGGCTGGTCATGTTTGCTCAGCTAAATGACCATCATCCTCAGAGCCCTAAAACAAGTCTCTTCATGGGTGATTGGCAGCCTGTGGATTGGCAGCCCTTACACCAGATGTCTATCCTTCCATTCAGAGGCCAGCTTGGCACGAGACCAGGGAGGACCATTTAGACTGGGTGGTCGCTCTAGGAGTTTAATTGTTTAATGAATGGTGTAAAGAATAAGTGCCAGAGGGGAGAGGGGATAGGATAGTAGAGAAAGACTTGTGGAAGGTGTGAGATTAAACTTTGAATATTTATAGAATTTCTCGTGTATTGCTCTGTAGACTTGATCTGTCATATTGCACTGATAAGAAAAAATAAGATAATCTTCTTAAGGAAATTTAGGTGCTTACAACATTAAAAACATTTACAAGATGTGACCCCTGCCATCTTCTTCAGCCTTGCCAAGTGCCTTTCTTGCTCTTCAACTCTGTACTTTAGACTTACAGTTTCTTAAATTCGCTAGTTTGTCTTGTCCCAGAGCCTTCCCATATACTGTTGCCTCTGCCTAAATGCTATTCTTTCTACTAATTGCTTTTTTTTTTTTTTTTTAATTTTTTTTATTTTTTATTGACTTTGTAATAATATTACATTAAAAATATATATGTGAGGTCCCATTCAACCCCACCCCCCCACCCCCCCTCTCCCCCCCCCCCAACAACACTCGTTCCCATCATCATGACACATCCATTGGATTTGGTAAGTTACACTTCATAGTCCTCTAAAATGGGCTAATGCCAGCGGTCATAGCACTGTGCTTCTTTGGTTCAGTCATGTCACTTTCTTATTTTTAGGAGGTATTGGGGATTGAACCCAGGACCTTGTACATGGGAAACAGGTACTCAAACCACTGAATTACATCTGCTCCCCTCAGGTCACTTTTAATTGGTGGTCCCTAAATGACTGTAATCTTTTTTTTTTCCTAAGAAGAGGTCAAGTCAGCTCTATTTGAAACTTTAAAAAAAATGTTTTATTTTTAAAGGATCTTTACATAAATGTTACATGAAAAATATATAGGATTCCCATATACTCCACTCCCTCCCTTCTCACACTTTCCCACATTAACATCCTTCATTAGTGTGGTGTATTTGTTACAATTGATGAACACATGTTGAAGCATGGCTACTAAACATGGGCTACAGTTTACATGATAGTTTATACTCTGTCCTGCACAATTTTGTAGGTTATGACGAAATATACAATGGCTTGTATCTGCAAAAGACTGCAGTCTTTATAAGGGCTGTATCATGTTCCTTCCTAGTACAGCACTTTGCATATAGGTGGAAGTCAATATTTATTAAATGAATGCATGAAAGCTATGTAAGTCATTTGTCTTGAACTGAATATAATTTCTTTGCTAAATTGTATAAAGTGTCTTTACATTTTCAAAAATAAACATATTGACCTATTTTTTTTTTTTAAAGATTTATTTTTTATTTATTTCTCTCCTCTTCCCCCCACACCCCCGTTGTCTGTTCTCTGTGCCTATTTGCTGCGTCTTCTTTGTCCGCTTCTGTTGTTGTCAGCGGCACAGGAATCTGTTTCTTTTTGTTGCCTCATTTGTTGTGTCAGCTCTCCTTGTGTGCGACGCCACTCCTGGGCAGGCTGTACTTTCTTTTGCGCTGGGCGGCTCTCCTTAAGGGCGTAGTCCTTGCGCATGGGGATTCCCTATGCGGGGGACACCCCTTCGTGGCAAGGCACTCCTTGTGCATATCAGAACTGCGCATGGGCCAGCTCCACACGGTTTACCTATTCTTCATTATTGGTGATAGAATGTCCATTTGAGCCATGCCTCAAAAAAAAAAAAAAATGCCCCTTAATAAAAAGAGTCCATCAAGGGCCGCTAGGGGTCAGTATAATCACAGAAATATTACAGGAAGCAACCTTGACCTAGCCTGGGTCTCTAGTTTTTATCTTCCCTTGAATTCTGCAGTTTTAAAGAACTGCATATTGCTTGTTATAAACCCCTTTTCTGTTAGCGGTGAATAATGACTATTGAAGGGAATATATCTATTATTTAAATAGTCTTCCACTATAGATTGTATTTATTTATTTATTTTTCCTAATGCAGTGATCAATTTCAGTATAAAACTCAGGAAAGAGAAAAGATTTATTTTCCAGAGAGTGTTTTGAAATCCCTTTATGAAATGATCCCAGTATTACTACTTAAGGACAATATTATATTAAAAAAATACTAGACTTATGAGAGCTTTGATTTGGAGTGACTGGGCAGATAATCTGAAAGTAGCATTTTTTAGTCACCCTTTCCGCTAGGTCAGACAAGCAATCCTTTAGGTAAAACACACTTGATGGACTCCTTGGCATATCTCTGACTGTAACTTGTTTGTTTGAAGAACGAAAATGAGTTAGCCATCTATTGCCCCTGTTAACCTTTCTGGATTACTTCAATTGCTTTTGACCTTCAGGTATTGCTTTTTACTTTTAGTCTTTCAATGGTAAATTATGAGTAATTATTTTTATCTAGTATAAATTTTAGTTTTTTTTTCTTATTTTTTCTCACCTTTTATTATTATATTTTTGTATAGTATCTGGTGGTAGAGCATAAATTCTCCAAATATTCATAGACATATGTATTTTTTTTGCTAGTTAAATTACATTGCAAAACAACTCTTGATTATTATTTCATAAGACCTCTTAGAATTAGTAAAATTTAGTAAGAACACTGATTTTTTATTATGGACATACTTAATTTACATACGCATTGAATGTGAATATTTCTTTGCTGCTTTGGGGATTATACTTATTTTCTTGAGAAGAAGCATCATCTATTCTACCTAACCTTTTCTCACCATTTCTCCCTTAACTTCCTGAAGCTCTGTATTAGTATGCGAAAGAGGTACTGAGGCAAACTATCAGAAATCTGTTGGCTTTTATAAAAGGGGTTTATTTGGCGTAAAAGCTTACAGTTACAATGCTGCAAAAATCCAGCTCAAGGTTGCTTTTTCACCAAGTCAGTTGCCATGTGTTAAAGCAAGATGGCCCCTGATCTCTGGCTGGTCTTTGTCTTCCCCTTCAGGCTTCCCTTTTCCTCTTGATTATCTTTTTGGGATTTATAAAATAATCTCAAACTGCCACAGTACTTTAATTCTAGTTCTCTCTCTCGACTGGTATTGATGAGTTCTCCCAAATGCATCTGTAATTTAAGAATGGTATTCTAGGTTACTAGAAAGTAATTTTAGAGGTTCTTGAAAAGAAAGGTTAACATGGGGGTCTGAGAACGAGGCACCTGGGAGCTGTGGGGATCTGGCCTCACTAGCCCTCTCCCTGCTTGTTTTACAAAGACTTTGGGTGATCAAAGCATTAGTGCTCCTGTTTCTCTGAGAACCCAAAGAAGAGCCTGCGTCGCTGAGAGGCTCCTGTTCTTTTGATAATCTCAGCCCTGTGTCTTTTCCCTGAGCGGCAGATGGAAGCCTGTGTTCCCTGACCGACTTTCCTACAAGGGCCACCAGAGACTCTAGCCTTCTAGCACGCACCAGTGGTTCTCAAACATCAGTGTGCATTAAGAATCAACTGACTGGGGCTTATTAAAGATGCATAGTCCAGGTCCCACCTGAGAAATTGTGATTCAGTAATTCTGGCAGTAATTGCATTGCAACTTAAATAAGAGCTCTAGGAGACGCTTTATTTTTAGAACACATTTTGATAAGTTCTAATAGATACCCACTGCCAGGCACCTTTAATTTCTATCTTAAAGAAATCAAAGATGAAACACTGAGAGGCCCTATGGAATAGTTGAAAAGGCATGGAACTGGGACAGGCCACCTGATTTATTCTTTTAACTCCCTAGCTGTGAGAATCACTTCTCCTCTTTAGGTGACTAATTCAGTAGAGCTCCCTGGCTCCCCTCTAGATTTACTAAATAAGAATTTGGGGTTAGTCTGTATTTTTTCCACAGCTTCTCTGGTGACTCAGATGCACAGCAGGACTGGGAATCTCTGAACTAGATAATCTCTGTAGTCTCTTCTAAATGTAACAGACTGCAGTTTTCCAGCCCTAGTCTCAATCTTAAACCAGTGTTTGAGGAATGCGGGACAAGAAATAGAATGTGGAAAACTCAGCAGGCTTGAAATCACTCTTTTGGAGCCCATTATTATGTAATTCACAAGCAATCTGCATTGAATTATTCCTTTGTTTATAACAGTTAACATCTACTTTCTCTGTTAGTTCTAGAAAGATTAGGTAAGGGTTGCCAACACCTCACTGCTTTTTATAGCCTTTCAGAATACTCCTTATCTTTTGCTGCCTTGGTTCCCAGCTGTTTCCTGGGTCAGCTTGCTTTTGCTGTCAGGTTTGTCTGGAGCTGTCTGTTTTTTGCAAAAGAGCCCATTTTGTTTAGACAGTTCTTGTCCCCGAAGTGCTCCACAAGTAGCATCTGGTAACCCCCATGGCTTGTGATGACAGCTTAATGGAAAGCATGGAGCAAACTGTGACAGGTCAGAAAACTGTGGGACAGTGGCATCTTCTCTGGAATGTGGTTGTGGCTTCCAAAATTCTTTGTTCGCCTCTGGTTAAAAGAAGACTGCTTTTTTCTTTTTCTTTCTTTCTTTTTTTTTTGAAAAGACCTCAGGTTCTTACTTCCATGTGCAGTGAGAAAAGGAGGGAGGGAGTAGGTTTGAAAATTTTGATTTCTCGTAGGTCAGCTGAGAGAGTTTATCACTTCATTCTTCATTCTTCTATTGGATGTTATACTCATCTCTACTACGGCATTTATTGATCAGTGTAGTTATTATTATTAATTTTAACGAAGCTTTAGATTACATAAATATTACATTGCAAGTGCAGGGAATTCCCATATACCCCACCCTCTCCCCCTCCCACACTTTCCCCCATTAACAACATCTTTCATTAGTGTGGTACATTTATTACAATTAATGAACACATATTGAAGCATTGCTATTAACCATGGACTATAGTATATATTTTAGTTTACACTTCGTGCACACGATTTCATAGGTTTTGACAAGTGTGTAATGGTCTGTATCCATCTTTGCAATGTTGTGCAGAACAATTCCAATGTCCCAAAAATGCCCCGTATTATAACTATTCTTTCTTCTCAGAACCTCTGGTGATCACTGCCTTTATATCAATGTTACAAGTTCTTCCATTGATCAGTGTAGTTTTTTTTTTAATATGATTGCCTCATTTATTAGATTATGAGGTCCTTGAAGATAAAGGCTGTATTTTATTAATTTTTGTATTTATTATGTGTAATATAGTATCTGATTTGTTATAGAAACTCCTTCATGCTTGTGGGATGAAAGGATCCATGGATGGAATGACTACTAGACTACTACTATTGATTATTACCCTTTGTGATATTCTTTGTTTTCTAGTTTTGCTCTTCTGTATGAGACTATAACTTAGTAGGAATAAGTTCACATATTTTCATTTTAAGAATATATATTTCTGCTGTGTTTGATGAACTTGTGAGCCAATGGAAAATAGTTCCCTATTAAAGCTTCTGGGCTTTCTGACTTTGAAAAATAACAATAAAAATGAGTTCAGTTAAGGACTAAATATCCTAATTTCTTATAGAAATTGAAAATGTACTCACAATTTTTGTGCCCTATTAGTCTTGTGATTTTACTGAGCCATTTGACCTGTTCTAGTCTATCCTTTGGTGTATGCATTTTAATTTCTGGACCTCAAGCAAATTTTCATGAGATGCTCTTTGTCTTGTTCTTCCCCTCCAGAAGTCACTCAAGAAGTGCTCCTCCTTTCAGGTGTCCCTTCTTCCCCTCTGCAGGGTATGACTTTTTGGCATCAGCCAGAAAACCTTGGGTTTGGACTTTGACGTGTCCTGCTCATCAGTGTAATGGAGGGTCTGAGGAAAACTGCCAGAACATATCATAGGGTTTCAGTGCTGGAGAGGATCTTAGAGGTCACTTAGATCCGTCGCTCATTTTACAGAGGAAGAAATGGGGAGAAGTGATATGATTTGGTTAGGCTCATGCCGTGTGTTATACTAGATTTCCCAATATTTTTAGTACTATAAAATTATATGTGCAGCAATTCTGTTTTAACATAGTCTCCCTATTGGGGTGAATTTAGATGTCAGCAGGGCTTGCTGCATTCACTGGTAGAAAAACTGCACATATCTATGATGTGATTTCAAGGTCCATATGGATGACTCCCTCACATATTGGATCGTTCCCAAGGCATCTCAGATTCTGACCACAACAACCATGCCTTTAGCTTGAGAAAGTCCAAGAGACTTGTATTATAGCATATAGGTGACCTGGTAGGGTCATTTACTGGTTATTATGGATTAGCTTGCTCTCTCCTAGCAGACTATACAACTTTGGTGATATGAGGCAATAGAAACTTAATTAAAAAAACCTTTTTAATTTGAGATAAATATAGATTCTCAGAAAGTTTTAAAAATAGTGGCAAGGACCTGTGTACCCTTTACTTGGTGTCCTCCAATAGTTATATCCTAAGTAATTACAGGACAATATCATAAGCAGGAATTTGCCATTAGTACTTAATTTTTAAAGGTGTGGAGGAAGTTTTGGAAAATTACTTTATGCTTTCCTTTAATACTTTTCTACTAAGGAAAATGATTTGTTTCTTGAACAGCATAAAACCCTGCAAATGGTGAAACATTTTAGAAATATGAATGTGCTATGACTCTAGATGTGTGGTTACCATTCTCTAAATGGGGCTTTGCACAGTCTATGTTTGGTTATTGGTTAGCTATTTTTCTCAAGTCCTATTGTATGAATTATTATTGGGTATAGAACAACTTCATATCTTCAAATGTTTAATTCTAGTTTTTACACAAGAATTTTCTTTTTCCAGAATATTTGTTTTTCTTTCCAAAGACAGGGAAGAATTCAGAAAATGCTAGCTCATTGGGAGGTTCTTTTTCCTTCCTCCTCATTCTCAGTAGATGCTCTCCCTCTTTATTTGACAAAGAAAACCGAAAACATCAGACGGGAATTTCTTAAATTTCCCATCAGATTTACATTTCTGCTTGCCTTTGCACACATGCCATGCTTGTTCACTTACTTTCAGAAAAGAAGATGTCGTTCTTCGTATCTAAGACCAATCCTTCTCCCCTGCCCTGGTTTCTCCCTTCTACTTTCTCAGAAACCTTACAGTATTGATCATTTCTTCTTTTTCCTGAATATTTAGCCTAGATCTCCCTCTCTCCTGGATTTTTCCATAAAATTTAATAGGCTCAAATTTCTCACACTTAAAAAACGGGGAGATACTACTGGCCTCTCCAGTGACTTCACTTTCTTTGTCTTTCCCTTTCTGGCTAACCTTCTTAAAAAATAGTGTCAATTCTCTCTTGCTTCCATTTCTTCAGCCCACTGCAGTTTGGCTCCTAGGGTGCTTTTAGCTTGTCTGAATTCTTGTTGGTCTCTTTTGCCATTTATCCCTTCTTACATATTGAACTTTGCAAGATTTGGTTGGGCTTTTTCATTTTTCTCCCTAGGCAAGTTCATTCACAGATATGGTTTCAATTTCTATCTACATACCAGGGACTCTCAAATTTCTTTCTTCAGCCAGGATCTCTGATTTCCAGAGCCATATAGCCATCTGCCAACATAACACCTCACACTTGGATGTTTCAGAAGCATGCTGAGCTTCTCATGTCCCAAATCATCTTTACTGTCTTACCCCACCACACTGGCTCTTCTCTAGCATTCCCTATCTCAGTGAATTCTACAAACCATCCATCTGGTTGTACAAGCTGGTTGCCTAGGAATTCTAGACATCTCATACTCTCTCACCATCCATATCCAAGACTTCTTTTTTCCCAGCAAAGTTTTCAAATCTGTCTACTTCTCTTTATTTCTACCTCTACCTACCTTGTCCAAGCCCCCATAAAATTTTTTCTAGATTATTTTTAGCATCTCTTAACTGATCTTCTCTAAATATAATCCTTTCTCCTTGTAATCCATTCTCTACACATTGGCAAAAGTAATTTAAGTATTAAATAGGACCATGTTATTTTCCAATTTGCCTTAGAATAAAATTCACTTGTTTTATTATGGCTTACCCAAGACCTTATCTGAGCTGACACTACAGGGAATTAAACTTCTGTGTAAATTTAATCCATGGCCTTTATTATAGTTGGTTAGTATGTATTTGTGCATGTGATTATTTGATAAATATCTATCTTTCCACTAGGCCAAAAGCTTTGTGATGAAAAGGTGTATCCCCAGCATTTGGTGCAAATGCAATTAGGCACAATCAATCTCTTTTGGAGGAATGGATGAATGCATGCATTAGTTATGTTTGGGCCTCAGTTCTGGTAATTCTGGGAACTGCTCATCTGTATTTTTAAACTCACTGCAGTTGATCATGATGTTGAGTCTGTATTGAAAAACAATGTCTTGGAAATATTTAGGCCATAGATGTTTAAACTCTAAACAGGAAATGAAAGGACAATGTAAAGGTTAAAAAACTTTATTTTGCAAATCACAGACTGTCATTTCTCTAAGCAGGCCAATATACATCATTGACACTTTTGCAGGATGATGTTTCCATTGTGATTTCTTGTTCATTTTTAAAAGCTTTTCCAATTTTATGGGAAAAATATAAGAGGGGAAAAAGATAGGATCTTACATGATTACTATTTGGTAGGCATTAGGTTTAAACATATGAACATTAGTAGGAATCTGGATAAAGCTAAGGATATGGAACTTTTCTGTAGTATGTTAGGTAGGAGAAAACACCAGTTGGTATATATCTGAAGATAAGAAGACACAGATTCTACCTTCAAGGCGCTTACGAGCAGGGAAGACTTCACATCACAAATGCAAAGACCATTAGATCAAGAGTTACAAGACCTGGATCTTAAGCACTTTAGTCAAGGGAGAGTGGGAAAGAACTTTCAGCCCTGGATCTGTTTCTTTAGCTGTCAGCAGATCAGAGAATTTTTAAGGCTCTTCACAGGTTCAAAATTTCATGCTTCAAGTGGGTGGGGCTCGAAAACTTTAGTGTCAAGAGAACTTTTTTTAGATGAGAAAGTGTAGGGGTGGAGGGAGATGAAGCTTTTGCTAGATGACAAGCTGTAGAGTTGGGAACATGCACTTGCCTGGAGTGGAGGGCTTGGAGAGTAGAAGATAGTAGAAGCGAAAGTTGGAAGAGTTCGTGGTCTGCTTTATGGATGGTCTTGGGTTTCAGATTAAATATAGTTTTAGATTTTACATAGAGACAATAATGAGCTATAAAACTTTAATTTGTTTTACTCTTAATGTCAATCAGTTATAAATTTAAGACTTCTGAGGACAAAGAAAGCAAAAATATATCTGAGTGCATCTCTGAAATCACAAAAGATATAAAAATTATGCCTTTATTATTTTCCTCTGATTAAAAAATTAAAGCTTGCTCAATGTGAAAACATCCAAACATTATACAGTAGAAAATATGACAACAAAAATTTATCAATATTTGTTGTCTTTGTGCAGCTTTTTAAAGAAAGGTTTATGCAATAAAATGACATGATCGAAGTATTATTTTAGGGAGATGATTTTGGTGGTAGCATGAGAGATGATTAGAGGGAGAGAAACTAGATTCTGGAAGCTACTGGGAGTTAGGACCAGTTATTTAATAAATATTTGGACATTTTCTATGTTAGGTTATAGTAGTCCTGTCTTGGGGTAGTAGGGGACTATTTTAGGAGAGCAGCAAATATTAAAGAGGAATGGTTGAATTCAAGAGACACCTTTATGGAGAAATCAGTAGAGTTAGTGACTATTCGATAGTGATGGAGGTAAAGGAGAAAAGAGAATAAAAGGTGGCTCTGGGATTTAAATAGTGAGTCTTTGGGAGAATGACCCATCACAAGTTTTAGAGAAGTCAGGGCTATGTTTGGGGAGAGCAGGAGGTCTTTAGTCTGAGCTGTCAGAAATCACTACCACACTTAAGAGCTGAGAAGAGGAGTTACTGAAAGGAAAAGAGAACGAAGAGCCAAGCTTGTGAAGAGACTCATGAGAGTAGAGGAACAGGAGCAGAGGGGAAGAACAGGAACAGAGGGGAAGAACTAGCAGTGCCAGGTTCAAGAAAGGCGATGGGTACTTATTTGGAGGCAAGTAGCCATTGCTTACTGAGCAACCTCTTGGTGCCAGTGAAGTTGTAGGGGCAGAATTCAGAGTACAGGGGCTATAAAGAATATAGATAGCTCATTTGACACTTTTGTCCCTGAGAAGGGGGAATTCATATGGTATCTGATGGGGATGACAGCAAAATACTATATAATTTCTTTCATACTGTGAATTAAGTAAAATTTTGTGGGTCATTCTGTATCTCTTACCATAACTGTGTCTGTGAGAAAGTGTCTTATGAGTCAGAAATTTGGCTGCCCTCTGCATCCCCAGGCTTCTTTAACAAAAACGGTTGCTGAGTTCTTGGTTTTGTGTGCCCAGTTATTGGTGTATAACTGTGAGGTTGAACGTATATTGCTTGACGGTTGCTATAAGGAAGCATATTATTGTTTTGCCATTTAGTCCTGTTTTTTTTGGAGCCAGTTCTTCCCTTCTGCTTGGATGAAATATACGGCAAATCCTATTATTTTCTGATTATCATTAGGTAATAAAGAACTCTGTCATTTTTGGTAATCTTCACATACACAAAGCAGTTTACATTCAGGAATTAATATGTCCATCCAAGAAAATAAAGTACTCCCTTTAACCATTTGGGTCTTCTGTAGACTAGCTGCTTGTTCCCCACTCACTAGGCTGCCTTTGACTTCTCCTGGATTAACATGGGTGAAAGGAAATGAGATGAGGGGCAAAATATTTTTACTGCATGTATAAGGAGGAGTCATATTAACTTGCCAATATTTGACCTACGAAATTGTCAGCTGAATATGGTTCAACAATACTATTGTGAACTGGCATCAATGGTCTCTGGGCTTGGCAACCATTTAAAACTAACACGGCTTTTCTTAGAACTCTTGGTAGATTTGTTGGAGCACCTCTTCCATTGCTGGGAGGTCTTTCATGTGTAATTCCTTTGATTCTTCTCAATCTGGCTCCTCCAACTGGCACCTTATAACTCTGTCTTCAGCTCCTAGGCACCTAAGCATCTAGAGCACTGCCTAGCTTCCATCTCCTGAGGTTACTTGACTCCTCTATTAGGGCAGAACATAGTCCTGTGCTGGCATGCTTTCTCTCTCTCTCTCTGCTTATCTAGTTGAGGGATAATTAATGCTCATGTGTGTGGGTACAGACCAACCCCAACAGCACACTTTCTTAGCTCTGCCACCAGAGTGGCTGATCAGTAACCAATATTTTTGCTCTTTGAATATTTCAGATATGTCAAACGCTTGACCATTATTGACAGCTTGGGGACACTCCTGGGGACTTATATCCTCCAGCTTTCTGGATGGTCCTATTGAAGCCCCTTTCCTTAGGTTTGAAATGAAGGGCAATGAACTTTCCACCTGATCCCTGGGGGCAGAGTATGTGCAACTACTAGCACATTGAAAACTTTTTCTTAAAAGTTTCTGGTTTGTTTTCATTTGTGTGCTCAACATGGGTGAGAGATTGAAAGTTGTAAAACCAGATTTTGGAAGCCTCCTTTGCAAGTCCTTTATGGTATGTTTTGGAATGTGAACTTAGTTGGCATCTATTATCTTATAGGCCAAAGCCAAAAATGAGCCTGAAATAGTTCCATTTTAACGTCCTGTTATATGCATTCAAACATTTTAAGGGTGGTAATAAGTCAGAGACAGAGAAGATTAAAAATTTTTTTTAGTCTTTAAATAAAAATTAAATCCAGACCCTGGAAGTTAGTGTGAAAGCAAACTTTTGGGCACTTGAAATGATCATAAATGAATATAAATGTGCTAACAAAATTAGTACATCCAGGTCCTTAGTTCTGTTTCTGACATTTTAATTTTAATTTTAATTTTTATTTTTTACTTCAGAAGCAAGAGTTTAAAGAAACTGACCTGCATTTTAAAATATGAAATTGTAATGATCATGTAATATGCTATTGGATATTAGCAAAGTTGGATGGCTTCATGGTTAGACAGGGAGAATTCTGTAACTGAATAGATGGTTTCAGTAATTTGCATGTCTTCAATTTATACTCTAGTCATAGGATACTTCTTCGAAGGGTAGTAAAAATAGCATGTTTTCTCTCTTCCCTCCCCTTTACTTGAATGATTTCCGTAACATACACTCTCACATTGAACTGTTGACTTAGGGACAAAGGGATAAAGTAATTACAGAAATTGCTGAGAATACCTACTGGTTCTTCTTTTTCAATTTTTCCTTTTGAAGTTGTTCAGAAAATCTAACTGAGGCAGGCTTTCATAAAATACAAGTAGAGAGTATACACTTCAGAGAAAGTTTTCTAGGGGAGCAATTTTCCCAAGGAATGTTGACCATATTGGGGGAAAAAAAAATCTGCAGATGAGTTATGTATTTTCTTGCCTGAAAAGGTGTTTGCTTGCAAGATATACTATCCAGGAATTTCAGCCTTCAGGTCAGCCTCCCTCTCTAGTTGCTGGCAGTATAAACGAGCACAAGCCATATTTGATGAACTAGAATAAACAAAAAAAACCTCATTTTGAAGGTGATGTAGTTGCTGTGGAACTGAAGGAAATTTGTTTGGTAAATGAAATTTGTGCTTCCTATAAAAGTCTCTGGCAGCAAAAATTTGAATCTAGGTCCCTTCCCCATGTTTCAGTCAAGTTGATTTGGTTAAAACAATTAGAAAATCAATTTTGTTCTTTTTAGATGTAGATTGGCAAACCCTAGCCTCATGGCCAAATCTGGTCCCTCACCTGTATTTTTTTTTTTTTTTTTTTTTTAAGATTTATTTTTTATTTCTTTCTATCCCCTTCCCGGCCTGCCCCCCCCCCCCATGTTGTCTGCTCTCTGTGTCCATTTGCTGTGTGTTCTTCTTTGTCCACTTCTGTTGTTGTCAGCAGCACGGGAATCTGTGTTTCTTTTTGTTGCGTCATCTTGCTGTGTCAGCTCTCCGTGTGTGTCACCACCCTGGGCAGGCTGCATTTCTTTCGTGCTGGGCAGCTTTCCTTACGGGATGCACTCCTTGAGCGTGGGCTTCCCTAGGGGGTGGACACTCCTGCATGGATTGGCACATCTTGCGTGCATCAGCACTGCACATGGGCCAGCTCATCACACGGACCAGGAGGCCCTGGGTTTGAACCTTGGATCTCCCATGTGGTAGGCAGATGCCCTATCTGTTGGGCCAAATCCACTTCCCTTATTTGTAAATAAAGTTTTATTGGAACATAGTCATGCTCATTTGTTTATATATTATCTATGGCTGCTTTTGTGTTGCAGTGGTGTAGTCAAGTAGTTGAAACCACAAGGCCTGAAAAGCGTGAAATATTTACTGTTTGGACCTTCACAGAAAATGTTGGCAGACTCTTGTTTAGCATCAGTGTTTTGGTAGTTGAATATGGTAGAAATGGCTACTGATTCTCTGAATTATTATTGATTTTAAATATTTCAGTGTCCTCTACCATTTTTGATTATGTATTTTATAGAAATAACTAAATTGATATGGCCTGGTTGTCTAATGGATAATATGTTGAAAATTGCAATGCTCATTTCCGCTTTTCAAACTCCTTGGAGGGCAAAATAATTTCTTTCTTTTTTAAATTTACCTTTTTAAAAACTGGTTTTGGCAATCTGATTTTGATGTAGGATGTAGGAGAAGAGACAGCATTCATTTAAAATACAATCTAGGAAGCGGACTTGGCCCAGTGGTTAGGGCATCCGTCTACCACATGGGAGGTCCACGGTTCAAACCCTGGGCCTCCTTGACCCATGTGCTGCTGGCCCGTGCGCAGTGCTGATGCACACAAGGAGTGCCCTGCCACACAGGGGTGTCCCCCGCATAGGGGAGCCCCACGCGCAAGGGGTGCACCCCATAAGGAGAGACACCCAGTACCAAAGAAGTGCAGCCTGCCCAGGAATGGCGCCACACAAACAGAGAGCTGATACAACAAGATGACACAATGAAAAGAAACAGATTCCCAGTGCCACCGATAAGGATAGAAGCAGTCACAGAAGAACACACAGCAAATGGACACAGAGAGCAGACAATGGGGGGGTGAAGGGGAGAGAAATAAATCTTAAAAAAAAATACAATAGAGGCGGCGGACTTGGCCCAGTGGTTAGGGCGTCCGTCTACCACATGGGAGGTCCATGGTTCAAACCCTGGGCCTCCTTGAGCCATGTGGAGCTGGCCAATGCGCAGTGCTGATGTGCGCAAGGAGTGCCATGCCACGCAGGGGTGTCCCCTGCATAGGGGAGCCCCACGTGCAAGGAGTGCGCCCCAAAAGGAGAGCCGCCCAGCATGAAAGAAAGTGCAGCCTGCCCAGGAATGGCGCCGCACACACAGAGAGCTTACACAACAAAAAGAAACACAGATTCCGATGCCACTGACAACAACAGAAGCAGACAAAGAAGAAGACGCAGCAAATAGGCACAGAGAACAGACAACCAGGGTGGAGGGGAGGAGGGGAAAGAAATAAATAAATCTTAAAAACAAAAACAAAAACAAAAAATGGGACCAGGGAACTCACAGCTTCTGTAACTGAGATCCTTGATCCTAGTTTTTACCTTGTGTTTATTGGAAACTACCAAGCAGCTGTTTGCTATCTGTTTGCTATCATCTACAATCATAGGGAACAACTGCAACATCCACAATAAGGCAACAGCTACAATAGAACAGGTGAAACTCTTTTTCCCACATAGAACCACAAAATATAGAGATTCTTAAAGACAATCTTTGGCATCTGCCTTAAATGACAACATTGAAGGCAAGTCTTAGACAAATATTTTGTTTTCATGTAAGTAGTTATAATTGTGTTATAATGAACTCTATATTCTTTTAGAATTAAAAAATAACTTTGTGGTGTACAGTTGCTTTAGATTAGTCAAGGGTGAATTTTAAGAAAAATGAATATTTTATATTTGCACCCATGTATTAACTTTGAAAATTTAGGGCGTCAGCTAGATTTAGAACAAATTTCATTAGTAGAATTATTTATTTTGAAGAGTTTTTTTCCCCACATTGGGTTATTTTTGTATACTTTTTAATTAAAAAAAAAAGATACTTAGAAAAATAAAAATATAGTAGGTATTGCAACTCTGTTGAGATTCAGGGCCCAGCTGGCACATGGAGAGCCCAGAGATTTAAGTCTCTTGGACATACACCTATCAACTCTAGCACTAACAATAGGTTCAAATAAAAGGGGCAGAAGAACCTTGTGTAGGGAAAGCACAACTGAGTCCAATTTTGTCACACTGGGGCACATAAATTCCCAAGTAGAGCTCACTGGCAGAGCACCAAACTCGTGAGCTGTCAGCTCTGCCTATAGTGTCTGGATGTCTTGCTATTTGAGGCAATATTTACTTTGGCAGTCAATGAGATCCTGCTGAGATGTGCATAAGTAAAACCTCTGGAATGACCTCCCAACTCACTTTGAAGTCTTTTAGCCATATAAACTCATTTGTCTTTACCCTTTCCCCCTTTGGGTCAATGTCTTTTTACAGTTACATTTCTAGTTGGTTCTTGGTAGTAATCCCTTGGTGCCAGTGAGGCTCATCCCCAGGAGTCATGTCCCACACTGGGGAGAAGGTAATGCATTTATACACTGAGTTTGGCTTAGAGAAATTCCACATTTGAGCAACACGGATGCTCTTAGGAGTAACTCTTAGACACCCTATACTACTAGGCTAAGTTTCAATTTAAAAAGTAAAGGTTCATAAGTACATTCATCAATATCAATGGCCTGTCAGTGGTCCATTGTCCTTCAACAGTCACTGCCCCTGTGCTCAGCGGATTCCTGCTGTCCCATTATGGTACAATGTGGTAGAGCTCCCCAGGGTGAAATTTGGTGTTCTTTCAGTTATTGTGTGGATCTACACCCACTGTGACAATGTCCTGTGAACAGATGAACACATATATATGCCTTATAGGTATGCCTCAGCTGAGCACCCTCCCATGTGTTCCCCATCACTGACACCCCACAGCAATGATCCTCCTCTGCCACAGTTATAACCCTTCTGTGTTATAAAACTTCTTCAAAAATCAAGCTAAGGAAATAACCGAATATAATTAATAAGAAAATGAAATAATGATAGTTTTAACAGTAACAAATAAAACACAAAAATTTTTTAAAAATTTGGAATAATAAATAATTAAAATTAAAATAAAAAATTTTCTGACATTATGTCTTTCATCACTGTATGATCTGTTATCTTGTATGTACAGTGACATTTTCTTCTGTTTATTCCCCCAGTGTCTTATTTTTTTTTCATTTTGTCTTTAGAGAAGCTTTAGATTACAGAAAAGTCATGTACACAACATAGGGGATTCCCATATACCAAACATCCTCCCCCATTTCCCTTTTCCCCTATTAATAACATTTTACATGTGGATGGTACACTTGTTACAATAGGTGTATAAATATTGAAACATTGCTACTAACCCTGATCAATGATTTACATTATAGTTTACATTTTGGATCATACACTTTTATAAATTTGATGAAATTTAACATGGCCTATATCCATCATTGCAAGATCATGTAGAACACTCTATGACCCCAAAATGCCCCATGGTCCATCTATTCTTCCTCCCTTCTCCTCTCCTCAGGACCAACAGCAAACACCTGGCTTTACTCCTTTAAGAACAAGATTCATAGTTACTTGCAACAACATTGAGGGCTTGACATACTGGCCTATCCTCCCCTATTAGGTACTGCCTCTGTCTTGAGTGACTTCTGCCCCTGTATTTGAGACCACAGGAGGACTCCCCAGGATGGAAGTCCAATACCGTCTCGTTCATTATGTGGGTCTCCACCTAATGATACAACACACTATGTCAAGATGAATACACATACATTCCTTAGAAGCCTGCCTTGGGTGCGCCCTGTCCCAAGCCTCCATGTCCAACACCATAAACCGGTAACCCTCTGCAACGGTTTGCTCGGTCGGTAGAGGTGGGGTCTGGCTGCGGACGAGGGGTCGGTCCAGCTCAGGACGAGGGGTCGGTCCCGCTTGGGACGAGGAATCGGTCCCGCTTGGGACGAGGGGTCGGTCCGGCAGCAGACGAGGGGTCGGTCTCACAGGGGTTGCGCGGTTTGGCTGACGGGGTCGCCCGGAGAAGCAGGCGAAGAACTGGGGACAAGGGAGGCCAGGCCCTTGTCGGGGGCTCTCAGGACTGGAGGGCACACGGCAGAAGAACTACCACGGAGACAAGGTAAACACGCAAGTCCACTTTATTGAGAGAGAGGCAACAGTTTTATAGGGGCTGGGGAAGGCTGATTGGTCGAAGCCACACCCTGTTCTGATTGGTTGTCGGAGAAAGGTCAGTGGGAGGTACTGGACGGGGGAGGGGTGGTGGTTAGGGATTGGCTGTTGCTGTTGCTGGGGGAAGTGGCAGGGTTTAGTGATTGGTGGCTGCTGTTGCTGGGGGAAGTGGCAGGGTTTAGGGATTGGTGGCTGCTGTTGCTGGGGTGGAGGGCAGACTGGAGTTTCCCGCCCATGCCTGGCTGTTGCTGCTGTGGGGGGGGGGGGGGGGGAAGCAGACTGGCATTTTCCGCCCTGCGCCTGCGCAGGGAGAAAGAAGAAGAAGGCATCGTGTGGTGCTATCCGGGAGGAGGGGCGGCCACGGAAGCATGGCTGCCGAGAAGGGGAGACCCGAGGGCACTCTGCGCCCATGCCGAGCTTCCTTCAGGGGTGGCGGTGGGCCCAACCAACCACCCTATTATGGGGGCAGTGGTTTGGAATAGGCCTACTGCGGCCGCCGCCCCCCTCCAGGCCAGCAAACCACACTTCAGCCCGAGGGGTGGCCGCAACCCTCCCCTGCCTTATTGCCAAAAGAACATTCCCAACGTTGTAGTTTCAACCACATACCTGCAAATCCCCAGTGTTCACCTGGTCCCTCCCTCAACCATTCCCCACTTCCTTGAACAGTTCAACCCACCCTCCCTGCTCCACTCCCCCTCACAAATCAGCACTTCCCAACCCATTAGTATCACTGCACCACTGTCATGCCCATCTGTTGCACAACTACACAATTCCACCTTATCATAGATTTTGCTCATATGGGCATTGGCTTACAACCTTCTCTTTTTTGGTCTCCTGTAAATCTATCTTCTAGATTCTAGCTCTGTGAGTCTGCTCAATTTGCTTAATTCATATCAGTGAGGTCATGTAATATTTGTCCTTCAGGCCTTCACTCAACTCAAAACTTCACTCAACTTAAGGTCTTCAGGATTCATTCATGTTATCCTGTGTTTTAATGCTGCATTCCTTCTTACAGCTGAGTAATATTCCATTATCCATTTATCTGTTGATGGACATTTGGGTTGTTTACAACTTTTGGCAACAGTGAATAATGCCACTATGAACACTGGTGTGCATATATCTGTTTGTGTCCTTGATTTCAATTCTTCTGGGTATATACTCAGCTGTGAGATTGCAGGATCATATGGCAGTTCTATAGTTAGCTTCCTGAGGAACGGCCAAACTGTCCTCCACAATGGCTGCACCATTCTACATTTCCACCAGCAGTAAATGAGGGTTCCCATTCCTCCACAGCCTCTCCAACACTTATAGTCCTCTGTTTTTTTAAATAGTCGTCAGTCTAATGGGTGTAAGATTATATCTCATTGTACTTTTGATTTGCATTTGCCTAATAGCTAATGGTGTGGAGCATCTTTTCATGTTCTTATTAGCCATTTTTATTTCTTCTTTGGAGAAGTGTCTATTCAAATATTTTCAAATGGGTTCTTTGTCTTTTTATTTTCGAGTTGTAGGATTTCTTTATATATGCTGGATATTAGGCCCTTTTTGTATATATGGTTGCCATATGTTTTCTGCTATTGAGTAGGCTGCCTTTTCACTTTCTTGACAAACTCCCTTGAGGTGTAAAAGTTCTTAATTTTGAGGAAGTGCCACTTATCTACTTTTTTCTTTCCTTGCTTGTGCTTTGGGTGTGAAGTTCATGAATCATTTCCTAAAACAAGATCCTGTAGATGCTTTCCTACATTATCTTCCAAGATCTTTATTGTCTAGGCCCTTATATTTAGGTTTTTGATCTTTAGACTTTGTATAAGGTAGAAGATGGTGTTCCTCTCTCATTCTTTGGATATGGATATCCAGTTCTCCAAGCAGTTTGTTGAAAAGGCCATCCTCACCCAGTTGAATGGGCTTGGTGGCCTTGTCGAATATCAGTTGACTATATATGTGAGGAACCTTATTGGAACTTTCAGTTTGATTCCATTGGTCAGTATGTCTATCCTTGTGCCAATACCATGCATTTTGATGACTATGGGTTTATATTATATTTTAAAGCCAGGTAATGTAATTCCTCTGATTTCATTTTTCTTTTTCAAAATGTCTTTGGCTATTTGGGGCCTCTAGCCTTTACAAATAAATTTCATAGTTAGTTTTTCCAATTCAGTAAAAAATGCTGTGGTAATTTTTATTGGGATTGTATTAAATCTGTAAATCAGTTTGGGTAGGAAAGACTTCTTAATGATATTTAGTCTTCCTATCCATGACCAGGGAATATTCTTCCATTTATTTAGGTCTTTTTAAATTTCCTTTTACAGTGTTGTGTAGATTTCTGCCTACAAGTTGTTTACATCTTTAGTTAAATTTGTTCCTAGGTATTTGTCTTTTAGTTGCTGTTGTAAATGGCAACTTTCTTGATTTCCTTCTCAGATTGGTCATTATTGGTGTAAAGAAATATTTCTGATTTTTGCACATTAATCTTATAATCTGCCACTTTATTTAACTCATTTATAAGCTCTGTAAGCTTTGTTGTAGATTTCTCAGGGCTTTCAGGGTATAGGATCATGTCATCTGCAAATAGTGAAATTTTCAAGTCTTCCTTTCCAATTTGGATGCCTTTTATATCTTTTTCTTGCCTAAGTGCTCGAGCAAGTACTTCTAACACAATGTTAAATAAGAGCAGTGTCAGTGGGCATCGTTGTCTTTTTCCACATCTTAAAGGGAAAGCTTTCAGGATTTCACCATTGAATATGATGTTAGCTATGGTTTTTCCTATATACTCTTTATCATGTTCAGTAAGTTTCACTCTATTCCTATCTTTTGAAGTGTTTTTTTATCAGAAAAGGGTGCTTTATTTTGTCAAATGCTTTTTCTGCATCTAAAATCATGTCATTTTTTTCTTTCAATCTGTTTATGTGGTATATTACATTGATTGATTTTCTTATGTTGAACCATTTTTGCATGCTAGGGATGAAGCCCACTTAGTCATGGTGTATAATTTGTTTGGTGTGTTGTTAAATAAGGTTAGCAAGTATTTTGTTGAGGATTTTAGCATCTAGGTTCATTAGAATCATTGGTCTATAGTTTTCCTTTCTTGTGGTGTCTTTGTGTTGCTTTGGTAGTAGGGTGATGTTGGCATCATAGAATGAGTTAGGCAATGTTCCCCCCACTTCTGCTTTTCAGAAGAGTTTAAGCAGGATTGGTATTCTTTCTGGAATGTTTGGTAGAATTTACCTGTGAAGCCATCTGGTTCTGGGCTCTTCTTAGTTGGGAAGTTTAATGACTAATTCAATCTTGTTACTTGTAATTGGTCTGTTGAGTTTATCAATTTCTTCTTTTGTCAGAGTAGACTGCTTGTGTGTTTCTAGGAATTTGTCCATTTCATCTAAGTTTTCCATCTTGTTGGCATATGGTTTTTCAAAGTTTCCTCTTGTGACACTTTTTTCCAGTGGGGTTAGTGGTGATATCCCCATCCTCATTTCTTATTTTATATATTTGCATCTTCTCTCTCTTTTTTTCTTTGTTAGGCTAGCTATGGGTTTGTCAATTTTATTAACCGTCTCAAAGAACCAGCTTTTGGTTTTGTTTATTTTTTCTTGTGCTTTCTTATTTTCAATTTCATTTAGCTCTGCTCTAATCTTTGTTATTTCCTTCTTTCTACTCACTTTGGGGTTAGTTTATTGTTCTTTTTCTAGTTCCTCCTGGTGTGCAGTTAGGTCTTCGATTTTAACTTTCTTCTTTTTTTAATGTAGGCATTTACGGTTATGAATTTCCCTCTCACTACAGCTTTTGCTGTACCTATAGGTTTTTGATATGTTGTGCTGTCATTTTCATTTGTTTCAAGGTAGTTACTCATTTCTTTTGATATTTCCTCCTTGACCCACTGATTGTCTAAGAATGTGTTGTTTAACTTCCATATCTTTATGCCTAATCTGCTTTTCTGCCCCTACTGATTTCCAGCTTCATTTTGTTGTGGTCAGAGAAATTACTTTGTATAATTTCAATCTTTCTGAAGTCATTGAGATTTGTTCTGTGTCCTAGCATGTGGTCTGTCTTGGAGAATGATCCATATGCACTTGAGAAGAATGTATATCCTGCTGTATTTGAGTGTAATCTTCTGTATATATTTATTAGGTCCAGATCCTCTAATGAATTTTTCATTTCAAGGTCTTTGTTTCTTTATTGATTCTCTGTTGAGATATCCTGCCTAATGATGATGATGGTGTATTAAAGTCCCCCAGTATAATTGTAGAGGCATCTATTTCTCCACTTTGTTTTTCCAACGTTTGCCTCATGTATTTTGAGGTACCCTGATTAGGTGCAAAAATTTTTATGATTTTTCTTTCTTTTTGATAGATTCCTCCTTTTATTAATATATAGTGTTCTTCTTTGTCTCTTAAAATAGTTTTGCACTTAAAGTCTATTTTGTTCAATATTAGTATAGCTACTCTTGTCCGTTTTTGGTTATTGTTTGCACACAAAATTGTTTTTCAACCATTCACTTTCAGTCTTCTTGTGTCTCTGGGTCTAAGGTGAATTTCTTGTAGAGAGTAGGTAGATGGGTCATATTTCCTTATCCATTCTGCCAATCTGTGTCTCTTGATTGGAGAGTTTAAGCCATTAATATTCAGTGTTTTTAATGTCAAGGAATTACTTACATTACCCTTATTTTCTTTAGGTTTATGTATGCCAGATGTTGTTTTTATTTCTCTTTTTATCTTTTTAGTTATTCTCATACCCACCTCCAACTCTCTCCCCTTTTTTCCTTTCAACCTGCTGCAATTCCTTTAGTAATTCTTGAAGGGCAGGTTGCTTATTGACATTCTCTTAATTTCTCTTTATCTGTGACTGTTTTGAATTCTCTCATTTTTGAGTCCTAGCTTTGTTGGATAGAGAATTCTTGGCTGGAAGTGTTTTTTTTTTGAGATCTTTAATTATTTCCTACACTGCCTTCTTGCCTCCATGGTTTCAGATGAGAAATCAGCACTTAATCTTATTGAGCTCCCCTTGTGGGTAATGGATCTTGTTTCTCTTGCTGTTTTCAGTATTCTCTCTTTGTCTTAAGCTTTGGACAGTTTGAAAAGTATATGTCTTGGGAAAGACCAGTTCAGATTTATACTGTTTGGTGTGTGCTGCACTTCCTGGACATGTACGTCCATGGTCCCTCAATAGAGTTGTGAAATTTTTAGCCGTTATTTCCTCCAACTCTCCTTCTGCCCCCTTTCCCTTCTCTTCTCCCTCTGGGATGCCTATAAAGCATTTGTTTGTGCATTTTAAGTTGTCATTCAAGTCCCTAAGTCTCTGCTGGATTTTTTCTATCATTTTATCTTTTCTACTATTTGTCAGATTTCAGATATGCTGTCTTCTACATTGCTGATTCTTTCCTCTGCCTGTTCGGATCTGCTCTTATGTGCTTCCAGTTTTTTTTTGATTTCTTGCATTGTACCATTTATCACCATTGTATCTGTTTCTTTTTATGTATGTTTACAATTTCTTCATTATGTTCTCCCAGTGCCTTCTTTTTTATTTTTTTAAATTTATTTTTAAAAATGTATTTCTCTCCTCTCCACCCCGCCCCCCCCCCCATTGTCTGCTCTCTGTGTCCATTTGCTGTGTGTTCTTCTGTGTCCACTTGCATTCTTGTCAGCAGCACCGGGAATCTGTGTCTCTCTTTGTTGTGTCATCTTGCTGCATCAGCTATCTGTGTGTGCGGTGCTACTCCTGGGTGGGCTGTGCTTTTTTCACCCTGGGCGACTCTCCATACAGGGCACACTCCTTGTGCTTGGGGCTCCCCTTTGTGCGTGGCATGGCACTCCTTGCACACATCAGCACTGTGTATGGGCCAGCTCATCCCACAGGTCAGGAGGCCCTGCGTTTGAACCTGGACCTCGCATGTGGTAGGCGGATGCTCTATCCATTGAGCCAAATCCGCTTTTCCCCAGTGCCTTCTTAATATCCTTAATCTCTTCCTTCGCTTCATGAAGTTGATTCATGATATTTGTTTGGACATCTTTGATTGTTTCATGGTCTACATCTCCTCTTGGTTTTGGTTTGTTTGTTAGACTGGGCCATGTCTTCCTGTTTCTTAATATGGCTTGTAATTTTTGTTGGTGTTTAGGCATCTATTTATCTTGATGAGTTTATTTGGTTGATTAGCTTCTCTTTCTACTCTAGGGTTTTATTTTGTTGTTTTTGTGTTTTGTAAGCTTTCACTTTGACACTTTGTTCCTCTTCTTCTATTTCCTTGCTGATGTCTCTTTTTCCTTGGGGAAAAATATTGAATCATAGAAAAGGAAAGAGGTAAGAGAAAAAGAATAATAGTAATATAATTAAAAAAAGGTAGAAGAGGAACTTCACGAGACCTAGGAAAATAAATAATTAACATGAGTAAATAATCATAAGAAGAACAGAGGAATAAGTTAAAAAAGTGAAATAGAAAAAATGAAATGAGAAACAAAATAGAGAAAAATATATACATTGAATTAAAAGCCTGGAATGTTGAGAAGAGAGAATAAGAAAAAAAAAGAAAAAAAAAAACTTAAAAAATAAGGAAAGAAAACAGAAAAAAGAGAGGAGAGAGGAAAAAAAATAAAAAAATTGATGACCAAATTAAAAGAGGTGAATGAATGAAAAACAAGAGAAACCAGAAGATAGAAAAATAAAGGAAGGAAAAGAAATAATGAGTTAGAAAAATATTGGTAAAAGAAAAAAAAAGGGGAAACAAAGAAAGGCGAAACACAACAAACAAGAAACAAAACAGCAGCAGCAACAACAACAACAAAAAACAACCAAGGAAAAACAAGCCTAAGGAGTTTCTCAGGCTGCTGGTGTTCTTTGGTCAATCAGTCCTGAGCCTGCCCTCTGTAGGTGATGTACCAGGTTTTAGTGATTAAAATAAAAAAAATTAAATTAAAAATAAAGAACTTAAAAAATATAAAAAAAAACAGATCCAAGAAAGCCTAAAATAAAAATAATGTCTATATGTTCCCTGTCATAAAGAATCAGCTGGATGCCTGATTACCAGGTGCATTCCTGGCTACATGGACCTGGAAATCAAACCAGGGGTCTCATATATGCAGGGCTGGAATTTCTCCAATGAGCTAAATTGTCTCCTTAGGTTAATTGGTCTTCAGAGAGCTACTTGCCCTCTTTTCCCCAGGTATTTTTACAATTTTATAGCTTGCTAGAGTCCTGCTGATTAGTTGCCTGTCCCTGCCCCCTCTCTAACCTAATTGCTTTCTCTCCCTGGGCAAGTGGGTGGGCATGATAACCTGCCTGAGCAGATACCTCCTCCCCTCTCCCCATAGGGTCGGGGTCCCTTCTGAGATTCAAAGGGAGCTCACCTGGTCAATCTCACCACAAAGAAACCACTCTCCACTCTCTGCCAGACCCTTTTTCCTCCCAGAAAATGCCTTCTCCCAGTCCCTTGGCAGCAGCCAGGGGCACTGAGGCTACTTGCTGTGAGGGTGGAATATATGTGCTGTTTCCAGCCACAGGGGCGAGCAGTTCACAGTTTTCTTCTTTATCTTTCCAGTACCTTCTAGATGACTCAGAGCACCTTCCCATTTTGTATATATCCAAAGCACCTCCTTTAGATAGGTACCTGCCTTCTTTCCACTTTTTTGGTGAGAGGGTCATTTTCTGCCTACCTACTCCTTTGCCATTTTCCTGGAAGGCTCCTGAAGAGGTTTTTAAAAAGTGTGTTACAAATAATTTCAAATGAACAGACGTATATATGAAGGGTTAGAAAAATGATTTAATAATAGGTCACATATTTTCATGTTGATATTTGGAAAAGGAAATAATTAACAATATCTGTTAATATAAGGTAGGATGTATTGATTTAAGAGTTACACTAGAAAATAATTCAAGGAATTAGAAAGGTGGAGGTTATTGCCCACGATGATTTTGTATCCTTAATTTTTATGAATATTTAATTAACTATAAACTGACTTTCATCTTTTTCACTTTTCTTAATATAACTTTTTAAGAGACATTTATAGAAAAAAATCATGCAGAAAAGACAGAGTTCCCATATTACACTCCCCCCATTATTATTAGCACCTTGCATTAGTGTGGTTAAAATTGATGAAAGAATATTATTATAATTGTACTATTAACTATAGTCCATAGTTTAAATTAGAGTTCATTATTTGTGTTGACAGTTCTATGTGTTTTTTTTTCCCCCTCATTTGTTTTATTGATAATGATAACTAAAAACAATGAAGTTGTTTGTTATTAGATGTGTTATCCTTGCTTCAGAAACTCTTGAAGCTGGGAGATGAAATTACCTAATTTAATCTAGTCCTCATTACAAATGATGGAAGTGAGGTTAAGCAGTTTGTTTAAATGACCTGCAAGTCAATTACAGAAACAAATTGCCTTTTTATGTTAGTTAGTTGGCAAGAAAAACTTATGAAATCTCATAGTCTTCATGTTGTAATGGATTAAAAGTAAACTTAAACTGTTTTGTCCATTAAATCATTATAAATGTGATTTGAAAATAATTTTCTAAATCTTTTTGTGCAGGTAAGTAAGCAAGCAAAATAATTAAATAAGAACTCATATATTTTCTTGTTGTTTTTTTATTTTTTTCTTCCCCCAATAGGGCCAGACCTATTATCAATCTTTTCAGGTTTCAGAATATGGTAAGAGTTCCTCAATTTATTTTGAAAAAGAAGAATTTTATTACTTTTCTCAGAGAGAAATTATCAGGAGATATATTTAGAGTAAAAATCCCAATGAGGATCAAATTCTCTTGTTCCTTATAAGTCTAAATATGTGCTTTTTTCTTTGTGAAAGTCATAAAATCTCATTATAAAGAAAAAAAAAAAAATCACCTGTGGTCCCATTATGCTAGTCTTTTTCTTATGCACAATTTTTCTTTTCTGCATTGCGATCATAACATATTTAAGATTTTGTTCTGTTTTAGAAATTAACAAATTATTTTCCATATTTTTCATTTGATTGGCAAAGGTAAAGGTAGTCTGCTTAAGTTAGCCTGCTTAAAGGTAAGGTAGCCTGCTTTTCTTGCAACTGCTACATTTATAATAGCACAATTGGAAATATACAGATAAAATTAGACAGTGACCCAACTATTTTGTTGGTGGATGGAGAAGAAGGGGAGATTATAGTGAAAACATAAAACCTCAGCATTAGTTATAATTTAAATGGCTATTTTGTGTTACATATGAGCTTTCTCATTAGATTTGTGCCACTTTTTGAGATTGCCTCTCATTCAGGCAGTAGAAATTCTGGAAAGTACTTTGCTTACAACTTAGTGGATAAGACTCAATGTATCTCATGCAGCATTATTAGATCTAAGTTTTCCTGATCATCTTGAACATGGTTCAGAAAAGTTTTTTCTATAAAGGGCTAGATAGTAAATATTTGAAGCTTTGTGGGCCGTATGTTGCTGTTGTAACTACTCTGTTATTGTAGTGTGAAAGCAGCCACAGACATTAGTAAATGAATTAGTGTGGCTGTGATCCAATATTATTTTATATATGGACACTGAAATTTCAATTTTATTGTTATTTTCATGTGCCATGAAATATTCTTTTTTTTTTTTTTTAACTATTAAAACCATTCTTAGCTTATGCAGGCTATAGTTGATGCCTAATCTGGAACTGCACTGTCTAATATGGGGGTTGCCAGCCTCATTTTAGATGTGGCTGGTTGCTTAAAATGTGGCTAATCTATATAGTGATATACTTTATGTGTAAAATCTATACTAGATTTGAATACCTAGTGCAAAAAAGAAAGTGAAATAGCTCAGTCATAATTTTCTATATCAATAACATGTCAAAATGATAGTATTTTGGACATGGGAGTTATATAAATATCACAAAAATTAATTTCACCTGTTTCTTTTTACTTTTTAAATGTGGGTACTAAAAATCTAAAATTATGTATGTGTCTCACATTATGTCTCTTCTGGATAACACTGATTTAGAAGAATAGGTCAGAGGGGGCCAGCATCTTCATAAGATATTATCAGTTCACATGATGATGGTGCTGGGTGGTTGTATGTCATTGAATGGGGTGTCAGTGTTTGGCATCATTGCCAACCTACCATGCTTGAGGATAGGGCATTATGAATTTCCTTGTGTCCAACTCTTTGTAGCCCCTAACTCCTTCGCTGGTAGAAGACCTTGGAGGAGGGTCTTAGTTGACCCATGTGACTTTTATGGCTCTCCTGTCCTAAGCTAGTCTGGAGTCCAGGAGGATCTTGGCACATTAAAAGCCTTCAGCCTCGTTTGGAGCTGGAGGTCTGCCTTATGTTGGTGGCCCATTGGCCTTCTTGATACTTCTTTTATGTTGGTTGAATGGTGAGTTGCCTTGTTATGAAACTTTAGTGATATGTACCTCTGGTCACTGAAGTCAGAGAGTAAGATTATTTCTGTAGACTGGGAGGAAACAAAAGTTTTACTTTGGTGGAGTTCTTTACATAAAATAGTATTACTATTTAAAAAATATTTCATATAATAATTGCATAAAACTGACCAAAGTAAAGATTTCTAATTTTGGTGCGAAACAAAGGGCTTTTCAACTGTGTGTTAATGAGAATTTGGATCATTATGACTTTAAGTTCATATAGTACCAATTATCAACTCTTTCAGAACAATTCTATTCTTTATTTTGTTAAGCTGAAGATAGTAAAATAGATTTTAAAAAAGATTTATTCTTGCTTTTTTTCCCTAGTACTGCCAAAATTTGAAGTTACTTTGCAGACACCATTATATTGTTCTTTGAATTCTAAGAATTTAAATGGTACTGTTAGAGCAAAGTAAGTATTATTTTTCTTTTTATATGATTATAAGCTGTTATAAAACTGATAGCTCATTTTATTCTCCAGTATATTATCTCAATGTTTTGCTTATTAATATACTCTTGTAGGCAATAAACAAATCCCTATAGTAAATAATTAAGCACAGATGGATGTCCACAGGTCTTTGTGTCCACCACTCTGCTTCCAAGCTGATCCAGTCCTAAAATGTTTCCCACAAACCAGTTTTCCAAAACAAATCAAGGGATTGTACCAGATTGAAAAAATCATGTCTCCAGCTGACATGGAGTTGAAGAGTCTTTTTAAATCCTGTTTTTCTCCCCCTGTTTATAATAGAGATTGAGATCTTGGGGGAGGGATTCAGTTGTCTTCTTGCAATTATGTCACATTTATCTATTTCAGCCTGTATAGTCTGAGAGTTCCAACCCACTCTGCATATCAGATATATAGTTGCTCTCAGTTTTTTATCTTTCAAAATTGATTTATATTTGCATTTTATATAAATGGAATCATACAATATGTAGTACTTTGTGTCTGATTTCTTTCACTTAGCAAAATGTGTCTTTTTTTGGTCTGTTATTATGTCTTGTAGCATTAACATACATTTATTCAGCTTCAAAGAAAAATGGCTTTACATATGCAGTTTTACCCATATTCACATTTCATGTATGAAATTCATATTTCACTATGATATACAGTCCCATATTACATTTTTTTTAAAGATGTATTTTATTTATTTCTCTCCCCTTCATCCTCCCACATCCCCCCCCCCCCCCCGCCCCGTTGTCTGCTCTCTGTGTCCATTCTCTGTGTGTTCTTCTGTGTCTACTTGCATTCTTGTGAGCAGCACCGGGAATCTGTGTCTTGCTTCATCAGTTCTCCGTGTGTGCAGCACCACTCCTGGGCAGGCTGTGCTTTTTTCACATGGGGCAGCTTTCCATGCAGGGTGCACTCCTTATATGTGAAGCTCCCTTACAAGGGGGACACCCCCGTGTGGCACAGCACTCCTTGTGTGCATCAACATTGCACATGGGCAAGCTCACCGCATGGGTCAGGAGGCCCTGGGGTTGAACCCTGGGCCTCCCATATGGTAGGCGGATGCTCTATCAGTTGAGTCAAATCTGCTTCCCCATGTTACATTTTTTAGCTTTCCTGTTAGTAATATACATGACTTGAGACTTTGCCTTTAGACTACTGTCATACCCATATAATAGTACTGCTAGTTACTAACATTATGTTGTGCTTTCACCTTTTCTATTCATTTCCAAAGATTAACACACATCCTTTTACCAATTCTGCACAAGGTAACCCTTAGCTGTCCATTCTCTAACCTCATTCTATTTTCTGGTGACCCATATTCATATTAGTAACTCCATGAGATTATATTTAGTTTATAGTAACACAGTCATACAGTATTTTGTCCTTTTGTGACTGGCTTGCTTCACTCAACATAATATCCTCCATGTTCATCCATGACGTCATATGCTTTACTACTTCATTTTTTCTTAAAACTGCGCAATATTCCATTGTGTGTATGCACTGCAGTTTGTTTATCCATTAATTGTTTGATGACCACATGAGTTGTTTCCAACTTTTGGCAATTGTGAATAATGCTGCTATGAATATTGGTGTGCAGATGTCATTTGTGTCACTGCTCTCAGTTCTTCTTAGTGTATACCCAGTAGTGGTATTGCCAGATCATGTGGCAAATCTATATTCAACTTCCTTAGAAACTGCCAAAAGTTTCCACAGTGGCTGTACCATTCTGTATTCACACCAACAGTGAATAAGTGTTCCTATCTCTCCACATCCTCTTTAACACTTGTAGTTCTCTGTATTTTTAAGAGTGGCCATTCTAATAGTTGTGAAATGATATCTCATTGTAGTTTTGATTTGTATTTCCCTAGTAACTAGCAATGTTGAACATTTTTTGTGTTTCTTTGCCATTTGCATTTCCTCTTTGGACAAATATCTGTTCAAGTCTGTTGCCCATTTTTCAATTGGGTCATTTGTCTTTTTATTGTTTAGTTGCAGCATCTCTTTATATATCATCATTATTAAACCCTTATCGCATATGTGATTTCCAAATATTTTCTCCCATTGAATTGACTACCTTTTTACTCTTTTGACAAAGTCCTTTGACATGCAAAAGTGTTTAATTTTGAGGAGGTGTCCCATGTATGTTTTTTCTTTTGTTTGTGCACCGGGTGTAAGGTCCAAGAAACCATCATCTACCACACTGTCTTTATGATGTTTTGCTAAGAGATTTATGGTCCTTGTTGTTATATTTAAGTCTTTGATACATTTTAAATTGATTCTTGTATAGTGAGTGAGAAAGAGGTCCTCTCATTCTTTTGGTTATGGATATCCAGTTCTCTCAGCACCATTTGTTGAAGAGAATGCTTTGTCCCATTACCATGGCTTTGGTAGGTTTGTTGAAAACCAGTTGGCCTTAGAGGTCAGGGTTCATTTCTGGACTCTCAGTTCTATTCCACTGATCAATGTGTCTATCTTTATGCCAGTACCATGCTGTTTTGACCACTGTAGCTTTGTAATAAGTTTCAAGGTCAGGCAGTGAAATTCCTCCGACATTGCTCTTCTCTTTTAGAATGTTTTTGGCTATTCAGGTGCACTTTCCCTTCCAAATGAATTTGGTTATTGCCTTTTCTATTTCTGTAAAGTAGGCTGTTGGGATTTTGATTGATATTTGATAGGTAAGATTGACATCTTCATGGTATTTAGTCTTCCAATTCATGAATGTGGAATGTTTTTCCATTTGTTTAGGTCTTCATTGAGTTCTTTTAGCATTGTTTTATGGTTTTCTGAGTTTAGATCCTTTACTTCTTTGGTTAAATTGATTCCTATGTATTTGAGTCTTTTTCATTGTTATTGTAAATGGAATTTCCCCTCCAATTTCCTCCTCAGGTTGTTTGATACTAGTGTGCAGAAACATTACTATTTGTTGTGTGTGTTTTGATCTTGTATCCTTTCGCTTTGCTGAACTCATTTATTAGCTCAAGTAGCTTTGTTATAGACATTTCAGAATTTTGTAAATATAGGATCATGTCATGTGTGAATAGTGACTTTTACATCCTCGTTTCCTATTTGGATTCCTTTTTTTCCCCACATCTAATTGCTCTAGGTAGCTTCTAACATAATGTTGATTTACAATGGTGACTGTGGGCATCCTTGTCTTGTTCCTGATCTTAGAGGGAAAGCTGTCAACTTTCCCCATTAAGTATGATGTTGGCTGTGGATTTTTCATATATGTCTTTTATCATATTGAGGAATCTTCCTTTTATTCCTATCTTTTGAAGTGTTTTTATCAAGAAAGGATGCTGGATTTTGTGAAATGCTTTTCTGCATCGACCGAGATGGTCATGTGTTTTTTTCCCTTCACTTTGTTAATATGGTATATTACATTGATTGGTTGACTGGGTTTCTTAAGTTGAATCAGCTTTGCATACTAGGAATAAATCCCACTTGGTCGTGATGTATAAGACTTTTGATATGCTGTTGGATTCTGTTTGCAAGTATTTTGTTGAGAATTTTTGTCTCTATTTTCACTAGAGAAGCTGGTCTGTATTTGTCTTTTCTTGTGTATCTAGATTTGGTATTAGGGTGATGTTGGCTTACTAAAATGTATTGGGTAATTTTCCATCCTCTTCAATATTTTTGAAAGGGTTTAAATATGATTACTGTTAATTCTTCTTGAAATGCTTAGTAGAATTCACCTGTGAAGCCATCTGGTACTGAACTTTTCTTTGTTGGGAGAATTTTGATGCCTGATTCCATCTCTTTAAATGTAATTGATTTGCTTAGTTCTTTTATTTCTTGTAGAGTCAGTGTAGGCAGTTTGTGCATGTCTAGGAATTTGTCCATTTCATCTAGGTTGTCTAGTTTATGGGCATACAGATTCTCATAATATCCTCTTATGGTCTTCTTTATTTCTGTGGGGTCAATCATAACTTCCCCCTTTCATTTCTGCCTTTATTTATCTGCATTTTCTCTCTTTTTGTTTGTTAGTTTAATAAGGGTTTGCTAGTTTCATTGATCTCAAAGAACCAGCTTTTGGTTTTGTTGATTTTCTCTTGTTTTTTTTTTTTTTTTCTTGTTCTCAATTTCATTTACTTCTGCTCTAATCATTATTATTTCTTTCTTTCTGCTTGCTTTGGGAATGGTTTGCTGTTTCTTTTCTTGTTTATCTAGTTCTGTTAGATCTTTGATTTTAGCTCTTCTTCTTCTTTATTTAGGAGGTACCAGGGATTGATCTCAGGACCTTATACATGGGAAGCAGGCACTCATTCAACCACTGAGTCACATACATTTACCTTTTTGTTCTTTCTTTAATACAGGTGTTAGAGCTATAAATTTCCCTCTCAGCGCTGCCTTGCTATATACCATAAATTTTGATAACTTGTGTTCTCATTTTCATTTGTCTTGAAATGTTTACTACTTCCTCTTACAATTTCTTCCTTGACCCCCTGATTATTTAGGGTATGTCACTTAGCCTCCACACATGTGCGAATTTATCTTTTTCCTGAGTATTACTGTTTTCCAGTTTCATTCCATTATGATCTGAATAGGTGCTTCGTATACTTTCAGTCTTTTCATATTTATTGAGACCTACCTTGTAACCCCATATGTCCTCTATCCTGGAGAAAGATCAATGGGCGCTTGAGAAGAATAGATAACATGCTGAGTTTGAGTGCAACATTCCATATATATTTGTTAGGTCTAGATTGTTTATCATATTGTTCATGTTCTCTGTTTCCTTGTTGATCTTCTGTCTAGTTGTTCTATCTAATGATGTGAGTACTTGTCTCCACCTATCATTGTAGAGATGTCTATTTCTCCCTTCAGTTTTACCAGAGTTTGCCTCATGTATTTTGGGGTACCCTGGTTAGGTGTATAGTTATTTATGACTTATTTTTCTTCCTGCTAGATTTTTATTTCTTCCTGATTGATTGTCCCTTTTATTAGCATATAATGGCCTTCTGTATCTCTTATAGCTTTTTTGCATTTAAAGTCTGTTTTGTCCAATATCAGCATAGCTCTACCTGCTCTCTTTTGGTCACTGTTTGCGTAGAGTATCTTTTTCCAACCTTTCACTTTCAGCTGGTTCATATGCCTGGGTCTAAGGTGAGTCTCTTGTAGGCAACATATGGATGGCTAATGTTATTTTTAATTCATTCTGTCAGTCTATATCTTTTTATTGGGGAGTTTAATCCATTCATGTTCAATGATATTACGTATATACATTATTTACTTCCACCATTTTATTCTTTGGTTTTCAAATGTCATATCTTATTTTTGTCTGTCCTTTTACTCTTTAGGTTATCCTTTCTGCTATTTTTGTGTTCTACACTTTCCTCCAAGCCTTTCTCTCCTGTCTTTTTCTTTTAGGTTTTAAGTCTCATGTTAATATTTCCTGCAAAGGTGGATTCTTCTTTATCTTTTTTTTTTTTTTTTTATATATATTCCTTTTCTTCGACCATGTCTTCCATTTTCTTAGTATGGCTTGTAATTTTTGGCTGATATTTAGGTATCTGATTAAGGTGGTGTGTTTACTCAGATGCTCGATTTCTCTCTCTCTAATAAGAATTTAGTGGCAGGAGGCTGTGTGTTACTGCTGTTTTTTGATTCTTGGTTCAACTTGTTCTAGGTCTTTAGGATTATCCTTGTTAGTTGCTCAGATCTGGGCCCTGGACCCAGTAAAGAATTGCAGACCTATTTCCAAGGGCCTTGGGAAGGGAGGTTGTAAAGGCTGGTAAAAAGCCTCTTACTTACTTTCCTGCACTTCCTGGTCTGCCAGCAGATGATGTTCTTTGGTAGCCTCTCAAATTCAAAGTCTGGTCACAGTATGTTCACAGCAACAGACTGGATCAGTGTGATTGAGGATCCTGCCTGGTGGCTAAGAGCCTGGTAATTTAAACTTTCTCAGAGGCAGTTCTCCAACCTTTGCTAGCAGCTTCCTCCCTTTTCCTTAGTAGGAAATAATTCCACTCCCCTCTCAATAACCAGTCCTGGTCAGTAGAGAGAGGAATTGAGAGGGTTGGCTCTCTTTAGTCCCTTGTGGGCTCCCATGGCAAACAGTGGCATGGCCTGCTCTGCCCGGACGGTCTTGTGGGACACAACAGATCAAATTTGTGGGTCAAGAGCTGAGTCAGCCTTATGCTGTGTCCCTCTCTCTCCCCTTTCCTGGTCAGTTGGATCTCTGGGGCCCCCTTTGTCTGTAGCTGCCGGCCCTAATGTCAAAAGTGTCTGTAGGGTGGGGCAGGATGCCAGCAGTAGCAGCTGTTGCTTTTAACTCACAGTTTTGCCACCATGATTCTTTTCCTTTGCCCCCTTCTCTTCTGGGGGGGTGTCCAGCCTCCTGTGGTTTTTCTGAAACCTGAAGATTTTTTTTCCAGCCTGTTTCTGTCTGTCCTCTAGCTATTTTTCTGGGAAAGAAGAGAGTCTGACATCTTTCTAGTCTGCCATTTTCCTGAAAGTCCTGTCATTATTTTTACCCGGTGGCTTAACCAGCATAGAATTTTGTTTTGCTGTGACAAAAACTCAGAGTTCAGACTAGTTGTTCTCAAAACTGTGGTCTAAGGTTGTCCTCAAACAATTGAAAGGCTGGTCTCTTGTCTTTTTTCCTCCATTCCCTCCCTCTCTCTTTTTTTCTTTCTCACATTTTATTTTGAAATATTTTCAAACTTACAGGATAGTTACAAAAATAATACAAAGCCCATACAGACAACTCCAACATACCACCCCAGATATCCACTTCCACCAATTTTAACATTTTGCCAATTTGCTGTATCATTCCTTCAGCCTGCTTGTCTGTCTGTTTCTATCTATCTGTCTATCTGTCTATCTGTCTATCTATCTATCTATCTATCTATCTATCTATCTATCTATCTATCTATCTAATCTAATCTTCCATATTTTTATTAGAGAAGCTGTGGGTTTACAGAAAAATCATACATAAAATATAGAGTTCCCATATACCACCCTATTTTTGATACCTGCATTAGTGCCATACATTTGTTATACATGAAAGAACATTTTAAAATTATGCTATTAACTATAGTCCATTGTTTATAGTAGTTTTCATTGTTTCATTGTTTGTGGATTACAGTCCTATGTTGTTTTAAAAATTTTTTTCTAGTAACAAATATACAACCTAAATTCTCCCCTTTTAACCACATTCAAATATATAATTCAGTACTATTTGTTACATTCACGTTATGCTACTATCATCACCATCCATTATGAAAACTTCATGATTAACCCGAACAGAAACTTTATAATTTAAGCATTAACTCTCCATTCCCTACCCCCACCTATATCTACTTTTCTAAAGATTTGAGAATAGACTGTATACACCATGCTCCTTGGATACCTAATACTTCCATGTACATTTCCTAAGAAAAAGATACTCAGTTATGTAATCACCTTAAGTATAGTTATCAAGTTCAACAACTTTAACATTATTATGACACTTACAGTATATTTTCTATTTTTTCATATATCTTAGCAATGTTCCTTTGGGCCTTTTTGACTCCATTATTCGATCCAGTTCAGGATCATGGATTGCATTTAAAAGTCAATGTCTCTTTGGTTACTATTTATTTATTTTTTTGAAACATATGTATAGCATAAACTTCCCCATTTCAATAACTCCTAAGTATACTGTTCAGTGGAATTAATCACTGCAGTTTTTATTTTTGATGTAACAATATCTGTGCTTTGGTTTCTGAAGTGTTTTTATAATTTATTTGTAATAGTAGTTAATGAAAAGTAGATATCATCTTTTTCTGTCTTATCACCTTTATTCCTATCTTGGTGAGGTTTTGTAGAGTAGCAAGTGATGGGAAATATTGAGTCTCTTTGCAGTAATCCACAGACCAAAATATTTTGTGGTCTCCTGTTTTAGACTCTATTTGGAATAAAATCATGTGAAACCTATACAACAAAAAGACAAAAATGCGTACCCAGTTAGTTTTCTGCTCATGTTCAACTAAGAGGCAACTTCCAACATAAATTTTGGTACTGTGGATGGATTTATGGTTTAGAAAAGTTGTAAAATATATTTTACATAATTATTATACAGTACTTGACCCTAGCCAGAGGTTAAACATTCTGTCTGGGTTTTATTTTGAGTTCTTAGACTATCACATATAAAACTTGGTGAATGCAGATCCATACAAGGATTGATGTCTACATGGATTTGGTGGAATCTGGATACCTTCTTTGGTTCTGTTTTTGGTTTTCAGAGGTGTGCCAAGAAAATAAATTGAAACGGTGATCCTTAATTCTGGTAACCTATGTATTGGGAATCTGATAAAAGCTATGAACCATCTATAGGCAGTTTGCATAGAATTTTAGGGGCTTGTGAATCCCTTGAAGTTGTGCTATTGACCCCCTTCCTCAGAGTAAGAACTTCTGTAGTTTCATCCTGATTCTTATTTGCTGAGATTCGTTGAGGTACTCAGAGGTTGAAAATTATATGACAGTTGTGATGTCCATCAGGCATTTTTACAGTGTTCACCATAGTGAATTCTCTTAATTTTCTTTAATAGGTGTTGTGGTCAAGGATAGACCAGAGAAGTAGAACCAGTAGGAAAAATATCTTATGAGATTTTTTTTCTTATAAGGAGTTGGCTTATATAATTTTGGGGTCTGGGGAGGCAGGTCCAAAATCCATGTCAGGACATTGAGAGGGCAGGCTGAGCTGTCCATCACTGGCTGCTCTCTAGGTGGAATTTCTTCTTCTTCAGAGAAGTCTTGGCTGTATTTTTAAGGCTGTTCACCTGACTGAATCAGGCCCACCAAGATTTTCTAGGCTAATTTACCTTACTTAAAGTTAATTGATTATGGACTTTAATTATATCTGCAACAAGAGCAACACCCAAATTAGTGTTCGATTGAATGAATAACTGGGGAATTTAGCCTACCCAAGATGGCATATCAAGAAGACCATTAGGGGAACTGGATGTGGCTCAAGCAGTTGGGCTCCCATCTACCATATGGAAGGTCCAGGGTTTGATGCCCAGGGCCTCCTGGTGAAGGCAGCCTGGCCTGTGCAGTGAGCTGACTCACACAGAGTGCTGCCCCATGCGGAAGTGCCGCCCCATGCAAAGTGCTTCCCTGTGCTGGTGCAGCAAGATGATGCAACAAAAAGAGACTGGAGGAGAGACAATAAGAGACATAGCAGAACAGGGATCTGAGGTGGCACAAGAGAATGATCGCTTCTCTCCCACTCTGGAAGGTCCCAGGATTGGTTTCTGGAACTGCCTAATGAGAATACAAGCAGACACAGAAGAATGCATGATGAATGGACAGAGGGCAGACAATGGGGGGAAATAAATCTTAAAAAAAATTTTTTTTAAAGAAGACCCTTAGAGTGTGTTTGGTTTGTATGTTTTGGGTTAGTGAACCTCCTTGTTGCCATTTAAAGTTTTCAAAACATGCCAATTCTGAAAACAGTGCATTCTTAGTACTTCCTTCCTATTGAATCTCCTTTCAGGCTTCAGTTGCCTAGAGATGATGCTCATGGTTGTGGCAAAGGGGGGTAGTTCTATCCCAGGGCAGTTGTGTGAGTTCAGAGTAATTGCCACCAAAATGCCATGGCCTTTTTTCCCAGGGGCCTTTGAATTAAGGGTGAACATTCCCTCTCTTCCCGCTACTATGAGTTCTGGTCCTACTAATACAGTTTAAGGAGAGTCTGATTTTGCCTCCAGGATGGAGAAACAGACTGAGAATTATACTTTACAGCTTTGAATAGACTAAGGAATTCTTTTAACTGGCAGTCTTTTATCAGTCTATAAAATTTGCATAGAACTATTCTATAAATCCCTTGTATACCTAAAATGATGGAAATGATCATGTTTTGATCATCATCATCTTGTCTATCAAAATGCAAGCAATGTTTCTCCTCTTTTTAGTGGGTAATTCCTTGGATACTGTCTCCTGCCAAGAGAATCCCACTTCCTCTCTTGCCTGTATCTTGACTTCTTCTATTTGGTATTTTTAACATTTTGTTCTTTTGTGGCATCTTCACTCTGTTTAAACATGTCCACATTTCTATTATTAAAAGAAACAAATCCTTCCTTGACCTTCTTGGCTTCTTCCATCTACTGCCCTGTTTCTTGTCTCTTCCTCACAGCTGAGCTAGAGCTGTATTTTCTACTTCTTTACATTCCATTCATTCTTCAGCCCCCTACCATCTGCCTTTTGTCCTCACCACTGAAATTGCTTTCACCAAGGTCATGAAGACCTTCTTCTTGCTCATTCTTGTGGGTACTTATTTAGTATTTGCAGCATTTAACACCATTGTCCACTCTCAGTTCCTTTCTGAATTTCTTTCTGTTCTCTTTGGCTGCTTCTTTGAGACTCTGAGTGCAACTCTTCTATCCAACTTTTAAAAGTTCTTATTCCTCAGAGCTCCATCTTTGGCTATCATATCTTCTTTCCTTACATACTTAGAGTTTTCTTTTCCTTGACTGGAACTTCTGCTATTATTTATAACCTGATGACACTTAAATCTTTATCTCTAGCCTACGTTTCTTTCCCAAGATTCAGATCCTCATATCTAGCTGTGCACTAGACATCTCCCACTTGGTATCCCATAGTTACTTTAAATTCAATGTATTACCATCCCCAAAAACTGGTTCTTCTCTTGCCTCCCTGTTGTGGTGGATTTCACCATCGGCACTCAGATGCCCTCTTCCCTCTTCCTCAGTTCCCATATCCAATCTGTCCACTTTTTTCTATTGCCACTTTCTTGATTCAGGCCACTATCATCTCTCCCCTTGACTGCTATAGTTGTTTCTTAAATGTTCTTCCTGACTACAGTTTTACCACTTCCAATCTTTTCTCTACATTGCATCCAGAGTGTTTTTTTCTCCTAAAAGGAAAATATAATTTTATCATTCTTTTGCTTAAAAATTTTCAAACCCCCATTTCCCTGAGAGTGAAATTAAAAATTTGTAGTATATCTCACAGAGTTCTCTTCTTTTCCAGTTTCATGTCTTTTGAAACCTCCCACTTAGCTCCTCCTTTACTCTCCCAACTTCCACCCTGAAATTTTACTTGTACTTCTAAGAATGAAAAATGCTTTTTCAGACCAATAGGACTTGATGTAGGCAATTTTAAGGGGCTTGTCTATTTGCCCCTGGCCCTCTATCCATATATCCTCATAGCATTAGTTACATAGTATTGTTGCTAGTCAACCTGTTTGAAAGCAGGTCTTAGTCTTGTTTACTACTGCATCTTGTGCAATATAGAGCCAGCCATAGAAGAGGCATCCAATAATACTTAATGAAAGAACAAATGGATAAACAGTGACCTCTAAGATTTTAGTTCTGAGTTGTATGTGCACAGGAAAGGTCTTTAAACCCAATAAAAGCCTTCCTATTTGGAATGAATCAAATAGAATGCTTTGGTCTGGTCTCAGCACCCAATTAGTGTGTATAAAGTAGGGTGTGAAATCAAGTTTCTTGGCCATATCTTGAAAGATGGTTTCTGCTGTATTACTACTTGGATGGATTTTTTAAATTATAGAGATAATTTTGCAAATATTTGTTTCATAATAGATATTATAGTCATTTCTATGAATAGATGATAGACAACTTAGGTTACTCTTTTCCCAGTAACTGTCTGTCCCAACTTCAAGGTTATAATTAATGTGCAGAATGTTCCTAGAAAATTCCCAGAGAAGAACAGACTCTTTTTGTTTTAGAAATCTTTAACTGAGGTGAATAAAAATCTACATTTGTCTATTAACTTTGATGTGAATCTCTGCTCACTTTGCTACTTTCATTAAAATAAATAATAAACTTTTTCACTAAGTCATAGTGGGTTCTAGAGGATTATAAAGGAAATAGTATAAAATGCATCTGATTTACTTTCATAACTCTTGGAAACAGTAGACTTTTTCACATATTATTTGATTGGAGTTTATTGAAGTATATTTATTTTATTTTTTGAAGTGTATTTATTATTTGATAAATTGAGACATTAATATCCTAGAAGTGACATGGGAAGAGAAAAAGGTAGAGGGAAGCATGAATTATACTGATAGGTTCAATTTTTTGGTTTTATTTGATAAAGTTTTTGTGCTATGACTTTCCAGGAGAAAAAAAATTCCTTGTATTGTTAATGTTACTATTCCAAAATGTCTTTGGTTTGCTTTTTAAAATGTTGTCAAGCTATTATTTTTTGAATAATCCCATATTCTTCCAGATTCTCTCTAGGACAATAGCCTTTAGCATTCATGTTTCACAATTACTATAATCAGCTTGGTCATTGGAACACTAAATCTGCTTCCCATTTAAATAAAAATTGAACATATTTGTGTCTGAGAATACTTGAAATTATGTCTGGATTTTAAAGCTCCCTGTATTGTCATGTGATATAACTTTTAAAATATGAAATTTTGGTATTCTAGTTATGCTTTTATTCAGTCTTTAATAAGATGCAAACAATGTCAGGTTTGATGACTCTTTTTGGCATGAGTGAATTTGATGCTGAAATTGCTAACCAGGGTTTCCTTTTCCTTTACTTTGTTAACCTTATTTTCTTTTGGAAGACCAGGGCATTTGAAGGTGAATTTGTTTTTCTTTTCTTAATTTGCATTGTACTGTATTGCCTTTTGAGTTAGTTGATTGAGATGAGGGGCTATTTCTGTGATCAATTAATGAATTCAGGAAACGGGAGTTAACTCTTATATTTATAGAGTACAAAGCAAAATGGACTTTCACATTTGGCTCAGTATTTCACAACAGAGATTGAAGGAACCCAGGAACACTTTAAAAAAAGACTTTGTGGCAGTAGAACAGTTTACCAAAGTTTACCTCTCTTCCACATGAAGAAGAGACTTTCCTATCATGAGTGGATAAAATTAAGATATATACTGCAAAGCAGCAGAGAAGGAGATTTGGCTCAAGAAGATAATTTAGTAATATGGTGGATTATAAAAATTAAAAAATTTCTTCCTTGATCACTTAAAATGTTAAATGACTTTTTTTTTTAACAAATCAATTTTATTGGTACATACTATTAATAATAAAGCATATGACTTATCCAAAGTGTACAATCTATGGTATTTGTATAATTACATAGTTGGACATTCATCACTTCAGTCATTTTTAGAGCATTTTCATTATTTCAATAATATTAATAAACAAAAAACAGGCAAGAAAAGTCTTTGCTTCACAATCTCTCTCTGTTTCCCTGTTGTACATAGCTGCTATTTCTGGCTATTCTTACACATTTATTTATTTATTTATTTATTTATTTATTTATTTATTTATTAAGCAGTTTTATTGTGATATATTCACATACCATAAGATCTATCTGAAATGTATAATCAATGGCTTTTAGTATATTCACAATGCTGTGTATTTGTCATCACAAAAAATTTTGAATTATTTCATTACTCCGAAAAGAAAAACTCTGCACCCCTTAGCATAACTTCCCTATTAAATTATTTTTTGACAACCACGAGCACATCCAGGTGCCCCTAGATCTATGTTCTAACAAACCACCTATCTAATGTTGGAACAGGCTGCAGTAGGCCTTGGTGATTGGAATTTCAGCTAACTTTTAAAACCCTTCAGAAGCTAAAAAATCTCCTGGGCATGGTGTTCATGGGCCAGTCCATATTTCTAAGGAGTAAAAGATTTTCACAAGCTTTTAAAAAGGTATGGACAGGAAACCTTCATTTCCAATTATAATCAGATTTTCTCTGGGGTCTCACAGGTGGTCAGAGCCTGGATAAAGTTTGTATTATGAATTGTTTTGAGGTCGAAGACTTAATTTCAGGGATCACCACTTAAGGGCATTTCTAGCTATTTTTGTTTTTAAAAATTTGTAGTAGAAGTATGTTTTTAATATAGTTCTTTTTGTTGGATTGACAGTGAATGCTGCTGTAGGTAATATTTTCATTGAATTATTTTGACAATATTGAGTTTAAAATGTAAAAAAAAAACCCTGTTTATTGCTTTTTCAGGTATACATATGGGAAGCCAGTGAAAGGACATGTGACACTTACATTTTTACCTTTATCCTTTTGGGGGGTGAAGAAAAATATTACAAAAGTTTTTAAGGTAACTTTTGCAGATTTTTATAATTTATAATGGGGAAAACTGTAAATGTATTTTTTCTGGAAATAAAATTTTTGTATTTAATGGACAAAAATTGACAGAGTATAAGAAAAGCAAGAGTTTCCCAGTATAAACAAATGGGAATTTACCCATTTATAGTGATTAAAATGGAACCAGAAGCCATTGTATTGTTGTGACTTAGAATTTTATGTATTTCTTCAATTTGAATCGCTAAAGTGAAAAATAAAATTGAACTTTTTAACAAAACAGATAAATGGATCTGCACACTTCTCCTTTAATGATGAAGAAATGAAAGAAGTAATGGATTTTTCAAATAGCCTTTCTGAACACGTGCATCTGTCTTCCGCTGGGCCAGTAGAAATTTTAGCCACAGTGACAGATTCACTTACAGGTGTGTAGACTTTGAAGTAAAGGTAAAGCTATTCATGTGGTGCTGCTCTATCACTTTCTTATTAAAACTAGCACCTTAATTAGGAGTATCATTGCCTTTATAATGATGCTATTGAATCATAGCATCATATAATATGCTATTGAATGATGCTACTGAAATTGTCATGACTCTTAATTAGTCTAGATTGCAGGATGTTTTCATTATGAAGGGGAAACTTATTACCTATGAAAGTCTGTACTTCAATCATATGTGATAGCTATTTGTCACTTTTTTCCACTTCTGCTTTTTCAGCCTGAAAACTAAATGGAAAGGCCTATGTTTTCAGCTGGCCAAACATCTTTTCTTTTATCACCGGACTCTCCTGAAATCTCCCGTCTTCTTAGATAGTTTTGTCTTTGAATAAGAAAACAAAGATTAATTCCTTGAATTTTCACCAGTATAAAGAGCAAAGGCTATTCTGTCAGTGGCCTTAATCTGCTGGTGCACATGCCATTGAGGGGAGTGTGGCAGTAATGGTGCTTAGGAGGTATCAATAGAGAACATAAAAGAACCATCTGGTTTTTGTTTTTTTTTAATTTTTAAATTTTTTCTTTTTTCTTTTTCTTTTACACTGTGCAACCCCCTTCAGTGCTGAGGCCTACAAGACCAGGCAATGGTTCGGTGCTACAGTTAGCTCTGAAATGGGATATTATGAGAGGTCCATGGGGACGGGCCTGCCATAAATCCAAACCTATGCATCATCTGGTTTTCTTAGTGCCAAAGCTAATATGGAAATACAACATATGTGCCCTAGTATATTAAGCCTTTTGGACATTAGCTAAGATGGAGAGATTTGGTGGATAGAAGCTATTGGCAGAATATTACTTTTGGTTTTTAAATGGTGCAATTTCTGAAACAGGTTTATCAGGAAATGCAAGTTCCAATGTGTTTTTCAAGCAACATGATTACATCATTGAATTCTTTGATTATGCTACTGTCTTGAAGCCATCTCTCAACTTCACAGCCACTGTAAGTTGTTACATTTATTACTGGTCTAATGCAGTATGTCTAGTTTAATGAGATAGAATGGGAACTAGTATTTTCAAAGTTTTTCAAAGAATTTAAGCCAAAATAGATAGATTACTTTCCTTCTTTAGATATAGAGGTATATAGAACTGTTTTCATATGACCTTAGCCTAATTTTCTGAAAAAGTAATCTCCAACAGCAACAGAAATATTCTCCTGAAAACCAAATTAATAAGCAAGTTAAGTTAGAATTGGATTGCTAAATTGAAGCTTTTATTAATTAATTGAAGGAATTAAAAGTTCAAGAAAAATTTTAATTTTAATTTGATTTTATTATGAGTAATTTTAGCTCTAGCAAAACATTCAAATTTTAAAGCTCTAACATTAAAAATTACCAACAAGCTACCCACTTTTTGGAGACAATGTTGAATTAACACCTTTTTGTTGAATAAATTTGAGGATGTGAAAGGCATGGAGCTTGATGAGGCTTAGAGAACTAAGCACCCAGTTCCTACCCTTAAGCATTTTATAGTTTTTGTGATGGTGACAGGAAAACATATACATAACTGTAATTCAAGGCAGAATAAGATCAGCATCACAAGTACATTTCTGTAAAAGATTTGAAGAAGGAGTGGACAAACTTTCCAAAAAAGGTTATACAGTAAATAGTTTCAGCTTTGCGGGCCATATGGTCTCTGTTAAAACTACTCAAGTCTGCTTGTATAATACAAAAGCAGGCACAGACAGTATGTAAACGAATGAGAATGACTGTGTTCCAATAAAACTTTATTTATTAAAGGGCTAGATTTGGCCTGCTTGCCTGCCATAATTTGATCAATGATTTTATAATTTAGATAGTTTGAAAAGGTAAATAAAAAAACATGAGGGGGAAACGGACTTTGGCCCAGTGGTTAGGGCGTCCGTCTGCCACATGGGAGGTCCGCGGTTCAAACCCCGGGCCTCCTTGACCCGTGTGGAGCTGGCCATGCGCAGTGCTGATGCGCGCAAGGAGTGCCGTGCCACGCAAGGGTGTCCCCCGCGTGGGGGAGCCCCACGCGCAAGGAGTGCGCCCGTGAGGAGAGCCGCCCAGCGTGAAAAGAAAGTGCAGCCTGCCCAGGAATGGCGCCGCCCACACTTCCTGTGCCGCTGACGACAACAGAAGCGGACAAAGAAACAAGACGCAGCAAAACAGACACCAAGAACAGACAACGGGGGGGGGGGGGGGGGGGGGGAATTAAATAAAATAAATAAATCTTTAAAAAAAAACAAAAACAAAAACATGAGGTTACAAATGGTAATTTCCAAATAAGTACAGTGAAGTAATGGTTGTTCAGAGAGGGAAGTAGGCTTTGGCATAGGGATGGGGGGGGGGTGGTCATTAAAAGATGCTTTTCAGAAAAGGAGGATTTAAACTATCTGTTAAAAGATAGTAGGATTTTAAATGTGTGATGGTGGGAGGTGGGAGCAGATGAGTCGAGACATAAGACAAGAACTGTAGGTGGCAAGTTCAGGTTCAGGGTGTATTCAGGGGACAATCACTGAACTGTGCAGCTGAAGTGTGTCTGGGAGTGGTCCAATATAAAACAGGAGGTGAAGTGTGGAGAAGTTTAGAGCATCTTAATGTTTAGTGTAGTGAGGAGCCTAGGAGCCTTATGAACGAGGGAGGGGTATGGTGAATGCAATGTTGGAGGAAGATTGGTCAGGACTGTGTGAAGGAAAATGGCAGCAGCCCAGGTATGAGGCATTATGAAGTCTTGGGTGGTGACAGTGGGCATGGAGAGAGAAGTGACTTGGCATTCTTTGAATTTGAGAGGTGGAAAGAAGGAGGGAAAAAGAGATGTTAAGTGTGGCAGAATTGTGGGATTAACAAAAGTTGGAAGCGAGTTGCTCAGTTTTAGATGTGCCTAAGCAGAAATTCCTGCAGAGAATTGAAGGTGTTGCTCCTGAGTTCTAGAACAAATTGAGGATGGGGATTTTGGATTTGGAGTGCAGTCATAGAGATAACAAGATGTGGAGTGCTAAAACCTTTGAGGATGAGGGAAGGACAGAAGACTGATAATTTGGCCTTGCAAATGCCCACATTTAGGACAGGGAAGAGGAACTAAAAAGGACAGTGAGAAGATGCAGAAAAGGGGTAGGAAGTGAAAGAGGTTGTTGTGGAGCCAAAGGAAGCCAAGGGATGCCAAAATATAAAGGTAGAATAGTTAATGGTGTTGGGTGCCTCCTGGAGGCCAAGAGGATGACCAAGAGAAGCCCACTGAATCTGGAAGTTATAGTGCTACCAATACTTTTTGAGAGTTCAATTTCATGGGAATAATAGTACAGATAAGAAGCTAGATTCAGTTGAACTTAAATCCTTTGCTTTCCTTGTTACCTGTTTTTAAAAATGTCATGTTTTGACAATTAGGTGAAGATATCCCGGTCTGATGGCAATCAACTCACTCTTGAAGAACGAAAAAATAATGTAGTTATAACAGTGACACAGAAAAACTATACTGACTACTGGAGCACATGGAGCAGTCGAAATCAGGAAATGGAAGATGTCCAGATCATAAATTACACTGTCCCTCAAAATGGAATCTTTAAGATTGAATTCCCAATCCTGAATGACTCCAGTGATCTACAGTTGAAGGTACCATATGTTTCCCATCATTATACTACTGCAAAAACACTATTACAACAGTAATCTGCGGTAGGCATTCAACCTCTTGGAGGTCAAAGTGCAGGGAAAGGACACATTTCTGTCTTATAAAAATGGAAGAAAATGTTAAAGTAATTTAATGATAGTGGCTGAGAGACTGAACACTTTCTTCTAAGTTCTTTTTAAGAGCACAGTTAAATATAGCAATGTGATGATATAATGGTGAAGCTACCCAAATCCCCTGTCTAGGTTGATTTTTAGTCATCTGAAGTTTTATTTTGGTGGGAGCTGAAATGAAAGAGGGATACATTTTTTTACACGTATATACCTTTGCTGCATTCTCTTTGCCGGAGTGTCTCATGTGTGAATCCCCAACTCTTCTGGCTGCCTTTCTTTTGCTTATTCAGCCCTGCCCAGTCAGGGCCCTGGCAGAACAGTGTGCGTCAGTGGTGTGACCTCTTCTATTTTTGCTCTGACCATTCATTGATCAAGTGGCGGTGGTATGATATCTTGCTTACAAATGAGCTTCGTCCTATGAAGTAAAGGAAAGGATTAATCTTTCATTCTTTCTTCTCACAGAGTTTCTGAAATAAGTTAGGCTTATGCATTTCCCCCTTAGTATGATGGTAAAGACCCTCCTCCATGTTTTAATACTATCAGTTTCTTTAGAGTTAGTAGAAGCTATAATTTGATAAAGATCCAGTATCTGATGTATATTTTCTTTGCATGAGAAAAAGTGCATTTGGCTTTCCAGTAATTGTGTAGTAGCTAACATCTTTTCTTAAGGTTCACTCTTACGATGAAAATTAATAGCTTCCTTTTCTTCTGTTACAGGCCTATTTTCTTGATAGTGTAAATAACATGGCAGTTCATGGAATGTTTGTGTCTCCTAGTAAGACATACATCAAGCTAAGGACAACAAATGAAAATATAAAGGTAATGTTTACAACCCACTTGATAATTACAATCTAATTGGACTCTTGCCATTAATATGTGTATATTAATTAAGATGTTTTTTCTAGGTGGGATCACCTTTTGAGTTGGTGGTTACTGGCAACAAGCAATTGAAGGAGTTAAGCTATATGGTAATCTCTCACAGAATCTAAATTTATGATCTAATATAGAATCATCTTAAATGCTGTTTACCTTACATTAAAACTAAATTTACTAACTTTTAAAATTCAGCATCACCCCTTTTTAGTTTATCCTTTTTATATTGCAACAAAATGTCTTTTTTCTTTCTTCACCTGTATTTGCATTTATAATTTAAAATGGATAATTACATCTTGCATTGCTTAGCAATTTAAATTTTAATTAGATAAGCAACATACATCCATTTAGAAAAAAATTTAAAATATATGAAAAACAAAATGGAAAATAAAAATCACGTATAACTTTGTAATTTTTCTGATCCAGCTTTCCCCCTGGTACCCTATATTCCTATGGATCAAAAATAAATTCTTGATTGTGAAGCTACTGTTACCCCAATCAGTAACAATCAGAAAGTGTTACCTTTCTCTTGTCATTTATTTCCCAGTTTATACAATCAATCTGTATTTGTCAGGGAGCTTTCTTGCATTAAAAAGGCTGTTGAAACTTCTTTAAATCAAAAATTTATGTGTATGCTTAAAATAATGATAAATGTTGCTACAGTTAAGGGTTCTTACTGTCTTTAGCATAAAATTGAACTTGTCTATTGATATTTTCAGGTAGTGTCCAAAGGACAGTTGGTGGCTGTAGGCAAACAAAATTCAGCAACCTTCTCTTTAACACCAGAAAATTCTTGGGCCCCAAAAGCCTGTATCATTGTGTATTATGTTGAAGATGATGGGGAAATTATAAATGATGTTCTAAAAATTCCAGTCCAGCTTGTTTTTAAAAATGAGGTAAGATTTAAGGTAATGATGGTTAGAAGAAAATCTCACATTAGTAAAGTTTAATCAATGTGACATTTCTTTAGGAAAGTATCCTTAAACTTATTTGGGTATAAATTTATATTATTCATTTCTAGGACTATAGTTCAACCTCTCTTCTATAGTCACATAATAAGTAAAGTATGATTTTGTATATGAAATTATTGGGTATTGAGGGACTTACTGACTTTAAGACTTGAACTCAAATCCATGACAATTTGAGTATTTCTCAAATGGTTAAGTCAATATTGCTCTGGCTTGGAGCTCCAGTGGCAATATAGAATTTGTATGGTGCTGATATTGGTGTGGAAATGAAATGAATGAGGAAGGGAGAAAGGCCATCTGCAATTGTATGTGTAAGCAGATCTGGGTGTTAGTCTCCATTCTGCAGCTTGGAAATTAACCAGGGACAAATTGTCAACAAGCTTACCACCTTGCATATGAGGACCTGCTCTCCAAACACTCCAGTAATTTTATAGCCTACTGTACCTGGCTAGTGTAGGAGACCCTCATGGGTCCCCTCTCTGAAAAGAGACCTGATTGCCGGAGTACCAAGTGGACTGGATCAACTGACACATATTAAAATGAGCCAGTGTTTTGATAAAATCCACTGCCTTCTCAGGTCATTGAGTGGAAAATAATCATGGTTTAAAAGTTGTGATTTGCAAAGTAAATTTCTTCTTACAATTCTTTTTCCTTAAATTGTTGAAATTTTGGGAATTAGCAGTGGTTATCATGTCTTCTCTGGTTTAGAACTAATCCTAACTTTGTCAAAACAATACAGTTTATTTTTTGTGTTATTAAAATATACTTTTAAAAAGATAATATATTTTGTAGTGTCAGGGCATGATTTTTTGACTTCCAGTGATTGCCTGACAAAGGTGAATTTTAAAGCAGGAGTCAGGCTTAAACATGTAGGCATACACCTTTGACAGCAAGTTCAAAAACTAGTTACAGTTACAGTATAAAAGATCATTCATTGACTTTGAGGCAGTAGGGCATATAAATAGCATACTTCTAATCAATTTATTAAATATAAGAGATAGGAAATTAGTTTTGGTTACATTTGCAAAGGTATTTCTCCAATTTTTATACGATAAACAATATTACATTTATTCACAAAGAAGCTGCATATTTGGAAATAAAATGTTCAAGTCAGAGAACTGGTACACCTTTATTGATGTTCTAGAATAGCCGTGTACTAAATGAATGAGACAGAGAAGGGACAAGAGATATAGGCTTTGGAATCAAAGCTACCTATAGAATAGGTAGCTGAAGCCACCGGGTCTCTAAGGTGGTGAGTGTAGAGTGAGAGGTTCAAGGTCTAAACTGTGTCTTTAGTATGCACCACTGCTTCTCCCGCACCCTCCCTTTTTCCCCTGAGACCAGGCCCGGCCCTGTTTAGGGTTTAGATGGATATGATGATTGATGTTCTTTAAGAACTACGGGTAGGATCAGGCTGCAGTGAGCATACAGATAGAGGCAGTTTAGGCCATCAGGGAGACAGAGTCTGTGGCCTGACTAGTATTCAATCTGATTGGTCGCTCCCTCAGAAGGAACCTCAGCTCAGGAAGTTCTTTGAGTCTGTGGGGAAGTCTCACTTGTACTCACTTCTAAGTCCAGGTCACCAACATGTCGGTGTCTGCAGTTATTTTCAATGCTGTTTCTCCTCTTGGGCACTGGCCTTCTCCAGGTCTGCTTAGATACTGCTGTCTTCTGTTTAGCACTGGCTGGGGGCAGGAGTGGAGGTAAATAGTGGAGAAAAGGAAGAGGAAGGGCGGCGGACTTGGCCCAGTGGTTAGGGCGTCCGTCTACCACATGGGAGGTCCGCGGTTCAAACCCTGGCCCTCCTTGACCCGTGTGGAGCTGGCCCACGCGCAGTGCTGATGCACGCGAGGAGTGCCCTGCCACACAGGGGTGTCCCCCGTGTAGGGGAGCCCCACACTCAAGGAATGCTCCCTGTAAGGAGAGCCGCCCAGCGGGAAAGAAAGTGCAGCTTGCCCAGGAATGGTGCCGCACACACGGAGAGCTGACACAACAAGATGACGCAACAAACAGAAACACAGATTCCGTGCCCCTGACAACAACAGAAGCAGACAAAGAAGACACAGCAAATAAACACAGAACAGACAACCGGGGTGGGGTGGGGGGAAGGGGAGAGAAATAAATAAATAAATAAATAAAATCTTTAAAAAAAAAAAAAGGAAAGAGGAAAGACAGAAATAGAGAAGGGAAGGATAATTCAGATTTATGTGACTATGAGAAGTTCCGTGACACAAACGTTTTGGGAGTAATTTTTAATACCTTTCTTTAGAGATGGTTTATGTATGATTTTGGAATTATCCCTAAGCCAAGGCAAACGTAGATTCTGAGTCATTAAATGACCTGATAATTGTTAAGACATATAAGTAATGCTTTGAAAAAGTAAAAGAAATAAATCCTCTTTTTCTCCCTTTCTTAGATAAAGCTATTTTGGAGTAAAGCTAATGCTGAACCATCAGAGAAAGTTTCTCTCAGGGTCTCCGTGACACAACCTGGATCTAGAGTTGGGATTGTAGCTGTTGACAAAAGTGTGAATCTGATGAATGCCTCAAATGATATTACAATGGAAAATGTGAGTTTAACTTTTTTTTAAATTACAAAAATACATCTTAAAACAGAAAAAAGAAACATTACTGCATTGCTATAAATAACTAAAGGAAATTTCATTAGTTCATCTTCACGTGTAAGTCAATAATCAGTAACGCTTCTAAATAAAAAAGATCTGCATCTCAGTGGTTGTTTGGGAAGAGTCTTATGTGGTCAAATGTCTCGGCTGTCTTAAATGAGAAATGCCACCTAGAGTTTTCCCTCATTTTCATACTTTATTTTAATTTAAGAAACTCAAGAAAGTATTAGAAAATTCACTTGCACAATTCTGGATGACAGTGAAGGACAGAGCTTTAGATAATTTTGAGTACTTTCTATTTTGGATATTAATAATGGTTATAAGTAATTACAGCCTCCTTTAAATCAGGAATTTGTAGTATATTGGGTCATAAAATCATTATTGTTAATCTACTGCAGAAAGCTTACAAAACAAGATGCATATGAACATGTAGCATGACATAAACTAATCCCATACTCATGCTTCTAAGTTTCCAAAGCGCTATACGCTGGAACAGGACTTGTTAATTAGTCCCCAGCTTTCTCTGTTTCTTAGTAATTCTTTTCTCCCCATGGTAGAAAAAGATCACCAGGGCTGTGGGTCCATGAGCTTCTAGACTCGGATCATTCATGGTGCATTTATCAAGTACCATTTTATTTCATAATTTGTGATGAGCATTAACTACTTGCATTTGTATTATATATATCTTTTCGATATAAGTTAAGTTGGATATTAAATTTGGGTTTGTGTGAGGACAGGTGCGACACAATGGGTAATGAAGGCCCTAATGCATGAGAAAAGATAGTCTCTATTACGGATCTTAGAGAGAGAGTGCTGCCACAAGAGGTCAAGGAGAAGTGCCATCAGCTAGGGGGCCTCAAACAGAGGGTGGGGAGCACACAAGGAGAGCAAGAGGGATCTGTGGGTTTGGGCCTTTATTGGTGCAGGGCTCCAGGGGTAGAGGTTAGTAGATTTCCCATGGGAGTCAGGGCTTGGTTAGTTTAAACCGAGCCTGCACAAAGGGAAAGGGACTGTGGGTCCAAGGGCTTGGGTACGGTTAGCTTATCATTTGGGACCAACTGTGGGTTTAGGTGAGGTGTGTGTACGTGTGTGTGTGGTGGCCTCAGATGTGGGTTTGGGCTCTGGGGTACTTTATGCCCCAGGGCTGGAAAGCTGCTTTTAACTAGGCCACAGTAATTGTCTAGGCAGGTCTCCTAGTCACAGTTAGATGGATGTCAAGGCAGCATGTGGAAAATTTTGATAGTTATAACATGCTTTCACATCAGTTTTGTTAGATTGTAAGCTTCAGGGGAGGACATGCGTAATGTCTTTCCTTTCTGCTCAGTGCTTTGCATATAGAAGACTTGTATATTTGTGAGTGAAATCTTCCTGAATATATATCCATAGAGCATCAAAAGCTTTTAAGTATGAGTATTTGAGATTTGTTAGAAATTTATGTAGAGTCCATTTTTAGATTTTTCTTTCTTTCTTTCTTTTTTTTTATTTGAAAAGTTGTGAGTTAAAACAATCATGCATACCATACAGGCTTCCCATATATCACTGTACCATCAACACCTTACATTGTTGTGATACATTTGTTAACAAATGATGAAAGAACATTGTCATAATATTGCTGCTATCTATAGTCCATAGCTTTTATTTGGTGTATTTTTTTCCCCCCACAAACCAGTGTTAGATTAAAAAAGTCTGTACCCTGTGTTCTATTTTTTTTTGGTTAAGATTGATGAAATCTGGGCTATCAATAAGTTCCAGCCTCACACAGATATGTAGTTGGAGAAGGAAGGAGTATTTTGATAGCCTTTTCAGATAAATGTACATATTAATCTTTGTATTTACACCAAAACTACAAGTGGTAGTTTCTTAGAGGTTAATTATGGTACGGAATCTGAAACCATCTGAGCTTTTCATACTGTGCCATTAAAATCCGTTGGGCTAGCTCACATTTCAAATGAATCTTTCACACATCATGATTTTATAATACCGTGCATTGGCTTGGAAAATACTCATTGAGGTAGGCCAGTGTTGATACTTTTTATATAATATAAAAAAAATTGCATTTGTTAGTATTGCTACTGATCTGCCATAAAAATCTGTGTTAGGATACTGTCAAGCTCCCAGTTTGACATAAACTCATGGTAGGTACAAGTTTTCCAAAATTCTATTTTTTTCTTGAAAGTTTGAATTTTATCATTGGAAACAAATGCTGCCATTTGTTTTCCTTTAAGTAACAGTCTTATTTAACTCATTTAAAAGAGTAAATGCCTGCCAAATACTAATTAACCGTGGTTTGTATGTTAATCATTCTTTTAAGTACAAGTGGTAATGCATGAAAAAAAGAGTCTGGTTGAGCTCTCAATCACACAACTGCTTTTTTCTGCAATACTGTTGTACTTTGTTACACAACAGAAATGCTTTTGCTGTCCCTTCTGTATTATCACATAGAATACTAAAGACATATAGTATATCTTGACTTGTGGGTCAAGATATAATAACATTAATAATTTTTACTGGTCCATGAAGAACATTCTTAAGTGAAACTGACATTTTAATAATTATGAGTGCATGGTGGTAAAGAATACAGTGTCATCTACATTTGGTGCCATTGCCTTGGTTTGTGTTAAAATACCAGCAGTTTTACCCATCACTGATTTTGCACCATCAGTGCAAATAGTCAGCACGAACACAAAAACAAATGATGACCTCTCATTATTATGAAAAAAGTTTTAACCTTGTGGATCCTGTGAAAGGATTCTGGGGGCCCCAAAGGTCTGTGGACCATATTTTGGGAATTACTATACAAAATAATCTATCCTTTTCCTTTTATTTGTGGTGACTTTTTGGCATATAATGAATTTATCTTATATATACATATAGATATTTACATATATAGCTAGAACTGTAGATACATCTCTTTTTTAAAAAAAAGATTTATTTATTTATTTATTTCCTCTCTCCCCCCCACCCCGGTTGTCTGTTCTCTGTGACTATTTGCTGCGTCTTCTTCGTCTGCTTCTGTTGTCAGCGGCATGGGAATCTGTGTTTCTTTTTGTTACGTCATCTTGTTGTGTCAGCTCTCCGTGTGTGCGGCACCATTCCTGGGCAGGCTGCACTTTCTTTCACGCTGGGTGGCTCTCCTTATGGGGCACACTCCTTGCGTGTGGGGCTCCCCTACACAGGGACATCCCTGCGTGGCACGGCACTCCTCGCGTGCATCAGCACTGCACATGGGCCAGCTCCACACGGGTCAAGGAGGCCCGGGGTTTGAACCACGTATCTCCCATGTGGTAGACAGACGCCCTAACCACTGGGCCAAGTCCGTCGCCCTAGATACATATTCTTGAGCCCCAATTAGATCCCATGGGTTTGGTTTTCTGTTTTTGCATCAATACTATGATGTTCCAATTATATCTTTTTATGTTTATTTTTCCTCTTGTCATTCATTCATTCATTCATTCATTCATTTATTTATTTTTGAAGTACTTGGGGCCAGGGATTTAACCCAGTACCTCTTACATGGGAAGCTGGTGCTCAGCCACTGAGCCACATCAGTTTTTCTGAGTTGGTCTTCTCATTTGTTTTGCTTGTTTTATTTGTTTGTTTGTTTATTTATTTATTTAGGAGGCACCAGGAACTGAATCTGGTTTCTCATGTGGGAAGTAGATGCTCAACTGTTTTAGCCACATCTCCCAACTCTTTATTTTTACGGTTGACCTAATATGCAAACTCATATTCCTCCATATAAATTTTATAATAATTTTATTTAGTTCTTAAAAATTGACCTGATTTTTAAATTAGGATTGCATTACTTTTACAGATTTGTTTGGAGAAAGTTGGCATGATTGCCATTATGTTAAATGTCCCATCCAAGAATGTGGAATATCTTTCCATTTATTCAGACTGCCTTCTAGAACCTTTATTAGAGCTTTACCTTTTTTTTCATAGAGGTCTCCTATGTTCTTGGTTAGATCTTTTATATCCTTTTACTATGAAAATTGTCTTAAAATAATTTTTTTAGTGTGGTCATGTATATATGTATAAAGTGCAAAATTCTCCATTTTAACTATTTTTAAGTGTACAATTTAGTGGTATTAATTACATTCACAATGTTGTGCTATCATCACCACCATCTATTTCCAAACTTTTTTCATCGCACCAAACAGAAACTCTGTACCCGTTAATCAGTAGCTCCCTATTCTCCCCTTTCCCTGCTCCTTGTCACCTCCACTGTCTGTTGCTGTGAATTTGCTTATTCTAGATACTTCACAATATTTGTCCTTTTGTATTTGGCTTATTTCACTCAGCATGATGTTTTCAAGTTTCATTCATGTAACGTGTGAGAACTTCGTATTTTTTTATGGCTGAATAATATTTTGTATGTACGCATCACATTTTGTTTATCCAGTTATCTGTTGAGGATGTCTGAGTACCTTTTACCTTTTTGGCTGTTGTGCACAATACTGCTATGAATGCTGGCGTAAAAGTATCTGAGACCGTTTTTTCAGTTCTTCTGGGTATATACATAAAAGTGAAATTGCTGGAGCTTATGGCAATCCAATGTTGGACTTTTTGAGAACCTGCCAAACTGTTTTGTACAGTGACTGTACCATTTTACATTCCCACTTGTCTAGGGTTTTGTTGTTGATTGGCTTTGCATTAAGACTCTTTTTAATGCTTGGTCCAACTTATTTGGACCCTTAGAGTAGCCTGTGTTTTATTGTTCAGATTTTCTCAACTCTTTTTCATCTGTTTCTTGCCCTTGATATGAAGTACAATTCTTAAGGTTGTACTTTCTACGCAACTGTTTTACTTCCAGGAGAAAACTTCCTTTCCTATTTCCTTCTCTGGAAATCTTGATCTTTTCTGTTTGTTTTTGTACAGAATTTTCTTCCCAGCCCCTATGGTTTAATTCTCTCCCTCACTGAGTGTTCCTTTTCCTTACATTTTTCAGTTCTAGGACCGGTCCTGTCTTTCAGCATTTAACTGTCCCCTCTGTCTTTTTTCTGTTAAACTTTTCTGCCTCTCTTTCTTCCCCATTAGGGTATCCCACCATGGGTACCCAGATGGGATCAATTCGGAAAGGTGGGTCAATCCAGGAAAGTCTGTTTTGCATTTAGGTTGTCCAGTGAACAGAGACTGGATTGAGTGTGTGCACCTTTTGCCAACAGTTCTGCCGCAGTCTCTCTCTGTGTCTTTTTTAATCTCCCCTGGGTGCCCTTTTGTATGTAGCACCCTCAGCCACTTATATTCTTCCTTGGGGCTATGTGGACTTCGTCCCTGAATCTGAAAATATGTGGGGTTCTCACTCACTGAAATGAGTGATTCGATAGTCAGCAGGAGAGACCCAGGCACTGCTACATCTGTACCATACCCAAGCTGAGTGGCACTGAGTGAGGGGGAGGAGTCTGGACTGTTGGGTCTGGAAGGTAAATCTCCTGCCTGATTTGGTGTTTTTTTTCTTTTTCTTCCATTTTGTATTTGTGGAGTCCTTCTGCAGTCTCTATCATTCTCCAGAGAATCAAGCAAATGTGATTGGCCCTTTTATTTGTTGATTCTGAGGGGAGACTTTCCCTGGGAATGTTTTACGTCACCATAGTAACGACGTCACCCTAATCTGTGTTAGATCTGTGACTTTAAAGAAAAGGGAGGTATTGAGCCTCAGGAATTAGAGAACTATACTTGATCTTCCCTGTTTGCTGCCTCTGTTCAGAGTTTTACTTCTAAACCCTTAAGGAAAGCAGAATTGTCTTTTTGCACTTATATTTTCTAGTTATTGCATGTGTAGATAAGTATTAATTGTTCTGTATGGACTTTATAGTAAGCAACTGTAAAATTCTCTTATTATGTCTAATAGTTTATTAATTTTGTTGCTTTCTTAGGTTTATATTCACATCACCTATAAATAATGGTCATCTCTTCTCTTCCATTTCATTCCCTACACCTTAAATTTTTTCCTTTCTTTATTGCAATGGTCAGGACCTCCAGAATTATATTAAACAGTAGCAGTGATGATGGGCGCTTATTTTATTCTCAATCATAAAGACTGCATCTAAATGGTAACATTAAGTATAATGTTTACTGAAGATTTTTCATATAGTTTCTTCTTCTGTGGCTCCTCATATTCAGTGGTTGGCATTTCTACTTCCATTCTCTTTTTCTCTTACTTTTTCATTGTATGTTATCTATCTCTTTGTCTTTTCTGTATTTCTCTGGTGAGTTCCTCAGTTGGCTCTTCCAACTGACTGATCATTTGTCAGCCGATTCTATCCTGTTTTTGTCCCTTATATTCTTATAGCAACTATTATATTTTTTAATATCTATTAAAAATAGATAGTTGGGGAGCTGATGTGGCTCAGTGGTTGAGCCTGCCTCCCGTGTATGAAGTCCTGGGTTCAGTCCCTGGTACCCCCTTAAAAAAATAAATTGTCATTTGGTTCTTATTATATTTTTTACTGTTTTTCATGGCTCATATTTTCCCTTAACTCCTTGTGTATATTTACTATGCTTATTTTAAATTCTTAAGATCAATAATTCTGTTTCACATAGCCTATGTTGTCTAATTTGTAACTTCTAAACTTATGATTCCTTTCTTTTACAGTAGTTATATATTTTTGGTATCTGTTTGATTTGGCAGCTACTTTGATAATATCTATTGAGGAAGGCTGAACACCAGACTCTAACCTGTGTTAGATCTGTGAGTTTAAAGAAAAGGGAGATATTAAGCCTCAGGGACCAGAGAACTACACTTGATCCTCCCTGTTTGCTGCCTCTGTTCAGAGTTTCACTTCTAAACCCTTAAGGGAAGCAGAATCAGGAAGAAGTCTCCTGAGGTTATGATCCACCAGCCCTGGGAGGTTGGAGGACCAGAGGGGGAGGAGTGAATGACTGATCTGTTCACATATGTTTTCCTCACTTTCTCACATCAGGAGGGCATGTGTGTTGACCTGGAATTATCCTTGAGACACCTGCACAGACAGTCTAGGCTGCTGTGGCTGCTGATTTTGGCAGTGGCATTGCAAAGAATGATTGTCCCAAGGCTACCTCCTCAAAAGAAGCAAGAACAGAATTAAAAAACCTTTCCTCCAACAATCTCAAAGCTGTCTGTACTGCCTTTTGCCCCAGGTTGGAGCCACCTGTTTTCTCTTAACACATCACTTCAAGATAGTCTTTACTCTCCCAGGGTTTTCTCATCCCACTCATCCAAATTTCCTGCTTGCTTTTATTGTTTCTCCAAAGTTGGTTCTGGAGGGAGTCAGGAACTTTCTTCCTTATTAAATTTATATGTGCTGCCAAGAGACTCTTACACTCCTTGGAATAATTTAAATGTGCTTGGTCTTCCAGGAATAATTTTCAGACACCAGCATTCCCCTCATTAGCCTGTGCTGCAGCATTGGTAGTGCCTTTTTATTGACTCAGTGAGAAAAGGAGGATTTCTTTATGAGATAGATGCTTCTTCCTGAAATTTTCCATCCATTTGTGCCTGAATGAGAGCAGTAGCAGGTCTTGCATGTATTTGTGTTTTGTGGCAGAGTTTGAGCCATGAAATTTTAATCTTTTTTCCCCATTATGTCTTGCTCTGGTTCTGTTATCTATAGTTAAGTTTACTGTATTTCCCAACTTATTGAGAACCTTATGAAATTGGTGCCTGTTCTAGTATCATGTTTCTTTACCATAGATGTAACAGTAGTTGGTTGTTAGTATAGCAGTAACAGTGGTTGTGGATGCTTAATTTTATGGTAGAATGTGTTTTCAACTTAGAATCTTATATGGTATTTTTTTCAAATAATAAACTTTATTTTAAAAGAAGTTTCTGATTACAGAAAAGTTATATAGAAAGTGTAGGGGATTCCCATATATCCCACTACTCCCCTCCCACATTTTCTTCTATTAACCACATCTTTTATTGGTGTGGTATATTTGTTACAATTGAGCAAATATTGAAACATTTGCTAATAATCAAAATTAACATTTTGGTTACACTTTGAACTGTACAGTTTTATAAGTTTTGACAAAATGTATAATGGCCTGTATCCATTGTTGCAATATCATGCAGAACAATTCCAATGCCCTAAAAATGCCCTATGTTCCAGCTATTCTCTCCCTTTCCTCTCAGAACCTCTGGTAACCATTCTCTTTATATTATTATTACAATTTCTTCCATTACTATACAATAATAAGTCTACTTTAGTTCATGGTTGCATTCCCCCTTAGGTTTGTTCATTCCTCATTCTTGAGGATTTGGGGATGGTGATGCCCATTCTGCTTCAGATTGAGGGGGGACTTAGATCTTATGGGGCAGATGGAAGGAATTGTTTTGCTTGCAGTTGTTGATATTCTTTATTTTTTGGAATGGGGTTGTTCATCATCATCCTTTTGTTAGTTATCCTGGGTGAGTCCAAGGAACTGGAGAGTAGGTGTTGGCCACAACTCTGCTCAAATTCAGGGCTCAACCAGCATGTAAATAGACTGAAGATTTATGTCTCTCGGACATATACTTAAAGGATATAGTGCTAATTATAGGTTCAAATAAACAGGGTTGAAGAATCATGTTTAGGGACAGACATGATATTAAATTTTGGCTTTGTCTTAACTTATCTGGCTAATATGAATGTCAATAAGGGAGACATATCAAAATAATTACCAAAAAAGGCTAAAATACCTCAGTGTTTTAAAATACCTTTCAGAAAAAAATTACTTAGAAATAACCAGATATTTTAATGAATACTATTCACTTTCTCTTTTTTCATCACAATATTTTATCTTCCTATAGACTTATAAAAATTGTTTTTGTATGCATCAACATTGCTTCTTTGCCTTTTATTCTATATGATAATATGAATATGAATGTTAGAAATATTTCTCTCAAAAAGTAAAGTTGATAACCATGCACAATTTTATACAGTCTTTGAGGCATACGGTAAAGAGTTGGAAGGATCCTCACTATTAGATTGTCCAGTTCTGCACCCGAAGAAGAATCTTTTCTGTTAACATAATGATCCAGTACTGATTTCTTTCTAACCATTGACGTATTTACTGAGGTTCTATGTGTACCAGGATCTTTGGTAAGCTAGGTGTACAGTGAACCTTCTTGGTTTTGGGGTTTCTAGTCGGGCGCTTGAATATTTTGAGATACAAAGTCTCCTATTTAATGATGTATTTGATTCAGTTGATGGGTCTCTTTAAATGTGTCATTGTCCTTCCCTATGCTTTTTGGAAACCTGTATCCTACTACTGTCCTCTGGAACTGTGTGGTTTGCATCTGATTACTCTGTTACCCGACAACTCTTCTCTCTCTCCTCTGTATTGCGCATCCTCAGTCCTTTAACTTCTCCATCTTGACTTCCATTTTTCTGGATATGTTCCAGTTTAGTAAATATTTTAAAAATATTAAAACTGTTGAAGTACTCTAGTCTGTGCAGTTTTATCTAGAACATATTTATTCTGGATTGTTCTGGGCACATTTTCTGTCAGTGTTAGCAGACATTGTATTACACTTGCAGGTCTAGCATCCCATAAAAAATGTTTCTGCTGCTGGATCATAGTTAGAAAGATGTGGCTTCAAGTATTTGGATACTTTTTATCTCCAAGGAACCTTTTAATACTAATCTCTGCTTTTCTCAAAGATTCTTTTCAGGCACTATTTCTATTTGAATTCTTTATTAAAACTTTTTTTTTTTTTTTGGTGATTATCAAACACTAATACAGAAAAACATAATGGTTTTCCATACTTTCTTCCTTTATATGCTGAAGGAATCTATCTATCTATCTATCTATCTATCTATCTATCTATCTATCTATCTATCTATCTATCTATCTATCTATCTGTCTATCTATCTATCTATCTATCTATCTATCTATCTTTCTATCTATCTATCTATCTATCTATCTATCTATCTATCTATCTATCTATCTATCTGTCTATCTATCTATCCATCCTTTTTATTCAACCCATTATAGGCATTTCCTCTATTATTAATATAACAATTTTGTAAACATCATTTAAAGTATAACATTAATCTAACAAGGATAGAGCATTTACTAGGTCACAGGTACTGTGCTAAGAATTTTTTTTTTAAAACAACCTTATTGAGAAACAATTCACATAGCATGCATTTCACCCATTTAAAGTATACAATTAAATGACTTTAACATAGTCACAAACTTGTATATCTGTCACTATAGTCAATTTTCATTACCCTCCCCAAAAACCTCTTCACCTGTTAGTTTTCTCCACCTTAACTACCCTAATACCCAACCCCTGGACATCACTAATCTACTTTCTTTCTCTATGGATTTACCTATTCCAGACATTTCACATAAATGAATCATACAGTCAGTGGTCCTTTGTGACTTATTTACCATAATGTTTTAAAGATTCATCCATGTTTTAGCACATGTCAATATTTTTATTCCTTTTTTTATGGCTGGATAATATTCCATTCCATTATCAGCTGATGGGCATTTTAGTTGTTTCTCCCTTTTACTATTATTAATGAAGCTGTTATGTTTGTGTGCAAGTTTTTTGTGTGGACATATGTTTTCAGTTGTCCTGAGTATATATCTAGGAATGGAATTGTTGGGTCACATGGTAACTATATTTTACCTTTTGAGGAATTGCTAAACTGTTTTCCAAAGTGGGCTATACCATTTCATATTCCCTTCAGCAATATATGATGGTTAAATTTCTCCACATCTTTGCCCACACTTTATTATCCATCTTTTTGATTATAGCTATCTTAGTGGCTGTGATTTTGATTTGCATTTTTCTGATGGCTAATGATGTTGAGCATCTTTTCCTGTGCTTATTGGTCATTTGTATATCTTCCTTGGAGAAACGTCTATTGATAAGCACTTTATATGTTTTATCTCTTTTAATCTTGACATTTCTATGAAGCAGCTATACATATTATACTCATTATACAGGTGAGCAAACATGGGTTTGCATAATCTACAATATTGATGCGCTGTAAAACTAGTCTCCTGAATTCTGACATTTTGATTGTTTCCTCTTTTCCTTTACCTACCCATGTTTTTTTAGCTTAGGAATTCAATTACTGAGTTTAAAGGTTATGATCATTTTAAGTGTCTGTATTTTTAATATAAAATTATTTTCTAGAAAGTTGGTACAAAGTTATACTTTTAGAGCAGTGTATAAAAATACCCATTTTACTTACTTTTGTTAGCAATGAATACTTTTTAAAAAAGAAATAGCATTGCTAATGTGATACTTGCAGATATCTCGTTGTTGAGAAAACTGTATCTAATTGATGTAATTTGCATTGCTTTGATTATCAGTGAGGTTGAATATTTCTTCTATTAAGAATTTGCATTTCCTCTTTTGTGACTTGCCTGTTCATGTTTTTGTTTAATTTAGGTAACTAATATTTAGCAGATTCAAATGAAACCTGTGCTAAAAGTATGGCTCATTTTTAAAGCTGCCCTCTATATGTTAGTTTCATCAATCCAGAGACATTTACATTCCTCCTGGGCAAAACACAAGCCCACACTTCTTTGGAACTCTGGATTGCTGTATGGAGTAATAATAAACTTAAATAAAATGTAATTTTGACTGATTAAATTATGAACAAGGGTGTTCATATATTCATTATTCCTCAATTTGTGTCATTTTCAAATTTGGTAAGCATGTGGGCTGTATCTTAGCTAAGTTACATATGAAAGTGTGGCTAGCAGTAGCAGATTGTACAAATCCATTCATTCTGAATATTTTACCTTATTTTTAGGTGGTCCATGAGTTGGAGCTTTATAACACCGGATATTATTTAGGCATGTTCGTGAATTCTTTTGCAGTGTTTCAGGTATGTTTAATTTACTATGTAGTTTGAAAAGATGCTATTATCTTTTATATTGCAAACATTTTTGGAATAATCATTATGAAGTGTTAACATTTACTAAATGTGTCACTGAAGTGTAGTATGCTATATTAGTGTAATCTGAAATAGAAAGAGAATCAGTCTTTCAGTTTTGAAAGAAATAGAAAAATTCACCTAGATAAATTAATGGAATTGTTATTAAACAAATAATTTCTTTCCTTTATGATACTTTCCTTTACTCTGAACTGACTATGCATGTGAGTGTGTGTGTGTGTGGGAGAGAGATTGAGTATGTGTGTATGTATGTACCCAAGCTGTCAAAAATGAGCAAGAGTGAGTCAGGAGTGTGGCAGACTGCTGTGACAGTTTGGAGAGCATTTGAACTTATTTTAAAATAAAATTTAAATTATTCTTTCTAGGAATGTGGCCTCTGGGTATTGACGGATGCAAACCTTGTGAAGGGTTATATTGATGGTGTTTGTAAGTAAACCCTGGCAATGTGCTTGTAAACATATTTAAGTCATTCATTTCAGATCGTTAGCATTACTTAATGGGTATTTTCTGGTTGAAGAAGGATATTTTGATTTTCATTTTCAGTCCTCTTTTCCTAAAATGTTTGTGTTTAATGTACTTGGTAGTACACTAGGTGTATTAGTCAGCCAAAGGGGTGCTGATGCAAAATACCAGAAGCCTGTTGGCTCTTATAAAGGGTATTTATTTGGGGTAGGAGCTTACAGATATCAGCCCATAATGCATAAGTTACTTCCCACACCAAAGTCTATTTCCATGTGTTGGAGCAAGATGGCTGCCAATGTCTGCAAGGGTTTAGGCTTCCTAGGTTCCTGTCTTCCCAGGTCTTTCTTCTGTCTGGGCTCAGCTCCTCTGTTTTCTCCACAAGGTCAGTTATAGACTATGATGCTTTCTAGGCTTTGCCTCTTTCCACATGGTCAGCTGTCGACTATCAGGTGAATGGCTCTGTCTCTCTCCCCAGGGTTTCTGCTGTGTCTAAGGATCCGTCTCTATTCCTCTGTGTTCTTCTTCTGTCTCAGGTCCTCTCTTCCTGGGGCTTGCTTCTCTTTCCTCTGTGTGTGCTTTCTTCCCAGGGCTTCAGCTTAATACTCCAGCATCCAACTCCAAATCAAAACTACTAACATCAAAAGTCCTCCAACTCTGTTCTTTGTCATGCCTTATATCTGTGAGACCCCACCCACCAAGGGGTGGATACTCAACACCCTACTAACATGGCCCAGTCAAAGCCTTAATCATAATTTAATCATGCCCAGGTACAGACCAGTTTACAAACATAATCCATTATCTATTTTTGGAATTCATAACTATATTAAACTGCTTCACTGGGCTATGACATTAGAATGTTCAACTTGTCTCTGGTGTAAATCTTTTTGCTCTATAATTCTTTCAGGTAGTTGTATTTTTGAGCATGTTGGAAACCCCAGTGCTTCCAATTTGTATTATAAACTGGAATTAGATAAAATTTGGAATTAGATAAAAGGAACAATATATATTTAAAATATTTGTATTCTCTAGCTTCTTGATGTTCACCTAGAAAATAGTCCAGATGATATAAAGTATGCTGACATGTGTGTGTGTATATATTGGTATTTCTATGCACACATACAAATCTTGCCAGTCCGGAGAGATTTAAGTTCTTCCTGGGCAGGGTCACATCTGTACTTTTTAGGTTCCCTGCATTGCTGAATAGAATTTGGCTACCCTGTAATAGCAAGAAATGTGATTTTAGGAAGAAGTCATAAGATATTCTAAATAAGAAATGTGTAGATGAAAAGGGGAAACTGAAGTCATTCTTTCTTTTTATGTATAATTATACTAATACTATCTTGAAACTTTTCCATAACTGTCACAGCTTCTTTCCTGGAATTCCCTGTTTCTGACAAGTGTTTTCAGATACTCCATGCTAATAAGCTCCAGGCTTTCTGGCTATGGGCTTGTTCATGTCACTGTGGGACACCTGAGCCTGTGTCCTGAAGCTGGGACTTGTTTCCATTTTGGAAATCTTCCATGTATTGGAAGTTTCTTACTTTCCTTCCCCATCCCACCAGTTTAGCTTCTGAAGATATACAGTTTTGGGTGTCTGAATTTTTGGCCTCCATCCTTTACTCTTTCCCCAGTTTTAATGTCCAGTCTAATTTCTTGGCTTCTGACTTCTTGATGCCTGATCTTACTCTGACCCAGCTCTTATTCTTCATACTGTGTTGTTCTTGATGGAACTTTCTGACTTGCTGTTTTCATGAGATCTTAACAATTTTATTTTAGCTTCTCTCATTTGGGTTTTCTACTTAAACATCAGCTTCCTTCTTCTGGTGACAAGGAGTGACAGGAGGTGATGATTACTGCCTCCTTTATTAAGCTGTACAGAGAAGTAGAGTAGTGGTTTCCCTTAGTCTCTGCCTTGTCATCAGTCAGTTCAGCCTGAATTTTACTGTTTCTTTTTACTGAGATTTAAGATCCTTCCTTTTCTTTCCCCCCCCCCAGTCTTTGGAATTATGGGGAATTTACTCAATTTGGTTATTTACTGACCACAAGAGATGTCTTTAGCATTTTTTAAATAGGTTTCCCCTCCCATCCTCCTGCTGCCTGAGATAGCTCCCTTGTCTGTCTGCTCATTGTTTCTGCTTGTTATCTGTTCGTCTTCTTTAGCAGGTACTGGGAACCAAGCCTGTGACATCCCATGCGAGAGGAGGGTGCCTGATTGCTTGAGCCACATCTGCTCCTCTTTAGGAATTTAAAAAAAAAAAATATATATATATTTTTAAAGATACTTAGATTACATAAATGTTACATAAAAAGTATAGGGGATTCCCATATGTGCCACTTCCTACCCCTCCCACATTTTCCCACATTAACAACATCCTTCATTAATGTGCTACATTTGTTACAATTGATGAATACTTTTTGGGACACTGCCACTAAGTATGGATTATAGTTTACACTCTCTCCTGCATGATTTTGTATGTTATGACAAGATATACAATGTCCTATATCTATCATTGCAATTTCATTCAAGACAATACCCAAGCTCTGAAAATGTCACCATATTACGCCTTTTTTCCCCCTCTCCTTCCCCTCAGTTCACTGCCTCCGCATTAGTGATAAAAGTTCTTCCATTGCTAGAATCATGATAAGTCTATAGTAGAATACCCAGCTAGCACATGGACAGCCCAAAGATTTAAATCTTTTGGACATACACCTATCAACTCTATTAATTACTATATGTTTGAAAGAAGGGACAGAAGAGCCATGTGTAGAAAAGAGTCCAACTCTGTCACATTGGGGGACATAAATTCCCAAGTAGTGCCCATTGGCAGGGCACCAAATTCATGAGCTGTCTGCCCTGCCTCTAGTGTCTGGGTGTCTCCAGAGCCCTCAAGAGCCCCACTATTTGGGGCAATAATAACTTTGGCAGTTAGTGAGATCCTGCTGGAACATGTATAAGCATAACCTCTGGAATGCTCTCCTGACACAGCTTAAAGTCTTTAGCCATTTAATCTCATTTGTCTTTACTCTTTCCCCCTTTTTGTCAAGGTCTGTTTCCAGTTACTTTGCTAGCTGGCGCTTGGTAGTAATTCCTCAGTGCCAGGGAGGCTCATCCAGGGTGTCAGGCCCATGCTGGGGGGAAGGTAATGCATTTATATGCTAAGTTCGGCTTAGAGGCCGCATTTGAGCAACAAGGAGGCTCTCAGGAGGTAAATCTTAGGCATGCTATAAGACTAGGCTAAGTTTCAGTGTCAAAAGTAAAGGTCCATAAGTATAGTCATCAATATCAAGGGCCTGTCAAAGGTCCATCCTCCTTCTCTAGTCACTGCTTGTGTACTCTGGGGATTCTTGCTGTCCCATTAGAGGAAGTGACAGAGCTCCCCATGATGGGAATTTGATATTCTTTTGGTTATTGTGTGGTTTTCCACCCACTGTGACCATGCCCCATGATCACAGGAACACATATATATGCCTTTTAAGTATGACCCAGGTAAACCTCCTCCCATGCATCTCCCATCACTGACACCCTGCACCAGTGATCCTCTGCTCCCTTCTGTGATCCAAAACTACTTCAAAAATGAAGTCAATAAAATAGCCAAATACAATGAATAAGAAAATGAAATAATGACAGTTTTAAAAATAACAAATAAAATACAAAAAATGAAAAAAGTTTAGAATAATAAAAATGATTAAAAATATAAAATTAAGTAAAATTTTTTGACATTGTATCTTTCTTCACTGTAAGTTCTGTTTTCTTGTATGTACGGTATCATTTTCTTCCATTTATTACCCCAGCGTCTTCATTTTGTCTTCAAAGATGCTTTAGGTTACAGAAAAATGACATACACAGTATAGGAGATTCCCATATACCCAATATCCTCTCCTTTTCCCCTTTTCCCTAATAATAATATTTTACATGTAGATGATACTTTTGTTACAGTTGACATACAAATATTGAAACATTGCTACTAATGGTCAATGATTTACATTATGATTTATATTTCGCACCATACACTTTTATAAAGTTTCATGAAATTTAACATGGCCTGTGTCCATCATTGCAAGATCATGTAGTACAACTCTAACACCCCCAAAATACCCCATGTTCCATCTATTCGATTCCTCCTTGGACGCATGGCAACCACAAGGCTTCACTCCTTGACAAACAAGATTCAAAATTACTTGGAACAACACTGTGGGCTTGACCTACTGGCCTGTTCTCCCCTATTAGGCACTGCCTATGCTCTTGAGAGACTCCCGCCCTCTATTTTAGAACATAGAAGGACTCCCCAGGATGGGAGTCCAACACCTTCCTGCTCATTATATGGGACTCCACTTACTGATATAATACTTGATTCTTTATATTTTGGAGTTTGCAGTGGTAACAGTAAATATTCTAAAAGATAATTTTATAGCCTTGAAGATTTTATGAAATCATTATTATCTCTCTATATTAAAAACATGTAGTTCCTTAAGCTTTCTTCAGATAATCCTCTATCTTAGACAATTTTCCAAGCATTTAATTTTTTCATTCATCTGTCAGTCTCAGCCTTTACATGTCTTTATTTATCTTTGTTTACCAAATCTTTTCTGATGCCTACTGTCAATATTCTGGCTACCTATTTCCCTTTCCCTCTCCCTTTCTTTACATGATGCCTTGTATAAAAGATGCCAAGTTTTACACCTGGCGTTATCCATGGGCATTTGAATGTCCATGGGGTTGAACCTTCTAAAGCACACTCTCCTGTGGTCACTATTATGGAGAACAACAGTTATCCAAGGCCATATTATCATTTGAACACTACTCCACTCCTAACATTGCAGTTCATGAACTTCCTTCCCTTCACAACCTTGCTCTTTCTCTATATCATCTCTGTTAATGAAACCATCATCTTTGCTACGCAAATGTCCAAATCAAAAACCTGAACACATCCTGCATTCCTCCTTTTCTTTCTCTCAGAGATGAAATGGCATGGTGGATAAGAATTGCACACTCCTTGCTTTGAATTCTGCCTTTATGACCTTGAGCAAGTTAATTAACCTCTCTAAGTCTCAAGTTTTTGCCTGTTGTATCTAGCTAATAACAGTATCTATCTTATATGGTTGTTATAAGGTTTAACACAAAAGCACATAAAATTCTTAGCACATGTTTGGCACTTAGTAAACCTGCAATGATCTACTATACTATTCCTCAGATACAGTTTGTTCATTATTCACCAGATAGTGATGATATTAATTGCATGCCTATATGTACTAGGCGGTAGGGATTTGAACTTGGTCTGGGGGCGCAGACCAGTGCACAGTTAGAAAAGTGCTAATGACTGTGGTGGGGGAAGTACAGAGTGCCATAGACTCTCACAGAAGCATCACACCAAGAGGCAGAGCAGAACTGTCTCTTGAGATCATTCCCTCTTCCCCTCTGCCCAGCTTCAGACCCTTATCAATGTAAACATGGTCATTGCAATAGCCTTCCAAGTGGTTTCCCTGACTTCATTTCCCCCTGGCTCTAAACTACTGTTCAGGCTGATGCCAGATTTATTTTCATGAAACACAAGCCAGGTCGTATATATAATTTATGTTAAAACCTTCAATGGTGTACCATTCCTTAAAGTGTTATAAGTCCAAATCCTTCAGCATAGGATTCTTTTTTTTTTTTTTTTTTAAGATTTATTTATTTATTTCTTCCTACCTCTTCATTGTTTGTGCTCACTGTCTGTTTGTCTTCCCTTTAGAAGGCACCAGAACCTGAACCTAGGCCCTCCCACGTGGGAGGGAGGCACCTAATAGCTTGAGCCACCTCTGTTCCCTTCTTTGTTGTGTTTCTCAATGTTTTTTCCTCCTTGTGTCTCTTTTTTTATGTCATCTTGTTGCATCAGCTTGCCACACCAGTCCACATGTCAGTTCATTGTCTTCCTTGTCTTTCTTAGGAAGCACCAGAGACCGAATTGAGGACCTCTCATGTAGTAGGTGGAGCTCAATCACTTGAGCCACATCTGCTTCCCAGCATAGGATTTTTGACATTTTAAAATCTTCACCCAACCATTTTTTCTCTTCCATTTAATTTGACTCTTACCTAGTACTCATTGTCATGTCCTGGATATGCCTCTTTACTTATATATACATATATATTTTTTTTCTTTTTTTCTCTTGTATGGGATAGTCTTTATCTGGAGATGTGAGTAACTTGCAAAATGGAATATCTATTTCACTTGTTTTTTCCTAGCCAAACTCTTAGTCATCATCAGATTCTATGTAAAATCAGTTATTCTCTGCAATGTACATTTTACATATGTCTGTTATAACCCTTATCATGTTCATTATGGTTTTCTATATATGTGTCTCTTCCTTAGACTATGAATGATCCTGTCTTATTCATCTTTGTATCCTTGGCACCTACTACAGAGGTTCTTTTTTTATATTTAACTTTGAAATAATTTTAGGGTTATAGAAATGATGAAAAAATAGAGATGAATGAACAGACATTTATATGGCAACATAGCTGTTTTTTTTTTTTTTTGTATGACAAAAGCTAATGAACTGGGAGATTGTAGCATATAACCAGTGATAATTAGCATTACGGAGCTAAAAAGACAAGAGATTCAGGATTGTAGTAGATTGCTTTGAAAGTGTGATTTTAATTTTTAACTAAGTTCTTTTTTTAAAACACTGAACTGTAAATAGTTTTTCAGATTTAGGCTGTAGTAATAGGAACCTTTTTATCTCCTCTGGCTCTACTGTAATCAGTTGCATGGCCTTGGGTAAGCCACTTGATTTCTCTGAGTTCCAGATGTCTCATCCAGAAAATTAGGTTAGCTAAGAGAAACTCTTAAGTCCTAGTCAGTTGAGAAGGGCTATGACTAAGTTTATAATTCACTCTCTCCAGTGATTTTTTTCCCCTAACATTTATAATGTTTATTTTTAGATGACAGTGCAGAGATTGCTGAGAGATTTGTAGAGGAAAATGAAGGATACATGGTAGATTTTCATGACTTTTCTTCGGTTAGCAATCCACATGTCAGAAAACATTTTCCAGAGACTTGGATTTGGCTAGACACCAACATGGGGTAAATATTTACAAAGTTCCTTACCCATTTTTATGTTGTTTAGTTTGTTCTAAATAAGTTTTGCCCATTCTCTATGAGAAGCATACAAACATAGTATGATTAAGAAATAAGTAGATGAAGAGGTTTTTGTTTTAAAACTTTTATTACATTGTAATATAGTATTTAATAAAGCCACTTGCCAATTGTGGTGGTGAGGGAATTATCAAGAAGATAAGCTCTGGCCTTTACCTAATAAAGGGTGATTTTTACTTGCCTTGAAGTCTTGCGGTCCTGGATGAGAAAATTTCTGGTAGTACATTCCTGGCCTTGGAGTAGGAAGCACTCACGATTACCTCCTGTGTCCTTGTGACGGTGCTGCTAACCGACCTCCCTCCCCATAAAATATCCCCATGAGCCTCAAGCATGGCTGGTAGTGTGAGCGATGGAAGAGCTTCAGCCTAGCTGACACCCTGCACTTCCTGGCCTAGCAATTGAATAGGTAAATCATGAAATTACACAGTATTTTATATAGTCAGCCGTTTCAGGAAACTTGAAATAAGATACAAATCAAGCCCCAAGAAAACAGTAAATAGCATTGATAGGAGTACAGAGAAAACACTTCTGAAAATTGAAAGAAAACATTAGAGTTAAGTTTGAAATAGGTATTTATTCTCTAAAGAAAATTTATGAAAACAATGTTCGTTCTCAAGAGATAAACATATTGTAGAAAGATTTCATTGGGATATGGGCCATTATCCAGTATTATGACCTAGTTTTTGAGAACTTGGGATTTACTGTTATATGTTTAAATACTTTTAATGGTTTTAAATTTATCTACGTAAACAGTTTGGGAAAAATTCTTCTAAAAATAATTTAAATAGTTTTAAGTTGTGTCGATTTATTTTGAAATGTATCAGAACCAGTTCTTGGTTTTGTGATTTTTATATTTGTCTTGACTTTAGTTCTAGGATTTACCAAGATTTTGAAGTTACTGTACCTGATTCTATTACTTCTTGGATGGCTACTGCTTTTGTGATCTCTGAAGACTTAGGTCTTGGACTAACAACTACTCCAGTGGAGGTAGCATTTTAAAGGGCTGCTTTTAAATGTTGTGGTGCCTTGAATCCAATAAAGTGTTGTCGCTTCAATAGATTTTTAATAAATGATTATTTATGATGTTGATCATAGTTTAGAGATTCCTTGGCTTTGCTTTTTTGTTTTTCATCCTCTATATAGTTTAAAATGTGAGCTGTATTAAACCAAGTCCATATTAAGATTTGAATAGAAAAGTTTATTACTGACCTGATCAAACTACTTCCAAAGGCCATAATAGAGAGAGAGAGTGCTTTCTGCATGCTCATCTTTCAAGGATGGACAGAATTTCTTGAAATGTCTCCAAGCAGACATTCTTCCTCCTCTCTTTGGTCAAATTGCTCCACGTGTTTCTTCCTAAACCAGTCACTGGCAAGAGGAATATAATGATAGATGACTGGTCTTAGACCAGTAGTTCATACCTCTGTCAGACTTCAAGGCTCCCCTCTACCCTTTTTTAAACTTTTAATTTTGAAATAAGTTCAAACTTTAGGGCAGTTACAAAAATAATATAAACTCCATACAGAGAACTCCAGCAAACCCCTACAACCCCAGATACCCAGATCTACCAAATTTAACTTTTTACCACATTTGCCTCCTTTCTTCTTCCCTCCCTCCCTCCCTTATTTCTTTCATTTGAACACTTGAGTGTAGGTTGTACATGTCATATTCCTTGAACACTTAATAATGCCATATATAATTCCTAAGAACAAGGATATTTACTCATTTAACCACTTTAAGTGGAGTTATCAAGTTCAAGCAAGTTCGCAGTAACATAAAGCTTACAGTCTTTATACAGTCCAATTTTTTCATATTTCTCAATGATGTCCCTTTAAGCCTTTTCTTCTCCCTTGTTAGATTCCATCCAGGATCATATATTATATTTAATTGTCTCTTTAGTTGCTATTTCTTTTCTTTTCTTTCTTTTTTTTTTTAATCGTGGGGACATCTACTCAGTATAAAGTGTCCCATCTCAATGACTCCCAAACGTACTATTCAGTGGGATTAATCACGTTCACAATATTGCAGTACCCATACCACCTTCCGTTATTAAAACTTTCCCATCTCAAATTATACATATTATGCTTTGTAAGTTCACAACTTCACTATTTAAAAAAAAATTAAAAAAACCTTCCCAAACAGAAACCCTACCCCCATTATACATTAACTCTTCTTCTTCCTGCTTCCCAACTCTTGACAAACTGTACTCCAATAACTGTTTCTATGAGCTTGCATCTTCTCCATGGATAAAACCCCTTTTTCATAACAGATATTTTATGTTGTTCCTTTACCATCCTGAACTGAAATTCATAGATATTATAACCTACCTAAATATACAGTTTCCAAAAAAACACAAACCCAATACGATGCCCTAAATTAGATGCTAAGGAGAAGTAAAAGGAAAGTAATGTATTACAACATAATATGTATTTCATTGTGTAAGTGACTAGGCATAGCTCTACTTAGAAGACTTAGTGACATACTTACATGTTTATCTCAGGCATAGAATTACCCTGCATGTAAAAGCTACAAACGCAGTTTGATATACATGAATTGTTTCATCTACTCAAAAACCTCGATTGGCATTGCCTGTAGTGAAGTACATTTCTGAAATGAACAACTTTTGTAAAGTTACAAACAAAATAAGGAAAACTTTCTCTCGATTTATAAAATAGTTGAATTCATGAAAAAACAGTGTATGTTAAAATTGTGCAAAAATACTTTGGATTTATATATAAGTTGGAATTAAGTTTTAGGCTCAAGTAATTACAAACAGGTGCTGTATCTACATGAATGTCTGAAGGAGCATTTGAGAGTCATGAGGAACATGAGACAATTCTTCATTGCCTGGGACTGTCCTGAGCGGGGCACACCTTTGCCCACTAAACTCCAGTAGCACTTTCCAATCATTGAGACAGCCTGACACAGCCATAAAATGTCCAAATGGACCTTTTCAGGGAATTACTGCTGGCAATAAGAACCATTGGCCTAAACGAATCAAGATTTATCCTTGGAGGCAAGGGAGGGGTCAGCCTCCCCTGAAAACACTTGGCGGACAAAATCGGCATTGGGTCACAAAGGAGAGAATTTTGTGTGTATGTGTATGCGTAGAAGGTAGTTAGAACACCAATGGGTCAGCCAATTTAGATTTCCCACACTTGAATCTGAATCAGCAGCTGTTTCACTTATCCAGTGGCATCTAAAAGCAGAATGGTAGAGTCAGTATAGCATAGGAGAAGGGGCACTCGCTTTGGCAAGTGCCAGTTCTGGCTCTTCCACTTACGAACAATGTGATCTTGTACCAATTACAGAGACCCCTGAGCTTTGGTTTTCTCCTCTATAAATTAGGAACATAACAACTTGCCTCATAGAGATGCCATGATTAAATGAGATAATTTATATAAAGTGTCTGGTTCATAGCGGGCATTCAATAAAATATAGTGATTATTGTTAAATAACATAAATTAAAGCAATTTGCCATCATTCATTTGGGATAAGTTGTTATTTGTTTTCTTTTGATAGGCAAGTAGACATTTCTAGGTTAAGTTATAAACTTCATGGGTTTTGTGAAGATTGCTTTTAAATGCATAAAATAGGAAGCATTTTGACTTGAATAAAAATATGTATTCATTATTTTCTTTCCAGCTTCGAGCCTTTCAACCATTTTTCATTTTTTTGAATCTTCCCTACTCTATTATCAGAGGTGAAGAATTTGCTTTGGAAGTAACCATACTCAATTATTTGAAATTTGCCACTGAGGTAATACGTTAAGCTTTTGTTAATCATTTACATTTCTGGAGAAAATGGAGGAAACTTGTTCTCATTAGGGATTGGTGTGTGTAATGATTGGGTATCTGGGCATCTAGGCATTTTATGCATTTCTGGAAGACTGAAAAGAAACTCTGGCAGTGATTATTTCTGTTTCTTAATGTTTTAAGAATGTTATTAACACGTCTAAGCGTTCTCCTTAGTTTTCAGCACAGATTCTCCACTTCACGCATGTGCCTGCCTTTTTGTGCATTTCCTCATGCTCTTCCCCACATTGCCGGTTTCTCACTGTCATTTGGGCCCACTGCAGTTGGCAATAATTACTCCTTTCAAGACCTGGCTCAAAACTATGATGACTTTTTAGAAGGAATCTGTTAAGTTTGTAGTCCCCATGTTTATTCTGTGTGTTATATTTTCAGGGATTTGTTGGTTTGAGTCATGTGCCTTTTGTCACCTTAGCTAGTTAGTTCCCTGGAAGGCAAGGATAAAGCCATTGTCTGTGTTGTGTCCATCATAGTATTTCCTCCCTAGAGTCAGTAGGGATATATAATCCAATGAACTATATGAAACTGTTATAATCACTTTAAGCACCATAGCTATAAAGTAAATTTTTTTGGCAATTTTGTTACAATTGAAACAATATTATAATTATACTATTAACTATAGTCCATAGCTTACATTAAGGTTTATTCTTTGTTCAGTTCTGTGTGGTTTTATCTTTTAAATTTTATTCTGATAACATAATATACAACCTGAAATTTCTCATTTTCTCTACTTTCAGATATACAATTCATTCCTGCTAATTACATTTACAATGTTTTACCTCCATTACCACTATCCATTGCCAAAAATTTTTAATCACCTCAAACTGAAACTCTGTACCAATTAATCATTAACTCCCCATTCCCCACCCCTACCTGTAAATATGTTTTTTATTTTTTGTTTTATTATTTTTAAAATTAGAGCAGTTGTAGTTTTACAGAAAAATCATGCAGAATGTACAGAATTTCCATATAGTACCCCCACCTACCACCACACCACACAAAGTTTTCTCTATTATTAACATTTTACATTACTGTGGTACTTTTATTAAAATTAATGAAGCAATATTATTATAATTATAGTATTGACTATAGTTGATAGTTTACTTGGGGTACACCGAGTTGTACGTTTCTGTGGTTTTTTAATGTTTTTATTCTGGGAATGTACACACAACCTTAAGTTTCCTGTTTTATCCACTTTCAAGTAAACAATTCAGTGGTGTTAATTACATTCACAATGTTGTGTTACCTTCACTACCACCCATTACCCAAACTTTTCCATTACCCCAAATAGAAGCTCCATACCTATTAAACATTTACTCCCACTGTCCCCACCACCCATAAAGTAACTTGTTTTTTAATTTTTGTTTTTATTTTTTAATCTAGTCAATGTAGTATGGTGTCCAAAGAAAGAATCTGCAATCAGAAGAAGCCCTAGATTCAGTATCCAGCTCTACTACTCACTAGCAAATAACTTAATCTTAGTTTTCTCATCTGTTAAGTGGGAATCATAATTATTATATCTACAAAAATATTTGAGAGACAAATGAGAAAATAGATGGGAAATAGTTAGTACAATATAAAGCCTAGAGAAATGCTCTTCTTGACTACTTAAGCATAATTCATAAAATTTCACAACCAAGATTGGTTCAGGACTACTGTCTGAGTCACATTTGGCATAATTTTAGCAGAGATTCCCAAAGAACGTAGTAACATTTTGTCCTATTTGTCTAAAGTTTTCTAATGAGACCAGTGTCACAGGATGACACAGTTAAATCAGGCTGGTAGCAGTATCAAATTATGAAATAACCTTTCCGTACTCATTCTTACCACTCTGTGGCTTAGGATAATGAGAGTTATTAGTGGAAGGACTAGAAATGGAGCTCAAGAGTACCTTTTCCCAAATGTATTGAGGTAGAGGGGAAAGCATATATAAAAAAATGAAGTTTTTCCTGATACCCTTTGATGTTCCCCTTGGCTGAAACTTTGTCTCATCTTTCTCTAGTCTTGGGCCTCACAAATTTAACAGTACTTATAGTGGTGATAAAACAACACTTACCAGAGAGCATTTATTATCAAACCAGGTGTTAATTTTTTTCTTCCAGGTTAATGTAATCATTGGGAAAAGTAATGATTTTGATATTCTGATGGCTTCAAATGAAATAAATGCCACAGGACATCAGCAGACCACACTAGTTCCCAGTGAAGATGGGGCAACTGTTCTTTTCCCTATCAAGCCAACGCGTCTGGGAGAAATTCCTATCACAGTCACAGCTATTTCACCCACTGCTTCTGATGCCATCACCCAGAGGATTTTAGTTAAGGTAAATGTTAGATGTCTTAAATAAAGGAAAATACATACTTGAAAATGAAACAAAAGATGGTTTTTCTCTTGGTTAAATTTGTGGCAAGAGTAGGTTGTCTCCTCCAGCCTTCTAATAGTGCATAATTGTTTTCTCATCTGTGTAGAAGTATCTCACATATATGTTTTAGAAATAATTGTCAATTTCTCTTTTAAATTGAATCAGGGAGTATGACTATTAAGAAAAAAATTTACAGTTAATTACATCTACAAACTGTGTTACATTGGATCCTATTAAATCATAGTTAAGCTGATACACAGACTTGGAATTCCTCAGTGCAGATAAAAGAGATTTTGTAGGTTTTTCCAGAGAAGACATTATACACAAAAAGGCAGCTCAGCATAGTGGACAAGTGCTTAGTTTCTGGGGTGGAATAGCCCTGGGTTCATCTCTCAGCTCTGCCAAGTGTGGCTTTGGATGATGTATTTAATTCCTCTGTTTGGATAACAATAGAGCCTCTCTCATAGTATTTTTTCATCACCTTGTTATTTTCATTGCCATTCCATGAAATGTTTAGTCTAATTTAACTAGAAAATAAACATTACTAACAGATTTGAAGTAAGAGTGAAAAATGGTAGGGACGTATCTCACCACATACAAGCTGCAGATACAACAAGCCAGATGTTTGTCTTAATATCTGCATGCAGTTCCCTGTAAATAAGTTAGTTGAGACCACACTAATTGTGTTCCTTTTCTTGATAGGCTGAAGGGATAGAAAAATCATATTCACAATCTGTCTTTTTGGACTTGACTGACAACAAGAAACAAACTACCCTGAAAACTTTGAATTTCTCATTTCCTCCTGATACAGTGAGTGGTAGTGAAAGAGTTCACATCACTGCAATTGGTAAGAATAGAGCATATCACCACCTAATGGTTTATTTGTTTAGGTAATATATATTTTCATCTTTTATAGATGTATTTTCTTATTTAGTACTAAAGAGAAGAAGTTGAAAAAGTTTTAAATTTGTACAATCTGCTGATGGTAATGGGAAACCTATTTTCCTAGACCAGTTCCTTTCAGTCTTCAGTGTGCACAGGAAAGACTTGGGGACCTTGTTAAAAAGCAGATTAAGTTCATTAGGTCTAAAGAGGGACCTGGGATTCCACGTGTCTAATAGGCACCCAGATGATGCTGATGCTTCTGGTTTGGGGACCACATTTTGACTAGCAAGACCCTGATGATAATGTGGAGTAATGGAGGGGTTATTTCTAAGAATAGAGCTTTTGATTTCTGTGGCTCTGGACCAATGGTAAGTATCTGAATTTTTAATGAAGCTTTATAAAAATACAAATATCTGTGTTCCACTCTAAGCCTACTAAATAAAAATCTCTTGGGAGGGGGTATGACTAGGATATATCTATTTGAAAAAGTTCCATGAGTGATTCTTACAACCACCAAATGTGGAGAACTACTGCCTAAAACAATTCTCTTTGCTGGATACAGGTAAACTTCAGTAGAAAGGCTGACTTTGGTCACCCTTTCCTATCACCTTCCAGTAACTTAAAAGAACTTTTGGATTAACTATTAAACATAGCTTCCACAAAAATGTTTATCTAGCTGTGCTTTAAAAATAATTGAAGGAAATGTTTTATTAATGACATCTAAATAACTTATTAGTTCCTCAAAGTGTCAAGTTCTAAGGAACTTGTTCATGGATTCTTTTAAATCTCACCTTCAGGTATAACTCTTTTTTTATTATAACCCTAAACAACCTGAATTCCTATGCAGAAGACTTTATTTGGAGCACTGGACATAATTCTTAAAATGAATTAAATAACTTCTCTATTTAGGAGACTAAATTCTGCCTAAGGATCTCCTGCAATGTTGGCATCTGGGAGGTACAGTACATACATATATACACATATGCATGTGTGCATATACATACACACCCAAAGAGAAGAAAACTTGAATTAAAAAAAATTTTATTGATATATATTAATAAAACATGCAGTCTACCCAAAGTGTACAATCAATGGCATTTGGTATATACATTCATCAATTCAATCATCATTAGATTATTTTTATCATTCCAATATTAATAGTAATATTTCATAATAAATAATAAAACAAAAGGCTGTACCCCTTCATATTTTTTAATATATTTTTTATTTTTAAAAGATACTTACATTACATAAAAAAATGTAAGGGATTCCCATATGCCGCACTCCCCACACCTCACACTTTTCCCCACATTAACAACTTCTTGTGTGGTACATTCATTGTAATTGATGAACACATTTTGGAGCATTGCCACTAAGCATGGATTATAGTTTACATTTTAGTTTATAGTGTCTCCCACTCAGTTCTGTAGGTTATGCAAGATATATAATGGCCTGTATCTGTCATTGCGATGTTATTCAAGACAATTCCAAGCCCTGAAAATGCCGCCATATTACCCCTCTTTTTCCCTCTCCCTGCCTTTAGCACCTCCAGTGGACACTGTCTCAATATCAATGATACATTTTCTTCCATTGCTAAAATCACAAGTCCATAGTAGAATACCAGTAAGTCCACTCTAGTCCATATTTTATTCCTCAATACTGAGGATTCTGGGACAGGGATGCCTACTCCCCCTCTAATTGAGAGGGGGCTTTGATCCCATATGGCTGGTGGATGGGATTTTCCTGCTTGCAGTTGTAGACTCTCTTATTTCGTTGGTGTGGTGGTTGTCTAGCCTCACTTCCTTGTTAGTTGTCCTGGGTGAGTCCAATGAACTAGAAAGTAGATGTTGCAACACCACTGAGGCTTAGGGCCCAGCTAGCACATGGACAGCCCAGAGATTCAGGTCCCTTGGACGTACACCTACCAACTCCAGCACCAACTAGAGGTTCAAATGAAAGGGATAGAAGAGGAATATGTAGAGAAATCACATCTGAGTCCAACTCTGTCACGCTTAGGAGCACAAACTCCAAAGTAGAGCCCACTGGCAAGGCACCAAATTCTGGAGCTATCTGCCATGACCGTAGGACCTGGGTATCTCCAGACCCTTAGGAGCCCCATTATTTGGGGTGGTATCTACTTTGTCCATGAGATCCTGCTGAGACATACATAAGCATTACCTCTCTGATGACCTCCTGATTCACTTTGAAATCTCTTAGCCCTATAAACTCTTTTATCTTTACCTTTTCCCCCTTTTATTCAAGGTCTTTTTGCAGTTGCATCATCAGCCAGGGCTTAGTAGTAACTGCTTGATGCCAGGGAGTCTCATCCCTGGGAATCATGTCCCATGCTGGGGGAAAGTGTATCCCTTAATATTTATCTCTCAGGCTCTGTAAGCTTCCACTGCCATACGTAGCTGCTATTTCATTTCTGCCTCTCTAATTTGTTTTGTACATTCATATTTTTCTTAAGCATTTTCTTTCAATTTTATTGATATGTATTCATAAAGAATAAATCCATCCAAAGTGTACAGTCAGTGGTATTTGGTGTAATCACATGTTTGTGCATTTATCACTTTAATCATTCTTAGAGGACTTTCATTATTCCAATAATAATAATAAACAAAAAGCAAACAAAGTTCATTACCTCTCCATCTCTCTAAGCCTCACCTGGCATACATAGTTGCTATTCTTTTTCCTTCTCTCTAGTACATTTGTATTTATATTTTGTAAAAACAGTCTTATATATGCAATATCACCCATATTCATGTTTCACATGAGGTTTTACTATTTTATATTCTCTCATGTTACAGTTTTTAGCAGAAAGCTTGAATTTTAAATGTGTACTACCATTCCTTACATTGGAATGAGTCAGTCTATGGTCACTGAAATACTCTGAGGTTTGATTTTAAGCTTGATATATAGGAATTATTTTTCAAGTTTTATTTTTACACAACACTGATCAAAAAAATTTTTTTTGTAACTCAAAATATATGGATATTACTTTACTTTTTAGAATTTTTTGAGAGTGTATATTTATGTTCACTTTAAATATTAAACATATAAGCTGCAATGGTGATATTATAAACTCTATTCATTCTCTATGTTAACGTCTAAAGTTTAAGACATTATGTATACTAATATCCTTACAGCCTACTCCTATGAAGGACTGTTTCTCTTTTTTTGATTTATTATATTTTAGGATCAGATTTTCATTAGGTATTTGGACTTGGGATGGTGTAAGTTTCCAATATAAAATACATAGAAACATCTCTTATCCACACAGCTCAAAAACATTGGGTTCAGAATTAGAACTCAGCTTTTATATTTCTGTACTTTTACTTATTACTCTGAGTCATGAGGTTAGATTATAGTATGAAGAACTTTTTAAGCATGTGTTTTGTTTAATTTTAGATTACCAACTTTGAAGAATATTCCATATTCTTTTTGATCTTGAGATTCATGGAAGTACTTAGACTTGTTAGTTATACATTGTTGTTGCTAAATATAGCACATTTTAAAATGCTATCATATAATCCCTGCACTTAAAAAAATAACTTCTCAAGTATGTATAGTGTATTAGTAAGGAATTGGAATAAAGTTCTCTTTATTGTGAAGAATATTAACGAAACAATTTTTCCTGTATAAGACTGATGTTCGTTTAATGTCAGTTCTTTATGTTTTTATTGAAAACATTTTAAAAACTTATTTTTGTGTAGTGTATGCATATTTTTAACTGAGTTAAAGTCTCCTAGTTTATCATATAATCTACAAGTTCAGTGCCATTGTGTTATCATTTATTTGACCAGTCTTCCTAACATTCTCAAAAGTTTCCATTCTATTCCCAGCAGGGTAATAATCATTTCTTCAGCGTCAGTCTCTTTATGAAAGTCTCTTTGTCACCAGCAGGTAACAGTTATTGAGTGTTTACTGAGAATTGAATGTCTTTGCTTTCAGGAGATATTCTTGGTCCTTCCATCAATGGCTTAGCTTCATTGATTCAGATGCCTTATGGCTGTGGTGAACAGAACATGATAAATTTTGCTCCAAATATTTATATTTTGGATTATCTGACTAAAAAGAAACAACTGACAGATAATATAAAAGAAAAGGCCCTTTCATTTATGAGGCAAGGTAAGCACTTTAGAAACACACTTTTCTTTGAAAACAAAGTTTTATTTTTTTCCCCAGGAAGAGTTGACTCCGGACTATATTTCAAAATAGGTTTTTTGCCTTTGGTTTGTTATGGTAAGAGATGTTGCTATTGTACTATGCTAGAAATGAAAGCAATGGGAAGCTGTTACCGTCCTTGGTTTCAGCTAATGGTTCACTAATCACTGCTGAGATGTTAGTAATGGCTTCAGGAGTTAGTTTCTAGAAAGGTTTGTGTGTTAGTTAATAAGGGACCTGAAACCTAACACTCTTTAAACCTCTAAAGGAATGAGTATTCATTTATTTATTCCTTTTGTGCCAGGATCAGTTCTATTGCTAAGTCGACAAAAGAAGTCAAAGCCTTTCCTACCAAGGAATTCATTGTTCTCTGGGGAAGACAATAATGTCATGTGGTTTGTGTGGTAGGGGTATGGTTTGTGTGGTGGGGGCGCATCTTGGTGCGTTTAAAACGTCAAGCAGGTGTTAGGAGAGAAAGTATGACTCCTCAGAAGATACCATACCAATGACGACTCTACCCTGACTTCTTGGGAGTTGGATACCTTTCACAGACACCCAGATGTTTGTGTCTGCAGCTCACTAATAACAGCAGTTAGCCTTAATTGAACACTTACTGTGTGACAGTCAGTGTTCTAAGCACTGTACATCTAACAAGTCATTTAGTGCTCACAAGTGGTATTTATATTATCCCTATTTTTACAAATGAGGGCACTGGATAGAAAGTTAACTAATTTTCCCAAGGTCATATAGCAAGTAAGTTGGTGGAACTGGAATTCGGCATTGATATCTGGCCCCAAAGTTCATGCTCTTAGCATCCACACCTATGAAAATTAAAAGTTGAGAAGTTTTTTTTTTTAAGATGTATTTTATTTATTTCTCTTCCCTTCCGCCCCCGCCCCCCTCCCCGTCCCTGCCCCCATCCCCGTTGTCTGTTCTGTGCCCATTTGCTGCTTGTTCTTCTTTTTGTCCATTTTCTGCTGTTGTCAGTGGCATGGGAATCTATGTCTCTTTTTGTTGCGTCATCTTGCTGCGTCAGCTCTCTGTGTGTGTGGTGCCACACCTGGCAGACTGCACTTTTTTCCATGCTGGGTGGCTCTCCTTATAGGATGCACTCCTTGTGTGTGGGGCTTCCCTATCTGGGGAACACCCCTATGCGGGGACACCCCTGTGTGGCACGGCACTCCTTGCACACAGCAGCACTGCACATGGGCCAGCTTCACACAGGTCAAGGAGGCCCGGGGTGTGAACCGTGGACCTCCCAGGTGGTAGACAGACACCCTATCCACTGGACCAAGTTTGCTTCCTGAGAAGTTTTTAATAATAAGGCAAATATAATTTCCTGAAATGCTTTAAAAGCCAAACACCTAAATTTATAGTCTCAGCTTTGTGCTTTTTGTTAGGAGATCTGTAGCAAGATTTTTGTGCATACGAGTTGATTTGTATACACGATTTGTATGACACACGCTATCCATCAAACTCATAAGCATTAGACGGGTTTACAGAATGACTGGAAAATGCTTGTTCAGTGTAATCTGAGAAAAGAGTAGTTCAGTACTTTCTAACTCATAAATCTTATTTTATTTTTTTAGAGGAATGAATTAAATGCAAAGTAGAGGCAAGCCATTAGGCTTTTTGATAACTTTTCCAGCTTAGAATTAGAAAACTCAGTAAAGACACTATTTTGATGTGAGCCTTTCTTCTAGTTTCCCTCATTATGCAGAGACCTGTTTATCCTTAAATAAAATCTGTGTGGTAGTAATTTAATCTAATTCCCACAATCTGTGTGGTAGTAATTTAATTTAATTCCCACAACATCCTTATGAGGTAGTTGTATGGTTTTTATTTCTATTTTACAGATGGGAAAACTGAGGCACAGGGAGGTTGAATAACCTACCCATGGTTACCCAGCTCATGGGGCAGAATTGATCCTTGATCTTGGGTAGTCTGGCTCCAGAATCCAGGTGCTTTCTCAGTATAATAGGGATAACTCTAGTTTGCAATGTTCCTGGTTGTTAGAGGCAACAGGATAGGATAGAAGAGGTAGGAATTGGGCCAACTTGCTTGGGAATGGCTAATATGAAAGAGACCTCAATGGGCGTTCTGATAAAATGGTAAAAGAGAAAAACGCAGGCCTGTATGGAAGGAGACACCAAGGTTAGGATAGAACAGAGTGAGTTATAAAGTGTTTCAACCACATAGATGAGTCAGTGTCCAAAGATCTACTTTAAGAAGATGCAGACAAAGGCTGACTGTTAGAGATAGGCAAGGAGTTGGAAGTCAGGATACGTGCACACTGTGTGAGAAGACAAACCAAGGGAAACAAAGGTTTGGAAACAGTGTACATTGGTGAATGATTTCTCCTACAGGGCTTTGTGTGCCCTGAGTTCTGATGTGGGGAAAGAGCTGGTCATAGATTCCCCCCTCAAATTAGGGCCAGGCCTCACACCTGGGAGATGGTTAGATCCTTTAGGATATTCTCAAAGATCTAGCAAATGGCACTTTCCATACAGTGTTATCCATTTAATGTTTGTGGGTTACTCTTATTTTAAATGCATAATGTATAAATACAAGAACTGCTTTTTCAAATACCACAGTAAAGTTCAAGAACTGAGTGCTCTCAGTGGTATAGTGAATGGCATGCTAAAAATAAATGTAATTTTGCACATTGGCATAGCAGTTATATTTAAGGAGTTGAGTAAAAATATTTGGAATCTCATATAATTTAATTGTGGTACCTTTTGAAAACAAGATTCAAATTTGTATTCAAGATTCAATTTGGGAAAGATGGGATACCAGATCAACACCTAAAAATCAGTAATGTTTATATATACAAGCAACAAACAATTGGAAGAAGAAATAAAAAAAAATAGTCCCTTCACAATAGCAACTAAAAGAATCAAATGTCTAGTAATAAATCTAATCAAGGATGTAAAGGACTGTACACAGAAAACTACAAAACATTGCTAAAAGAAATCAAAGAAGACTTAAATAAATGGAAGGACAGTCCATGTTCATGGATTGGAACACAAAATATCATTAAGATATGAATCCAACCCAAACAATTTACAGATTTAATATGCAATCCCACTAAAAATTCCAACAACTTCTTTGCAGAAATGGAAAATCCAATCATCAAATTTTATATGGAAAGGTAAGGGGCTCCAAATAGCCAAAGTCTTTCTGAAAAAGAAGAATGAAGTAGGAGGATTTACACTTCCTGATCTTAAAACTTATTACAAAGCCACAGTAATCTAAACAGCATGGTACTGGTACAAGGCAGACATAAAACCAGTGGAATCAAATTGAGAGCTCAGAAATTAACCCTCACATTTCTGGTCAGTTGAATTTTGACAAGGGTGCCAAGTCCAATCAATGATGAAAGAAGAGTTTCTTCTTCTGGGAAAACTAGATCTCCATTTGAGAAAAAAATAAAAGGAAGACATATACCTTATACTTTATACAAAAATCAACTAAAAGTGGGTCAAAGGCCCAAATATAAGAACCAGAACTATAAAAATCCTAGAAAAAAAGGTAGGGAAGTATCTTCAGGACCTTATGTTAGGCAGTGGCTTTTTAGACTATACTGAAGCCAAGCAACAAAAGAAAAAAATAGATAAATAGTACTACATCAAAATTAAAAACTTTCGTGCACCAAAGGACTTTGTCATGAAAGTAAAGTGACAGCCTACAAAATAGGAGAAAATATTTAGAACCACTTATCTGATAAAGGTTTAATATCCAAAATGTGTGAAATAATTCTTCAGCTTAATGACAAACAGACAAACAAACCGAGTGAAAAATAAGCAAAAGACATTTCTCCAAAGATGATGTTCAACATCATTAGCCATCAGGAATATGCAAATCCATGAGGAAATACCGTTTCACACCCATTAGAATGACTGTTATTAAAAAATTGGAAAATAATAAGCATTGGAGAGAATATGGAGAAATGGGAACACTCATTTATTGCTGGTGGCAGTGAAAAATGGTGCAAATGCTGTGGAGGACCATTTGGTGGTTCCTTAGAAAACTAAGTATAGAACCACCATATGACTGTCAATCCCACTACTAGGTATATACCTGAAATCATTGAAAGATGGGACTAGAAAAGATATTTGCACACTGATGTTCATAGTGGCATTATTCACAATTGCCAAAAGATGGAATGGATAAATAAAATGTGGTATATACTAACCCTAGCCTTAATAAACAATGGAATATTATTCAGCCTTAAAAAAGGAATGAAGTCTTAATACATGTGACAACATGAATGAACCTTGAGTATATGTTGAGTGAAATAAGCCAGACACAAAAGGACAAATATTATATGATCTCACTGATTTGAAACAATTAGAATAAGCAAACTCATGGAATCAGAATCTAGAATATAGGATACAATGGGCCTGGTTGGAGATAGAGAATGGGAAATTAAGGCTTAAAATGTACAGGGTTCCTATTTGGAGTGATACAGCGTTCCTATTTGGAGTGGAGTGATGGAGAGTGGTGATGTTTGCACATCATTGTGAACATAATTAACAGCACTGAATATGTATCTGAATGTGATTAAAAGGGTGAAGTGTTAGATTGTATATATGGTAACAAAATAAAAATTTAAAACAATCCATGGAACTACCCTATACAGTGAACCATAAGTTAAACAATGAACTTTAGTTAATAGTACAATTATAAGAATGTACTATCATCAGTTGTAACCAGTGTTCCACACCAATGCAGGGGTGACATATGGGAATACTGTATTTTATGCATGATTGTTCTGTATACCCACATCGCTAATAAAGAAAAAAAGCTTCAGTTTGGCTCGTTTCAAGTTATACATATATAGGAATAAGATTGGTACTTATAATTTGTTGTAAATTATTTTGGATCACTTAATAAAATAAGTAAAATATTTCAGAAAATGCCATATAATTCCATATTTATATATGCTTTATGAATTGTTATTTTGGCTAATCAAATATTAATGCTTTTAAAAAGGAGAGGATAATTTTTATAATTTGAACCATTTAAGAATAACTCCTCCTTAAAAGTTTGAGTGTGTATTCTAGGTACTGTGTTCTGGGTTTTTTTTTTCTTTTTTGTGGTGTTTGTTGGTATTTCATCAAAAGCAGTCCTGATTAGAAGGTTGCCAGGTCTGCTGCTTGGGATCTTTCCTCACATTTGTTGTTTGGTACAAAGTACAGAGCAGCCAGAAGGCAGAAAAAGCATTGTTCTCTAAATAAGAAATATTATTTCAAATTTTGTTGGTATGATGAGTACTACTACCATAAAGTAGGTAAGTCCCACTTTGGGAGAGAGTGGTGTCTGGTGATTACAGCAGCAGCTTGAGAAGCATTCAGACTTGAGCTCTGAACCCAGTTCTTACTTTGGGCCTGTTTCCTTAGTCACCCCAAACTTGAGTTTTGCTGCCTATAAGAAAGGGGTAATAAAAGTACATCGTAGGATTTCTTTGAGGATTAAAAGAGATATTTTAGAACTTTTTTCAACACATAGTAAATGCCCATTAAATGTCTACCTATAGAGTTAGTTGCTTCTAACTGGGAAGTCATGGTCTAAAGTCAGCAAGTAAATCCTATCAATCTACCTTCAAAAATGTAACTTAAATTCTTCCACTTCTGTCCAGCCCTTGCCTGATTGTTTCATTCAAACTACCGTCTTGCTCAAATGGACTATGTCAGTAACTTCCTAATAAGTAGTCTCTCTGCTTCAGTGCTCATTCTTTTTCAATACATTTTCCATTGATCACTAAAGGGATCTTTTGAAACATCAAAATCATGTCACTGTCTTACTTGAAATCTTCCAGTGGGTTCCTGACCTTGGCCTGCAGGACCATCCATGACTGGCCTCAGCTTCCGTCTTTACCCTCACCTGATGCTGCTCTCTCTGGCTCCACTTCTGTCTGCATCTGGAGCACTCCCAGCTCCACAGTGCTTCAGGCCTTTAAGCTTGCTCTTCCTTCCCCTGGGATGCTCTTCTGCCAGATCTTTCTGTGACTGGCCCTTTCTCATCATTCAGGTCTTAGCTGATATGCCCTTTCCTCAGAGTGGCCTTTCCTGCTCACTCAGTAACTCTCATTTACATTATTCTGTTTTATTCTCTTCACCACACATAACATTATTTAAAAGGATCTTGTTTGTCTTTTATCTGTCTCTTGCACTAAAAATGAGACCTTGTTTATTTACTCCCCCCAGCCCCTACTTCACCTGACTTATTCTAGGCACCTCAATAAATACAGAATAGTTGAATGAATTTGTTGTCAATATTGCTTTGGGCCTCCGTTTCGTCATCTTAATATGGCAGTGGGCTTAGAAGATCTCTGATGTACTTCCACCATGCAGTAATTATCTATTAAAGCTAAAAGTTCTACCCTCTGTTGGAATGTTCTGATCAGTGAGGCAATGTGACCAGCAGATTCAATGTGTTTATTATCCTTTGAACTGGTAAAGTGGGTGATGAAAATCAGCTCAATAGAGCTCCCCCAAATGCATTGTTCATGTACTGAAGTAAATTGCATTTCAGAAGTAGTAGACCAGACCTTCTTGGTGTAATGATTTACATTAAGAAATCATTGTCTCATTTCAGAAAATTTGTTTTTCTTTTGCTGTCACATTTGCCAAGTCCTTTAAATATACTGTAATTGTTTTTATTTTTAAAAGAAATTAAGTGGCTTTGGCAGAAGTCATTATAATATTTAAGTTTCTTTTATGAATGGCGCATTGTTTTATTTAAATCATGCTTGGTCCAGGAGCCTTGTGACCTAACCCATTGTTTTTTTTTTTTGGTTCAAAACAATAGCTGCATAATTGAATGAAGTGTCATTCACTGTCAAAAAGAAAAACAGAACTATAAAATCAAAACAGGTTTTGATAAGCACTGCATATTTGACCTTATTAATTTGAGATTTAAATCACTTGATTTCCTCTAAATATTTAATTCATAGTTCGTGTGGCTCAATTTTTTCAAGTCTAGTTGGAAACACATTATATTTTCTTTATTGAGATAAAAACAGGAAAAACTAGGTTTCAGAATTCTCTTGTTGCATTTGGTCATCACATGAATGACTAGAGGTAATAGAGATGAAGCTTAAAGACCAACAACTTGGTAAATTTCTTACTTTCCATTTCATGTTGTGGAAAGTGAGGAAATTGATAATGATATTTTTCTTTTAATACAGAGAATATTTTTATCAGTTTTTTTAGGGAAAATGTTTGATATAGTCAAAAGGAGCTATATTTTTGACTTATTTATGTGTGATTTTGATGCTTGAGGTAAAACAAGTCAAATTATGTGCAGAACTTTACTCTTCTGTGCATTTCTGTGAACAGTGCTTTCCTATGATAAATCTGAAATTTGTCCATTCATAAATATTCCAAGGAAAATTCATGATCCAGTAAAATATGAATTTTATCTGGCCCTTTATAAATAGCAGTTCAGGGATCATTATCCTAACAGTCTCTCGATTTTTTTTTTGTTTAGTTTTTGCATTTTATTTTTAAAGAAGCTTTAGATTACAAAAATATTAATAGTATAGGGGAGGGAATGGATGTACCTTGATAGTTGAGCGCCTGTTCCCCAAGTACAAGTTAAGATACCAGGTTCAATCCCCAGTACCTCCTAAGAACAAAACAAACAAAAGGAAAAAAACAACTCTCATTGGGGAGTGAATGTAAGTCAGTGATTGAGTGCCTGCTTCCCATGTACAAGGTCCTGCGTTCAATTTCTGGTACTTCCTAAAAATATATATATTGTATTCCTATATACTCCATCCTCTCCCCTTCCTACTTTCCCCCATTAACAGCATCTTTAATTAGTGGGGTACATTTGTTACAATTGAAGAACACATATTGAAGCTTTGCTACTAACAACTAACAAAAGGATGATGATGAACAATACCCATTCCAAAGAACAGAGAGTATCTACAACTGCGAGCAAGACAGTTCAATTTGATCTGGCCCATGGGATCTCAATTTCTTTTTATTTCAATTTGAATAAGTGTCTTCTAGCTTTGATCGCTTTCCAACTCAAGGGCTATTCATAAAACTATCAACTTAAAGATGATACTCTTACTTCCTCATAAGCTTTTAGAGAAAACCATGTTTTTGCCTTTTTTACTCCTCCTAATGAAAAGTTTCCAACTTTGGTGACTACACTGTAATGTTGAATTGTATTAACAGTAAACAATACAGGGAAGCGGATTTGGCCCAATGGATAGGGCGTCTGCTTTACCACATGGGAGGTCCAAGGTTCAAACCCAGGGCTTCCTGACCCATATGATGAGCTGGCCCATGCGCAGTGCTGATGCGCATAAGAAGTGCCGTGCCATGCAGGAGTGTCCCCCATGTAGGGGAGCCCCCATGCACAAGGAGTGTACCCCATAAGGAGGGCCCCCTAGGGCGAAGAAAGTGCAGCCTCCCCAGGAGTGGTGCCGCACATAGGGAGAGCTGACACAACAAGATGACGCAACTAAAAGAGACATGGATTCTGGGTGCCGCTGACAAGAATACAGGAGGACACTGAAGAACAAGCAGCGAATGGACACAGAGAGCAGACAACTCAGGCAGGGAAGGGGAGAGAAATAAATAAAAACAAAAAACCAAAAAAACAATAAAGTGGAGCCAACAATATTGTTTTCTACTTATGGAGTGGAAATCAGGCCTCATGTGCTGGAACGATGTGGAGGACAGTCGAGGTTACTCCAGTAATTCATGGCTGGTAAAATAAGCAAGGAAATCCTTTCATGGGGATTTCCACAAGGAGAGTCAAATAAGCTCTTCTCTCTAGGTTCTGATTTTCTTCTTTATTTTGTCATGGAAGCAGAGCCGAAATTTGGATTCTCTGGTCTGTCTAAACCAGCTCAAGAAATTTACTCCACGGCTAGAAAGTGCATGTGGGCAGCACCCCCCCCGCCCCCCGCCCTGGACTGGCTGATCCTGGTGGAAGAATGGTGCTAGCTCTTGATATTAATGAGTAATGTTGGAGTCAGCCACCTGAGAGTAATTTCTGTAAGCACTGATCTCATCTCCATGATCTCATCTCTCTGACCTGTTTTACAATATCTCATACTTGGAATACTTGAAGTTGTTGATGAGATGCTCAGGTGCTTGGAGGCACATGGTCTTCTCTTTGAAGCTGGTCCTTCTCACAGAAGTACCTCCTACAGTGATGGAGGGTCCCAACCTTTTTTGTCCCTTTCCCTTTCCATTTCCCTTTTCCTTTGCATTTCCCTTCCCTCCTCTTTTGTTTTTTGTCAGATTGAGTTCACAGCAAAACTCCGTCCACCTGGTGAATTTAGTCCTAACTTGCAAATCAAGGGAGAATGTCCTGAACTCTTTTGCTAGTTTCCTTTGTGAACATTAGAAAATTATTCTGCTGCTTTGTGATCCCTGACCCTCTATGAAGAAACGAAGAGTGTTTTTCTTTAGGTTATATGAAAACTAAAGGGTGTTACAGTGAACTAGGGAAGTGTTAATAATAATGCCCATCATTTTGTTTTTCCATTCTTATGGATTTTATTTTATATTTGGAATATGTAGAACATTATCATTCTTCCCAAAGCCAAATTTATTTTAGAAGTTAAATCCAGAGGTGTTTCTCTCCCTCTCTTATTCCTTCTCCATACCTCTTGTGGATAATCAACTTCCTTAGTTTCTAGTTTATCTTTTTCTGGGTTTTCTTCTTCTATTTTTTTTGTAAAAATAAGTATGTACAAGTATGTTTTCTTATTTTCCTTTTTTCACACACAAGGTAGGCTACTATATATGCTATTTTCTGATTTTGCCTTTTTCAATTACCAATATATCCTGGAAATTACAGTATATCCTGTAGTTACATAAATTTGCATATCTCTTCCTTATTCTCTTTTCATAACTGCACAGTACTCCATTGTGTGTATGTACCATAGTTGATTCAACCAATCTCCAATTTTGGGGCATTTAGATAGTTTTCAGTATTTTGCATTTACTAATAATGCTTCAATGAATAATCTGCATATATATTTTGTACTCTTGGAGGCAGGTTAGATTCCTAGAATCAGGATTATTGACTTAAAGGGCAAAGACATTCTCCTATATAGAAGTTGTACTGCTTTGAATTCACTTTAGCATTGAATATGTACTGGTTTCCCTACAGTCTTCCCAACAGAATGAGTGGTCAAGCTTTGATTTGTGAGAAATGATATCTGAGGATAACTTTAATTTGCATTTCTCTTATTATGAATATAGTTCAACATTTTTTCTTTATATCTTTTTGTGAATTGTCTATTCCTGTCTTTTGTTCATTTTTTTCATATGTTTTTTTAATCTTTTTGCTCAAATTTTAAAAGTTCTTTTAGGGATAATATTTATGTGTCTTATATGTTGCAAATACTTTCTTCTAGTTTGTCATGTATCTTGTAACTTTGCTTATAGTGTGTTTTTGCGATATAAAAGTAAAAAAAAATTAGTCAAATCTATCATTTTTTCTTTTATTACATCTGGATGGTTAGAAAGCTTTTTCCTACACTGATATTGCCGAGTAATGTCTATTGTTTATTGAGAGTTTGCCATGTAAAAGGTACTGTGCTGAGGACCTTTCATATATTTTCATGTTTAATCATTGAAAGGGTTCTTTGAATTAGGAGACAGTGGCTTTGGGGCCAGATAGACCTTAGTTAATTCCTAGTTCCACTACCTGGCTGCAGTGTGACTTTGCACATGGTATTTGTACTCTCTTAGTTTCAGTTTCATCATGTGTAAAAAGGAGATAATAATAGCATCTATATCATAGGGTTGTTGTGAGAATTAACTGAGTTAAACCTGCAAAGTGCTTTAAAAATTCCTTACACATAGCCAGTGTTGAATAAAGGTTGCTATTTAATTACTATACCATAATACTTCAATTATAATAAAGATTATAGCATAATGCTTTCTTCTCAAGCAAAATTCTGTCATCTCTTTAAATATTATTTAATTCCTTTCACCATAGGGCTGAAAGATCATCAGGAAGCATGGTATCTTGTTTTTCACATGCCTTGTTTTATCCTAACTTAAATTAGAAGCTGAGATCTCTGGGGCCTCTTATTGAAAGTCTCAAGGAGGAAGGTTTGGGACATGGCAGGATCAGATTAATTGTAATTTTAAACGGTTAATGCTCATGTTTTGTTAGTGAAATATGAATAATAATTTCTTATATTTATTGATGTCTCTATAATGTATTCATAGCATAAAAGTTGTTTATTGCTAACTTTACTAGGTAATGAACTCAACTTTTTACAAGTAAGTATGATTGTCAGACTACTTGACCATACTGCAAAGCTGTCTGCTGTTGGTGGAAATCCTGTAATCTTCAGGAAGGATTAGTACTTATCAGAGCATCATTGATGAGATTTTGAGTTGGGAACGTTTCTGGTTCTTTCTTCTGTTTGCTTTTTAATGATAAATTGTTGCTGTTTTTAACTTCGTTTTTAGCGAGTTTGTTGTGGGCCATTTAGTGTTTCTTATGGTATTTGGCCTATAAGATTTCTCAGCCCCTGGAATTTGAGACCTGTATGCATTGTGCTGCAAATATGAAACATCTGTCCTTTATTTGTAAAGCAGATACATGCATTTTAATCCTGTTCCAATTGACTTCTATAGCTATCCTTCATTACTAACTCCAAGTATTTCTTTTATTGGAAACTTGGAATTGGTGTGGTTTTGGTTTACTTCAGTTGGCCATGGCCAAAAACATATAAGAGCCACTGTCTTAGATTATTTAGCATTTCTCCCTCTATTACTGGCCTAAGAATAATAGAAAGTATTTTTAGTTTTTGTTTTGGTCTGAAACTTTAATTATGATCCTCTTGATAGTATTTTTCTTAAGTAGCAAACAATATGAAATGACTGAGCATTAAAATCATTGTAGTGAATTCTACATTAAATAAAACTCTGCCTTTGATTTGTTTTTGAATGACTAGAAATGTTGTTTAGCCTATATATTCTTTTGTATTTAATTTGGGGATATTGCAGTTTCTATTTTGTAAATTTTGCTTGAGAAGTCCTGTTATTGCAAATCCCCCACAGTACTTAATGGAGAAAATACTTATTAGTTGTTGACTTGTTTTCTCCTTCTTTCCTCTTATCTGTCTATGTATCTTCAATATACAGTCATGACTAGAAACTTTTATTCATTACAAGTTGATTATATTAAATGGCCATTTTTGTGTATTCAGGTTATCAGAGAGAACTTCTCTATCAGAGGGAAGATGGCTCTTTCAGTGCTTTTGGGAATGATGACCCTTCTGGGAGCACTTGGTAAGTGTTTTTGCCAACTGAATAAATCCCTCTCATGAAATGGGATTTCACTAGGTCAAAATGGCAGTGGAATTGACAGACATATTTCTATGTATAAGCTTGGAGGTTGCTTTTCATTTGACCCATAGCCTGACTTTAAGAGATTATTCTTTTTAAATATTTAAATAAATCAAATATTTTTATTTAGAAAAGATAAATAACAAATCCTCTCTTTTGTGGGAAAAGCAAAAATAAAAATAGTTTATGACTGTGGTGCAGCTAACAAAAATTTGATTGGAGATACAAAGTGATTGTGACCTAGTTCTTTCCTTAATCTGAACTTGATTAATGCAAGTGTTGTGTTAGTAGAGTCAATTTAGTTTTTTTAAGGTTATATTTTGTGATTAACAAACATTGATGTAATTAAGTAATGAGCACCCAGAGTTGCCTCTGGAATAGAATCTCTGTGTGTCCGACTCAGAATGATTAATCTCTCTCCTTACACTATCTTCAATTTCATATTTCATTCATTAAATGATTGCCTAACTTTATCAGTCAGGTTAGACTAGGCATGCTGTGGTAACAACAAAAAACCAAACTAAAGCAAAACAAAAAACATACTCCAATCTCAGATTATAACAACAAACGTTCTTTCTTGCTCATGCTGCATTTCCATTGGTAGCAGGGTCAGCAGGGACTCTGTAGTCTTGGCTTCCACTGCCACCATCTAAACTTGAGGCTCCATGGCTTGCCATGACTGGGAAAGAGAAGGCTGAATCCAGCACTGGTAATTGGATACTTCATCATGGGACTAAAGTTTCTGCTCATTTTCTCAATCCACATACCAAAAGTAGAAGAGAACTGGATATTATTGAATATTAGTAATGTTTACCACACTAGACTTTTTATAAGATGAAATAGATCTGCTTCCAATTTTCTTTTGGCATGAATCAGGATATGGATCTATAAATAGAAGGTTTTCAGTTTTGAATTACTCTTTTTTTTTTTATTAGGGAAATTTCAGGTTTAAGGAAAACTCATGCAGAAAATACAGAGCTCCCATATACCTCCTACTGCTATCCCACTGTTCTCCCCATAACCAACACTTTGCACCATTGTGACACCCCTATTAAAACTGAGAAAATAACATCGCAAAAATCAGAACATTAACCACACTTCATAGTTTATACTGTGTTGTATATTCCTATGACTTTAAAAAAATTCATTTTTATTTCATAAATACAACCCTAACTTTCCCCTTTCAACCAGTCATGTAAACACAATTCATTGGTGCCAGTCACATTCACAATATTGTGCCATCATCACTACTAACTACCAAAACTGTTCCATCATTACAAACAGAAACTCTGTACCAGTTAAGTGTTAGCTCCCCCAAACCAACTCCACGCCAGCCCTTGTAACTATATGCTAGTTTCTGACTCTATGCATTTGCTTATTCTAATTATTTCATATTGGTGAGATCGTACAATATTTGTCCTTTTGTATCTGACTTACTTTATTCAACATGATGTCTTCAAGGTTTATCTGTGTTGCCAGATGTATCAGAACTTCATTCCTTTTACATCTGGATAGTATTGCAGTGTATGTCTACACCACATTTTGTTTATCCGTTCATCTGTTGATGGACATTTGGGTTGCTTCCTTCTTTTGCCAGTTGTGAGTAATGCTGCTTTGAACCTTGGTGTGCACATATTTGTCCGAGTCCCTGCTTTCAATCCTTTAAAGTATATATCTAGTAGTGGTTTTGCTGGATCATATGGTAACTTAATACTTAACTTTCTGAGGAACTGCCAAACTCTTCCACAAGGGCTGCACCATTTTAATTTTCACCACCAACAAATGTGTGTTCCTATTTTTCCACATCCTTTCCAACACTTGTAATTTTCCATTTTTAAATAGTACCATTTTAGTGGTTGTGAAATAGTATCTTATTGTGGTTTTGACTTGCATTTTGCTGATGGCTAATGGTGTTGAGCATCTTTTCATGTGCTTTCTGGCTATTTGTTTATCTTCTTTGGAGAGATGTGTTTTCAAGTCTTTTGCTTATTTTTAAACTGGGTGTTCATCTTTGTGTTTTTCATTTGTAGAATTTCTTTATATATTCTGGATATTAAACATTTATTGGATGTGTAGTCTCCAAATATTTTCTCCCATTCTATAGGTTGTCTTTTTATATTTATGATGAAGTCCTTTGATGCACAGAAATTTAAAATTTTGATGAAGTTTAATTTATCCTTTTTTTTCCTCCTGTTGCTTATGTTTTAGTATAAAGTCTGAGAAACCGTTGCCTAGCACAGGAGCCTGAAGATGGTTCCCTATGTTTTCTTCTAGGAGTTTTTTAGACCTGGTTATTACATTTAGGTCTTGGATCCATTTTGGTTTGATTTTTTTTATATGATGTGATTTTGGGGTCCACCTTCATTCTTTTGCATATGTATATCTCTAGTTTTCCCAGAGTCATTTGTTGAAGGAACTCTTTTTTCATCATTGAGTGGATTGGGCACCATTGTCAAAAATCAACTGTCAGAGATATGAGTGACTGTTTTTCAGCTCTCAGCAGATTTCATTGGTCTATATGCCTGTCCTTATGTCAGCACCATGCTGTTTTGATTATTGTAGCTTTGTAATAAGTTTTAAAGACAGGATGTGTGAATCCTCCAAGTTTGTTCTTCTTTTTCAAGATGGTTTCAAGATGGTTGGGCTGGCAAAGGGGCAGGGCCAGTGACTGAGGGCTGGCTTCATCACTACCTGAAGTCAGAGGGTGAGGTATTTTGGAAGCAGCTGGCTGAGGCTTTGCTTGGGCATCAAGGTCCAGGGAACTGGGCCCCATCCCCAAGGCCCCCTTGCAATAAAAGCGTTGAAAAATCACAGATGCCTGGCCAGTGGGGATGGGGGTGGGACCGGACTTGGGGTACTGAAACCTACCAGGCAATAACCTTTTTTTTTCCCCTTTATTTTAGAAGAAGCTTTAGATTACATGAATGTTACATAAAAAATATAGGGGATTCCCATAAACCCTACCCTTTCCCCCACTTACCCCCATTAACAACATCTTTCATTAGTGTGATACATTTGTTACGATTGATGAACTCTTATTGAAACTTTGCTACTATGCATGGTCTATAGTTTACACTATGGTTTACACTTTGCAGAGCACAATTTTTATAGGTTTTGACAAAATGTATAATGGCTTGTAACTGTCATTACAATTTCATGCAGAACAATTCCAGCATCCCCAAAATGCCCATGTTATATCTATTCTCTCTCCCTTCCCTCAGAACCTCTGGTGACCACTGTTTTTATATTAATATTACAAGTTCTTCAATTTTTAGAATAATAATAAGTCTACTTTTTTTCATCCGTATTTGCATTCACCCTTGTATGTGTTTGTTCCTCAGTCTTGAGGATTTGGGGATGGTGAAGCCCACTCTGCTTCCAATTGAGAGGGGGCTTAGATCCCGTGGGGCAGATAGATGGAACTGTATTGCTCACAGTGGTGGAGACTGTTTTTTTTGGGATGGGCGTACCAGAAAACACTTTTTTAAAAAGTAATTTTCTTTTTAAAGATACATAGATCACACAAAATGTTACATTAAAAAATATAAGCGGTTCTCATATACCCCATTTCCCCCTCCCCCCCCACTCCTCCCACATCAACAACCTCTTTCATCAGTGTAGCACATTCATTGCATTTGATGAATACATTTTGGAGCACTTCTATACTGCATGGATTATAGTTTACATTGTAGTTTTCACTCTCCCCAAGTCCATTCAGTGGGTTATGGCAGGATATATAATGTCCTGCATCTATCCCTGCAATATCATTCATGACAACTCCAAGTCCCGAAAATGCCCCCATATCACACCTCTTCTTCCCTCTGCCTGCCCTCAGCAAATCCGGTGGCCACTCTCTCCACATCAATGATATAATTTCTTCCATTGCTAGAGTCACAATAGTTCTATAGTAGAATACCAGTAAGTCCACTCCAGTCCAGATTTTATTCCTCCATCCTGTGGACCCTGGGATGGTGATGTCCACTCACTCAAACCTTCTCCTCAGGAATTGCACTAAAACTCCTGCCCCCACCTCTGAGCGCACCTTCTGCCAGTGCTGCCCATTCATTTTGCCTTAACCTCCTGCCTTAACTTCCTGTATCCTGTGGGATGCATCATCTGTATGGGCCCAGAGCCGCGTTTCCCAGCCCACCCCAGCACTACACCCCTCCCCCCCTGCAATCACATACTGTGTACAGATGTGGATCAAATTTATTTTTATTCTTTAAATTAAGGTTGTGATGAAGTGTTGCCAAAGATGGTGCTGAATTCTCACTTTGCAGGAAACAAACAAAAGGCAATTTGAGGGGAAGTGGATTTGGCTCAACTGATAGGGTGTCCGCCTACCACATGGGGGGTCCAGGGTTCAAACCCGGGGCCTCCTGACCCATGTGATGAGCTGGCCCATGCGCAGTGCTGATGCATGCAAGAAGTGCCATGCCACGCAGGGGTGTCCCCCGCGTAGGGGAGCCCCACGCACAAGGACTGCGCCCTGTAAGGAGAGCCACCCTGTGAGAAAAGGCGCAGCTGCCCAGGAGTGGCACTGCATACACTGAGAGCTGATGCGGCAAGATGACGCAACAAAAAAGACACAGATTCCCAGTGCTGCCGACAAGAATCCAAGTGGACATAGAACACACAGTGAATGGACACAGAGAGCAGCAACTGGGGTGGGGCACAGGGGAAGGGGAGAGAAATAAATAAAAAATCTTAAAAAAAAAAAATGGGCGGCGGACTTGGCCCAGTGGTTAGGGCGTCCGTCTACCACATGGGAGGTCCGCGGTTCAAACCCTGGTCCTCCCTGACCCGTGTGGAGCTGGCCCATGCACAGTGCTGATGCGCGCAAGGAGTGCCGTGCCACGCAGGGGTGTCCCCTGTGTAGGGGAACCCCACGTGCAAGGAGTGGGCCCTGTAAGGAGAGCTGCCCAGTGCGAAAGAAAGTGCAGCCTGCCCAGGAATGGTGCTGCACACACGGAGAGCTGACACAACAAGATGACGCAACAAAAAAAAAACACAGATTCCCGTGCCGCTGATAACAACAGAAACGGACAAAGAAGACGCAGCAAATAGACACAGAGAACAGACAACTGGGGTGGGGGGAAAGGGGAGAGAAATAAATAAATAAATAAATCTTAAAAAAAAAAATTTGAGGAGGGTTGTCCTGACTTGTCAGAAAGGACACAGCAAAGTCTTTTTGGTTTGGTTCTTTGGGGTTTTCTTTTCTTTTTTTTAAAGCTATATATATATATATTATTTTTTTAAGAAAAGTTACTTAGATTACTTATGTGTTATATAAAAAAATATAGGGGATTTCCATATGCTCTGCTCCCCACACCTCCCACATTTCCCCACATTAATAACATCCTTCATTAGTGTGGTACATTCATTGCAATTGATGAACACATTTTGGAGCATCGCCCCTAAGCATGGATTATAGTTTACAATGTAGTTTAAACTCTTTGTATACAATTCCATAGGTTATGTTAAGATATATAATGACCTGTATTTGTCATTGCATTGTCATTGAGGATGATTCCCAAATCCCAAAAATGCCCACATTTTACACCAGATTTTCCCTCTCCCTGCCTTCAGAACCTTCTGTGGCCACAGTCTTCACATCAATGATATAATTTCTTCCATTGTTAGAATCACTATGTCTATAATAGAATACTAGTAAGTCTACTTTAGTCTGCAGTCCATTCCCCAATCCTGAGGATTCTGGGATGGTGATGTCCACTCCACCTCTAATTGAGAGGGGTCTTTGATGCCATAGGGCAGATAGATGGGACTATCTTGCTTCAAGGTGTAGACTCTCAGTTCCTTGGTTTGGTGGTTGTCCATCATCTCTTACTTGTTATTGTCCTGGGTGAGTCCAATGAACTGGAGAGTAGGTGTTGCAACTCTATTGAGATTCAGGGTCCAATTGGCACATGGACAGCTCAAAAATTTGTCTCTTGGATGTACTCTTACCAACTCTAGTACTAAATATAGGTTCAAATGGAAGGGACAGTAGAGCCTTGTGTAGAGAAACCACAACTGAGTCCAGCTTTGTCACATTGGGGCGAATAAATACCAAAGTCAGACCCACTGACAAGGCACCAAACTCCTGAGCTATCTGCCCTGACTATAGTGTCTGGATGTCTTCAGAGCTCTCAGGAGCCCTGCTATTTGGGGTAGTATCTACATTGACTGTCAATGAGATCCTGCTGAGGCATGGATAAGAGTAACCTCTGTAGTGACTATCTGACTCACTTTGAAGTCTCTTAGCCATATAAACTCATTTGTCTTTACCTTTTCCCAGGTCAGTTCCAGTTGCATTGCTAGTTGATGCTTGGTAGTACTCCAGGGAGGCTCATCTCAGGGAGTCATGTCCCACACTGGGAGGAAGTTATTGCATTTATATGCTGAGTTTGGCTTAGAGAGAGGCCACATTTGAGCAACAAGGAAGCTTTCAGGAGGTAACTCCTAGGCACCTTATAATAGGCTAAATTTCAGTTTCAAGAGTAATGGTTCATAAGCACAGTTGTCAATATCAAGGGCTTGTCAATGGACCATCCTCCTTTACTAGTCATTGCCTTTGTACTTGAGGGATTCTTGCTGTTCCATTAGAGAATGTGGCAGAGCATCCCAGGATGGGAATTTGATATTCTTTTGATTATTGTGTGACTCTCCACCCACCATGACAATGTCCCATGAACATTCGAATGCATTTGTATGCCTTATTGTATGCCCAGGGAAACTTCCTCCCACGCATCCCCCATCATTGAAACCTTGTACAAATGATCCTCCCCTGCCACAGTTGTAACCCTTCCATGATCCAAAACAAATGAAGCCAATAAAACTACCAAATACAGTTAATAAGAAAATAAAATAATAATGGTAGTTTTAAAAATAAGAAATAAAATACAAAAAAAAAAATTTGGGATAATAAAAAATAATGAAAAAAATATTAATTTTTTTTTGACATTTTGGCATTCATCACTGTAAGATATGTTGTCCTGTATGAAGAGTGACTTTTTCTTCTATTTATTCCCCCAGTGTCTTACTTTTTTCATTTTGTCTTCAAAGAAGTTTTAGGTTACAGAAAAATCACGTACAGAATACAGCGGACTCCTGTATACCCAACATCCTCCCTCTTTTCCCCCTTCCCCTATTAATAACATTTTATATGTGGATGGAACATTTGTTACAATGGATGAACAAATACTGAAACATAGCTACTAATCATGGTCAATGGATTACATTATAGTTTACATTTTGGACCATACACTTTTATAAATTTTGATGACATTTCACATGGTCTGTGTTCATCATTGCAAGATCATGTAGAACACTTCTATCACTCCCAAATGCCCCCTGTTCCATCTATTCTATTCCTCCTTCCCCCTCCCCTTGGGACCTATGGCGACCACCAGACTTCAATTCTTGAAGGACAAGAATCATAGTTACTTGCAATGATATTGAGGGCTTGACACACTGGTCTGTTTTCCCCTATTAGGCAATGCCCATAGTCTCGAGAGACTCCCACCCTTCTATTTGAGAACACAGCGGACCTCCCCAGGATGGTAGACCAACACTTTCTCACTCATTATGTGGTTGTCCACCCACTGATAAAACATTAGACAAAATGAATACTCACACACTCCCAAGATGCCTGTCCCAGGTGTACCCTGTCCTGAATGGCCCCCATATCTAACACCTTAAACTAGTACTCCTCCCTTGCCATATTGCCAAAAGAGCATTACCAAAACTGTAGTTTCAACCACATATCTGCCAATCTCATGTTCACCTGCTCCTGCCCCCAACTTTCCTCCCAGTTCTTTGCACAGTCCACGCACCCTCCCTACCCTATCCCCCTCACAAACCTGCACCACCCAACCCAATAGTATTACTGCATCCCTGTCCATGCCTGTTCACTGCACAAACAAACACATCCACCTTGTCTTTGATTTTCCCTATATGGGTGTTGGCTTACAACCTTCTGATCCCTTTCTATTTCCTGTAAAGCTATTTTCCACACCCTAACTCTGTGAGTCTGTTCAGTTTGCTGAATTCCTATCAGGTCATGTAATATTTGTCCTTCAGTGCCTGGCTTCCTTCACTCAACAAAAGGTCCTCAGGATTCATTTATGTTATCCCCTGTGTTAAAACCGTATTCCTTCTTACAGCTGAATAATATTCCATTGTTTGTATACACCACAGTTTGTTTATCCATTCATCTGTTGGAGGGCATTTGGGTTGATTCCAGCTTTTGGCAATGAATAATGCTGCATTGAACATTTGGTGTGCATATATCTGTTCATGTCCTAGCTTTCAGTTCTATACACCCAGCAGTGAAATTCCTGGGTCATATGGCAGTTCTATACTTAGTTTTCTGAGGAACTGCCAAACTGTTCTCCACAATGGCTGCACCATTCTACATTTCCACCAGCTGTGGATGAAGTTTACCATTCCTCCACATCCTTTCCAACACTTTTAGTCCTCTGTCTAATGGGTATAAGATGATATCTCATTGAAGTTTTGATTTGCATTTCTCTAATAGCTAGAGATGTTGTTCTTTTTAGCTATTTGTATTTTTTCTTTGGAGAAGCATCTTTTCAATCTCTTGCCCATTTTTTAAATGAGTTGCTTGCCTTTTTTATTTTTGAGGTGTAGGATTTCTTTGAATTTAAGGTAAGTATCTTTTAAATAGCATATGTTTGAGTTGTGCTTTTTTTTTTTTTAAATCCATTTTGCCAATATGTCTTTTGACTGGAGTGTTTGATCCATTCACAGTAGCTTTTGGTAATGTAGGAATTTCTTCTGCCATTTTGCTAATTGGCCTTTGTAAGTCTGATACCTTTTTTGTCCCTCATGTTATCTGCTAATGCCTATTTTGTATTTAGTTGATTTTCTTTGGAGTGCATCATTTTGATTCCTCTCTCATTTTAATCTGTGTATTTTTTTTTCATATACTTTCTTTGAGGTTACTTTGTCAAATTTAACATCCTAAATCTATATAACAATCACGTTTGATTTGTTACCAACTTAACTTTAATAGCATACACATACACCATTATTATACTGCTTTGTCCCCCCACCTTTTTGTTGTACTTGTTAAAATTATATTTTTATTCATTGTTTGTTTAAAACCACAGATTAATCTTTAATTTTTATGCATTTGCATTACACGTTTTGTAAGAAGTAAAAAGTGGAGTTACATACCAAATAATATAACACAATAGTACTGGCATTTATAATTACTCTTATGGTTGCCTTTACCAGAGGCCTTTATTTCTTCATATTACTTTGATCCACTGTCTGGTGCCCTTTTCTTTTAGTTTAAAGTATTCTCTTTAGCATTTCCTATAGAGTCTAGTGATGATGAACTCCCTCAGCTTTTGTTTATCTGTGAATGTCTTAATCTCTCCCTCATTTTTGATAGCTAGTTTTGCTGGATATAAAATTCTTGGTTCTCAATTTTTTTTTTCAGCACTTTAAATATTTTGTCCCATTGACTTCTTACCTCCATGGTTTCTGATGAGAACTTGCACTTAATCTTATTGGGATTCCCTTGTACATAGCTCATTGCTTTTCTCTTGCCCCTTTCGGAATCTTTTCCTTGTCCTTGCCATTTGACAGTTTGACTACTATGTGTCTGGGTGTGGTTCTCTTCAGATTTATCCTGTTTGGGTTTTGTTGGTCTTCTCAAATGTTTACATTTCTGTCTGTTATTAAATTCAGGTAATTTTCTGCCATTATTTCTTTGACTTTTTTTCCTGCTCCCTTTGCTTTTTCTTCTTCTGGGACTCCTGTAATGCATAGATTGGTGTTTATGCATTGATAGTGTCTCACTAGTCTTGTAGGCTCTGTTTACTTTTTTCGTTCTTTTTCCTTTCTGCTCCTCAGCCTGAGTCATTTCAGTTGTCTTGTGTTTGAGTTCACTGATTCATCTTCTACAAGCTCCAATTTGCTATTGAAACCCTTTAGGGAATTTTTCATTTAAGTTATTGTTGTCTTCAATTTTAACAAGAATTAGGTCCTTTTAAAAATCTCTTTTATTGAGATTCTCATATTGTTCTTTCAGTTATTTTATTGATATCCTTTAGCTCCTTCTCCATGTTTTCCTTTTTCTCTTTCAGCATAAAGTGTTTGTCTGGTGCATTCAAAGTTTGGTGTTCTTAATGAGGGGTTTTTGATGTTTTATCTTATTCCTCTGGATGAACCAACATGTCATGTGTATTAGTCAGCCAAAGGGGTGCTGATGCTAAATACCAGAAATTGGTTGGTTTTTATAAAGGGCATTTATTTGGGGTAGACGCTTACAGTTACCAGGCAATTAAAGCATAAGTTACTTCCCTCACATCTTTTGCCACGTGTTGGACCAAGATAGCTCTGACATCTGCCAGGGTTCAGGCTTCCTGGGTTCCTCTCTTCCCAGGGGTCATTTCTCTCTGGGCTTAGCTCCTCTGTTTTCTCCACAAGGTCTGCTGTAGACTATGAGGTACTCTAGGCTTTGCCTCGCTCCACTATCAGGTGACCAGTTCTGTTTCTCTCCTTGAGGCTTCTGCCTTGTCTAAGGGGCCATCTCTATGCTCTTCTCCTCTGTGTTCACTTCCCAGGCTTCAGCTCAAAACTCCAGCATCAAAAACTCCAACTCCATCCTTTGCCATGTCTTTTATCTGTGACACCCTCCTGATGTGGCCCAGTCAAAGCCCTAATCATAATTTAATCATGCCCAGGTACAGAGCAGTTTACAAACATAATCCAATATCTAACCATATCAAACTGCTACATCATGGTTCTTTGTTTGTCTTGTAATCTTTTTTTGCATATTGTACATTTTAATAATTTAATGTTTTAATTATGGGATTTATGGGATTTAGTTCCTGAACTGCCTGTTCCTTAAGCTTGTGTCCAGCAAATGATATGACAGAGATTTCTGTGAGTGGCAGGAGCTTAGGAAAACCAACAGACCAATGTAAAAAACACCCTTAATAATCTTTGCAGTTTTACTCTGCTTTAACTGATGCTCTCCTATACAGTTTATCTATCAAGAAGCTCAGCATGATGCTAAAGTGAAGTGTAAGGTCCTTTCCATTTTCTTTGAGCCTACATCTTGTCCTGGGTTTGAGCGCGCTTGTGGCACAAGTTTTCAGGAATCGGAATGTCCCTTGTACTTCCTATGAAATGGACTTTCTCTCCTCACCTCCACTCTGGGTGCTCTGTTATATGTCTTACAGGTAGAAATCCTTTGCCCCAGGCCTGTTTAACTGAATTCTATCTTATACTGCTTTAGCTGTCTGAGAGCTGTTCCTGCCCATAGGGCAGTTTTTTTTTTTTTAGATTTTTAATTTAATTTTATTTATTTCTCTCCCCTCCCCCTCCTCCCCCCCAGTTGTCTGTTCTCTGTGTCTATTTGCTGCGTGTTCTTTGTCTGCTTCTGTTGTTGTCAGCGGCACAGGAATCTGTGTTTCTTTTTGTTGCATCATCTTGTGTCAGCTCTCCGTGTGTGCGGCACCATTCCTGGGCAGGCTGCACTTTCTTTCGTGCTGGGCGGCTCTCCTTCTGGGGCACACTCCTTGCACGTGGGGCTCTCCTACATGGGGGACACACCTGTGTGGCATGGCACTCCTTGTGTGCATCAGCACTGCACATGGGCCAGCTCCACACAGGTCAAGGATGCCCGGTGTTTGAACTGCAGACCTCCCGTGTGGTAGACGGACACCCTAACCACTGGGCCAAGTCATCCTCCCATAGGGCAGTTTTGGAAATGTGAACTGGCAATTAATATCCTGGTTCAATCTTTTAGGCTGCCACCTGATAGATTGGATTGACATATATCATAAACTTATGGGGGTTACTCTACTCCCTCTAGAACAGGGCCAGAGACCCACAAAGGGAATGCAGGCCAGGTCCATTATGTACAGGAGATGTTGGGGGAAGTGTCAGCAAGGGTGCCAGAAACTTCTTCTACCCTTTTAAAAACTGAATTTTCTTGATTTGCACTTCCCAGATACTGAAACACTTTTAAGTGTTTACCAGAGTTTTAAGGAAGATGGTTTTGCCAGTTTTTGCTAGTTATTTAAAGATTGTTTGGGGTTGATGGCACCCTGGTGTGTCTTATGTTGCCATCTTAGTCAACAGTAAGCTCCAGTTTCTACCTGATGTTCTTGTACCTCAGTATTTAGTGTTCTGTAACAGGAGTCAGCAAACCTTTTCTCTTAAGAATCAGATAGTAGGGAAACGGACTTTGGCCCAGTGGTTAGGGCGTCCGTCTACCATATGGGAGGTCCGCGGTTCAAACCCCGGGCCTCCTTGACCCATGTGGAGCTGGCCAGGCGCAGTGCTGATGCGCGCAAGGAGTGCCGTGCCACGCAAGGGTGTCCCCCGCGTGGGGGAGTCCCACGCGCAAGGAGTGCGCCCGTGAGGAAACCCGCCCAGCGTGAAAAGAAAGAGCAGCCTGCCCAGGAATGGCGCCGCCCACACTTCCCGTGCCGCTGACGACAACAGAAGCGGACAAAGCAACAAGACGCAGCAAATAGACACCAAGAACAGACAACCAGGGGAGGGGGGGAAATTAAATAAATAAATAAATCTTTAAAAAAAAAAAAAAAAAAAAGAATCAGATAGTAAATATTTCAAGCTTTGCTGATGACAATGTCTATTGCATGTTCTTTTCTCCCTTCCCTTCCCTTTCCTCCCCTCTGTCCCCTTCCCTCCTCTTCCTTCATCCCTCCCATATTTCTTCCCTCCCTTCCTCTCTTCTCTCTTTCATCCATCCTTTCTCCTTCGCTCTCTCCCTTCCTTCCTCCCCCTCTTTCTTTGTTTCCTTCCTTCCCTCCCTCCCTCCCTCCTTCCCTCCTTCCTTCCTTCCCTCCTTCCCTCCCTCCTTCCCTCCTTCCTTCCTTCCCTCCTTCCCTCCCTCCCTCCCTCCCTCCGTCCCCCTCTCTCTGGCTCCCTCCCTCCCTCCTTCCTTCCTCCCTCCCTCCTTCCTTCCTTCCTTCCTTCCCTCCCTCCCTCCCTCCCTCTGTTTCTCTCTTTCCTCTTTGAAAATATTTTTAGATAGTGGAGAGGGCACCATGCAAAAACAGGCTTTGTTCTTTTTTTTGTCCCCAAGGCCAGATTTTGGCTAGGCAGATTTTACTGGCAGGATGAAGTTTGCTCACTCTTTTCCTATAGGAGAGAAAATGCCTATTCCCCACCCCTTACCCTTAATAATACAGTTTGGTTTTGAATTATATGTATTTCATCCATGGCTTTGGATTGTGAGAGGTGTGTAATTAGATTATCTTTGATAAATAACTAGTACGGTAAAGATGAATAACCCTGGACAATTTAACTATCTCAGAGTATCAAATTCTCAATCTATAAAATATCAGATAGGGAGACTAGGTTATTACTAAGTTCTTTTCACTGTCTGATATTTTGTGAGTACAGCTGGAATTTCATGGTCTCACTCAATATGTAACACAGTCTGCTTGCTCGGCTGAGGCGGCCATTTACATGGTGTTTTTGCCGTTTCTTCCCTTTGTTCCTTCTTCAATGAGTCTCTCTTTGGTGAATCTTCTGAAGGGAAATAAATTGTTGTTGTTGTTTTTTGCTTGCTCAGTGTTATTTAGAGGACTTTGTAAATTCTATTTTATATATTTTCCCCCTTTTCACCAAGGTTATCAGCTTTTGTTCTGCGATGTTTCCTTGAAGCTGATCCTTACATAGATATTGATGAGAACGTTTTACACAGAACATATACTTGGCTGAAAGGACGTCAGAAATCAAATGGTGAATTTTGGGAGCCAGGAAGAGTAATCCATAGTGAGCTCCAAGGTGGCAATAAAAGTCCTGTAACACTGACAGCCTATATTGTGACTTCTCTCCTGGGATATAAAAAGTATCAGGTATTTAATCTTTAATTTTATAAATAATGGACGGAAAATTTCAAGGACGATAGATAGGCTCTGATGGGTCAAATATATGTGACTGAAACTAAGAGTTTTGCAATTTTACTCCATATTCGAATCTGCATTTTGTAGCCACATTCTAAAGAGAGAATAGAAATATTAACCTACTCTTTCAAAGTAGATATGAGAATACTGAAAATATTTTCTTGTATAAATGCCTTTGTACTTGCTATTGGTAAGATTAATCATTATCTATTTTATCATTGGAAAGTTTAATTTTTTAGGAGAAGGAAAATCCTTTAGAATTTGGGAATAATTTTTTGTAAGTCTAGCTTGTTAGATTTTTAAAAATTTCTAAAAATATGGAACAATTACAATGATAATTTAAAGCAAAGTACACTCACACTCCGAAAAACACTTTTAATGAGCATGGGTGCCTGGCTAAGAATGTGTGTACATGAAAAGTTATAATAATAAGCTTAATTTTGCTCCTAAACTGTCTTAGAGATTGATGCCTTCCCTGATTACTGCCGCCTGCATTTCACATGATCCAAAACAGTTGTTCTCTTTACTAAGTTACTACTATTTTCTAGTCCAGTACTAGGCATGTTTCCTGAGTTTATAGCTTCAACACTCAAGATAAATATGTGAAATATCTTTCTCAAACTATTTTTTCTACTGTCATTTGAGTTCGTGACACCCAGTTGAAGAAACACTGTTCCACTTCTCATTTCCTCCAAGGAATGGAGCCTATTTACTGTTGAAATCTGATACACAGTATTGTTTTCAAAATGCATGGCAAAGCTTTAAATGTTAATGATCGTATTGTTGATTGCTGTTGTCTAGGAAAGGCCAGGTGCTTAACCGACACCGGTATTGTTTTTTTGAATTAATGTTTCAAAGTACTTTTTGTTTAAATATGTGGTAACAGGTTATTTTGAAGGGTACAATATATGTTTTTCTTTCTCCCAGCCTAATATTGACGTGCAAGAGTCTATCAACTTTTTGGAGTCTGAATTCAATAGAGGAATTTCAGATAATTATACTCTAGCTCTTATAACTTATGCACTATCATCAGTGGGGAATTCTAAAGCAAAGGAAGCATTGAATATGTTGACTTGGAGATCAGAACAAGAAGGTAATGTGTGGAGTGATGGAAATCCATTTGAGGTTGTTAGACTGTGTTATGCATTATGAAATATATCAATTATGTGAGAAAATTTTATAAGCCAGGAATGAAGTTGATTATATTTGCATCCTCTGAATGAGATGAATAATGAAATGTGGAATGAGATCATGATGGGTCTGGCATGGCTACACTGCTTCTGTTCTCCCCAAGTGTTTTCTAGAGATTTTCATGACTTGGGTGTATCTTTCTGTTACATATGTTCTGGCTGTGTCAGCTCCTTAGTTCCCTGATAGCATTTCTGGTTTGGAGGCCTTGAGTGGTGGTTAAGACTTTGGGTTTTGGAGAGGTTTGGTTTCAAACCCTGGCTTTGTGATTTACCTTGATGAGCTTCAGTTTTCTCTATTGTAAGGTGTGAATAGCACTTATCTTAGAGTTATTGCAAGAATTAAATGAAATAATGTACAGTACCTGCTATATAGCAAGTGCTCAAAATAAGTCATGTATATTATATGGTATGACTTTTCTTACTTTTATTTAGAGCTGTTTTAGTCTTGAGCCAAACTTACGGATTTCTCTTGGGAAAAATATTTTCACTCAAACATCCTTAAATATAGGAAAAGGATGAAAATTTATTAAGTTGTAATAGCTTAAAAAGTGACATATATGTATACATGTTATATGTGTTACTACAAATATATATACTTGCCTGGAATAATATAATATATATATAAAAGTATATACATTTATGCTAATCAAGTAGAACTTGGTCCAGTGAACGAATATTTGGTGCTATAAAAAGTGATTTTTCTAGAATTGATCAGAATGTTATTTCTTTTCACATGCAGATGGTATGCAATTCTGGGTGTCATCAGTGTCCAAACTTTCTGAATCTTGGCAGCCAAGCTCACTGGATATTGAAGTTGCGGCCTATGCACTCCTCTCATACTTCCTGCAATTTCGGGTTTCTGAGGGAATCCCTATCATGAGGTGGCTAAGCAGGCAAAGAAATAGCTTGGGAGGTTTTGCATCTACCCAGGTGAAGGATGATAGTTTTCTTTTTAACCATATATTTATCTATATGTACACACACATACATTTCTTGGGGGGGAGGCAATATGTGGTTTTTAGAAAGTATATGGTTGCTTCTTGTGTTTTCATAAAATTATTTAGCAGTTTAAAAAGTTTAGTAACTTAAGTCAAAGGTTTAAGTCACTAATTTAAATTTTTTCTCATATTGATATGAACTTCATATTTGATATATACAGGTAATTAATTTCCCATCTGTATTAGCCATTTTTCATCTGTTGTGGTAACTGATATAAGAGCAGATCTCAGTTCAATTTAGCAAACATTTCCTGAGCCTTTCCTGTCTGCTAGGCCAAACAGATTCAGTTTTAAGTAAGGGAGAATTCCATTCCAAAGAAGATGGATGAATATATAGCAGGTGTCCTAAACATTGTAAATTTATACTTTGGAGTCCTTGATATATATTAATATGTGCAAACATTTTTCTTTCCTCAACAGGACACCATTGTGGCCTTGAAAGCTCTCTCCGAATTTGCGGCCCTAACGAACATAGAAAGGACAAATATCCAAGTGATAGTGATGGGACCTAATTCACTGAATCCTGTAAGGTTTCTGATCGACACACAGAACCGCTTTCTCCTTCAGACGGCAGAGGTAGATAATTCAGGTTTTTGACAAGGGGTGGTTATTTAAAATGCCATGTAAAGGATTCTTTATGCTGGAATACACCTTATTCCATTATATTTACTTTAAGAAAGACTTGTTCCCAGGGCCCTTCAGAGAGCTAGAGAGGCAATGGTAAACTTCCTTTGGTTGAATTTGCTGAGATAGAGAAGAGTAGAATGGATGGGAATTTTGCAAAGATTGGGAGAAAAGGAGAAAAAAATGGGTGTGGATTGGAAAGGAATTAACACCCATTGAGTTCCTATTCTTTGCAGGCATTTTGCAAGATTCTTTTTGCATATGTTATTTTATTTACTCCATAAATCAACACTATGAAGTAGGTACTTTTATCCCCACTGTACACATGATGAAATTGAGGCAAAGAGAGGTTGAACAACTTGCTCAATATCATGTTTCTAGTAACAGCAGAGTTGTGATTTGAATGCTTGATTTCAAAGGCCATATTCTTTTCAGCTGTATCACACTTCCTCAATTGAGTAGAACCGGTAGTAGAATTCTTACCTGAAAATGGAGTAAAGGAATATGCTAGTCCCTAACTTTGTTCTCCTGATTAACTCTGTGGGAAGTTGAGGGTAGTAGATGAAGGTGATGACTTTGAGACTGGAAACTGAAGGAGAATGGTGATGGGAAAGGAAAAGAAGGAAGAAAGTTAAGTGGGTGATGAAGTGCCATTGCGTTTCCAGGAGGGCCAGAGAATTAAGGTCCTATGGGAAGTGAAGGGAGAAAGATGACTTGTTTCTTGTCTTTCATGCTTCTCAATCCCTGCAGGAGGGCAGACCTATCGGTAGTACTAATGTGCTTTTCAAAGGGATGAGGTGAGGGTGCTTGGAGAATGTGGACTTCCTCTGCTTTCACTTCATTCGCCTTGTTGACCCATAGCTTTTTCTTTTCCTTTTTCTTTATAAGAAACTTTAGATTAAATAAACGTTACATAAAAATATAGGTGATTCCCATATGCCCCATCTCCTCTCCCTCCCACACTTTCCCACATTAAGAACATCTTCGTTAGTGTGGCACATTTGTTACAATTGATGAACAGTGAAGCATGGCTACTAACTGTGGACTCTAGTTTACATTATAGTTTACACTTATTCCCACACAATTTTTTGGGCTATGACAAAATGTATAATGACCTGTATCTGTCATTGAAATGTCTTGCAGGACAATTCCAATGTCCTGAAAATGTCCCTGTATCACACCTATTCTTCCCTCTCCTTCCCCTCAGAATTTCTGGTGGTCACTGCCTTTACATCAATGATAAAAGTTCTTACATTACTAGAATAATAATAAATCTATAATAGAATAATAGTAAGTCTACTTCAGTCTATTTTCATTCCCCAATCTTGAATATTTTGGCATGGTGATTCCCACTCTTGTTTCTAATTGAGAGGCAGCTTAGATCTCACAGGGTAAATGGATGGATTGGGTGAAGACCCATAGCTTTTTTTGTTTGTTTTTTAGGAGGTACTGGGGATTGAACCTGGGACCTTGTACATGGGAAGAAGGCACTCAACTACTGAGCTACACCTGCTCCCCAAGGACCCATTGCTTTTGACATATGTGGCCACATGAAGTTCTTAGCCCTTTCCACAGATTGCTTATGCTTTGAATTGTGGGATAACACTGATTTCTCATGTTACTTGGAAGGACGTAAATATGGAGAATTAGCCTCATTATTTTTTGTTTTCCCCTTTATTCAGCTTGCTGTGGAACAGCCTATTGCTGTTAATATTTCTGCAAGTGGTTTTGGATTTGCTATTTGTCAGGTATGTAATAATGTTTATCTTTGTTTAACTAAATATGATTTTTATAACTCTTTGGTTGTTAACATTGCTAAATCTTTAGCTTAGATAACTTGTATAAAATTCTTAATGATATATTTCTATGACAGGCAAAATAAGTCACTCTTATAATAAAAAGTATTAGGGATGTTACCATCTAGTGAGTAGATATCACTTTGAGGTTGATAATCTATCTGAAGTATCTTTTGTTGTAATTAATTGGTTTTTGAAGTGAGGGCTAAAATGTGAATTGTTGGGAATTCCCACCTTCTTTTGGGTGAAAATATAGCTCAGAAATTGTAATTCTGGTGGAGTTTCTATTATGACTTGATGAACAAATGCATATGACTTGATGAACAAGTGCACATTATAGTTACAACTTCTTAAGATTCATCTAAGGTTATAAAGATAAATGTGGTATTACAAGTTACTGACTTGAAGGGAGGAAATATATCCCTTTAATGTCCTTTATATAATAGTAAATATAGCAGTTATGGTCAGTTCTTTGATAGAGAAGAAAACCCAAAGAAATCTACCTTTTATCGTACAATCAGAGCTACAATGAAATGGAAGTAGTATGAAAAATACTGAATGAAATGGTTATTATAATAACACATGAAAATCATGGAGAACTAAAAGTCATCTTACTGGAAATCCAAGATAATATTTGATAGGTTAAAAAATGATTATGTGTTCTGGTAGGAAAAAAACAATCAGACAAACCCAGAAAACTTTATTGAAAAAGTAAATGAAATGACTATTATTAGGAAAAGGTACATTTTCAAAAAATTGGAATGATTGCTCTAGTCTACAGAAGAGGTTCACTTGCTAAAAAAGGGCAGATGGTTACGTATAATTTAGTAACTTCCAAATAATGCCAAGGGTATTTTGCATGATATTCAAAACACAGTAAACTAAAAAATCAAGGAAAGATTATTACAGTTAATAGGAATGGCATTTAAGAGACAGAGTGAATTATTTATATTGTTCTTTACTAACAAGGGCTGCAGGAAAATTCTCATTCCAAAGCTGTCTTTTGATGCAGACAGTAAATGCAATAATAAATACACAGGATATTTTATATAAATTGAAAAGTTTTATATACTTAAAACACCAGATTCATTGGAATTAATTCTTGATAAACCAAATGTAGACAAATTACTGCAACCAAATGATTTTTACTTGAGGTTTACAGGACACAAGGGTAAATGGTCAGAATATTCCCCAGTCCTATGTGTGCATCAAAATGTAGAAAACAAAAGGTAGGAAACAACAGACATTTCTCACAATGGATAAAACAACTGCAAAAAAGTTAGTCACCCAGGAATGGTTATTGAGATTTATTTGAGTTGATTTTTAAATAAATGCTCTGGAAGGTGGAGGGCAAAGGAAAGTCTCAGGTTTGTAAGAATGAAACAGCTTCAATGAATGAGAACAAGTGTACATTAATATAACTGGATGTTAATAATAGGGTGGTAGCTGAGCTAAAATGCACCTGAAGTAAACTGTGGACTCTAGTGAATAGTAATATAGTAATATTTTTTCATCAATTTAAAAAAAAAAGAGAGCGAATTATCATGTGACAGAAACCAGACTCAAAGAACTGCATATTGTTTGATTCCATTATATAATGTTTAAATATAAATGAATGTATAGAGATGGAATTAGATTAGCAGATATGTATGGCAGGCATTGAAAGGTAACTGCTAAGGGGCGGGGAGTTTTTCTTTTTGGAGTAGTGAAAATACTTTAACATTGATTGTGGTTATGAATGCACAACTGTGATTATACCAAAACATATTGAATGCACACTTTGGATGGGTTGTATAGTATATGAATATAACTAAAAAAATTGCTAAAAAATTATTCCCCTCAAATAAATCCATCAAGAGTTTAGTATAAATGAAAACATTAAAAAATGTTAACCTCTTTTGAGTAATAAAATGCTAAGCTGTTGGGAATAATCTACAAGATATTTTGAGTTCTCTGAATGAGTTTTACTGTGGGCCAAATAGAAACCCTAAAACTTAGTTATAGGATGGGTCTTAATTATGACCCAAGGGACAAATCTAGTAGTCCTAGTTTGCTGATGACATTACTCTCTAATGGACAATGGCATGCCACTTGGAAAGGGGATAATGAAAATTGCAGAAATCAGCTGTCCAATTTTATGAAATAATTCTTCATTGGGAAATGTCCGGAATGAAACAACTGGAATGATTAAGGAGATGAAGGATTATATAAATCTGAGAATAAAAAGATTGGAACCCTTAGGTTTGAAAGGTGAAAGCTTAGAGGATTTTTGAAGGTATGTAAATCCACAAAGGACACTAGATTTTTAGTTCTGAAAGATGTGGTTTATTTTTTTTTAAGTTTAAGTGAAAGAAAAGGCAACTTGACACAACCATAGTGAACTTTATATGCCTTGGAAATAAAACAACAAAAAAAAAAAACTCAAAGAGATAAAACATGTAATAGATTCCAATTCATCCTGGGATGAAGTTGACCTAGGAAATTTAAGTACATTCCTAGGATTCTAATCTTTCAGTCCCTTTGAGAAAAAACTTGGCCTTATACTCCCCCAGAGTCCCCACAGTACCTTTCACATTGTTGAGTGCAGAATAAATGCTGAAAAAGACTGTTGACTTGAAATCCATTATTTATTTTCTCATCTTTGAAAAAATATTGTATGATCAAAAGGAATCTTCAGCTGAGTTTAGAGGACAGGTTTCTGTTCAACTAAGGCTCTTAGATGTTTTAGTTTTGATTTATCTTACCGAGAATTTCTAAAGTTTCAGTTTGTGAAAAATGACCCCAGTTGGGCGGCAGAACTTAGAAATTAGTGGGTGTTCTCAAGAAAGTTGACAATCACTTTATTTTCCCTTAAGGGAATATTTTACATTCTTTGGGAAAAAAACCACCACTACTTTATGAATACCATTCATGGTGATTTATAACTTGTTTTGGGGATATTACCTAACAATTTTCTCAATTTTAAAAACCATTGTTTATAAACTTTTATAATGATTTTGATAATGATACTTTCCTTAGACTGTTTTTTCCTAGTTTGAAGATTATTTCCAAATCTAATTATCTCAGAGCATCAATATTTAGAATATATAATGATGGCAATTTATTGCTAATACTCTGTTGCCAATTTATTGTTATTTATTGCAGCTCAATGTTATTTATAATGTGAAAAGTTCAGGGTCTTCTAGAAGACGAAGATCTCTCCAAAACCAAGAAGCCTTTGATTTAGATGTTGTTGTAAAAGATAATGAAGATGATGTTAACCACTTGGATTTGAATGTGTGCACAAGGTATGACTTTGTTTCCATCCTTTTCTACCTCCTCTTCCCTCTTTTTTCAAAATAGATTTGAAGACCTAATTATGTATAATTCTATAACAATATCAATGTAAGGAGTTACATTCAACAAAGAATTCATTTATACATTATACTTCAGATTTCAAACTAGAAATACCACTAATAATTTTTAAGCACTTTTCAAATTTGTCCAAATGTTATTTACAGTTTTTCCTGTATTTAAAACAAATTTGTGGGAAACGGACTTTGGCCCAGTGGTTAGGGCGTCCGTCTACCATATGGGAGGTCCGCGGTTCAAACCCCGGGCCTCCTTGACCCGTGTGGAGCTGGCCATGCGTAGTGCTGATGCGCGCAAGGAGTGCCGTGCCACGCAAGGGTGTCCCCCGCGTGGGGGAGCCCCACGCGCAAGGAGTGCGCCCGTGAGGAGAGCCGCCCAGCGCGAAAAGAAAGAGCAGCCTGCCGAGGAATGGCGCCGCCCACACTTCCCGTGCCGCTGACGACAACAGAAGCGGACAAAGCAACAAGACGCAGCAAATAGACACCAAGAACAGACAACCAGGGGAGGGGGGGGGAATTAAATAAATAAATAAATCTTAAAAAAAAAAAATAAAATAGAACAAATTTGAATAGAAAACACAAATTAATAAATCTCGGATCTAATTTAAGGAAACTTTTTATTACGAGCAATTTTTATGTTGAAGTAATTATTCCACTTTAACATTAACCTTAAGTGTTATGCTTTTAATCCAAAATATTCTAACAGGCATTCAGATTCAGTGAAAAGACTAATAGGTTCTTTAGACACAGTGAATATATTCCAGTTTAGAGGTCTTCACCTTAGATATTTGGGTACTTAGCTGAAGCTTCTGGGAGTACTTATTAGGTGATTCTTAAATTTGGTCTGTATAAAAATGATCTGAGAGACTTGCTGGGTCAGAAGGAGCAGGGGTCCCAGGGCAAACCTACTGATTTCACAGAGTTAGGATTGGTGAAGTCATGGTCTTCAGCTGTTTTGATCATTATAATGTCCATATACGTCTGAGAATAGCAATTTTTGAAAGTTCTTGAATAAAGAGGTTTTACAATTTTTCTTCATTATATCAGTCTAGACTTAACCTCTGCATTATTTGGTGCTTAGCAGGGATTTTCTATAAAGCTGTATGACATTGAGGAGGTGCTGCCTGCCCTATTTAAATATACCCATTTGTGTTCTGGTTAAACTAAGCTTGTTGTTGGACCACTAACGTCATCCCTAGCTGCCAGATGCTCTTCAAGATCATCTCTGGGTGTTCTTCCAGGTAGTCAACCTTCTTAGCCATTGTCCAGACACATCTCCTTTACTGCTACCATCTGCACTATCTTTGGGCCTTCTTGTTCTTGATTTTGATGTAAAATGTCACACATGTTTATTCCATGTGTCAGCTGCCTGGGCATTTGGGCCAGCAGCCAGGTGATATCAGAATCTCTGCAGTGGCTTTCTGTAGAGGTAAGAAGTTAGGACCCACATTATTCTTTATTGAGCTAGAAATTGGACTCTGTTCCAGAATTATAACTTTAAGTTATTATTCTCACTGTAAAATAATAATCTGCATTTATCACAAACATATCTCAGGCACTGTGCCAACTACTTGTACATTCATCTCCTTTAATCCCTACTGTAACTCTGTAAGGTAGGTGCTATTACTTTCCATGCTTTTCTCATTCACTTGTTCCTTTATGCATTATTCAGTAAATGTTGGTCAGTCCCTACTATGTTCCAGGAATAGTATCAGAAATGGGAAATATAATAATGACCCAAAAGAGACAAATCCTGCCTCATGGAAATTACTGTTTGGAGGGCAAGGCAAAGTTTAGTAAAAATTTCAAAATTTTGACAAGGGCTAAGGAGAATAGTCTCATGGAGTGATGAGAGGGGATTTTACCTCTTGGGAGGTCAGGTGAAGAAACAGATAAGGAAAATGAAGGGGAACAAGGATTCAGATTGTGAAGGGGTCTCATTTAGAGGGATTGGTTCTGTAGGGATACAGGATTCCAATTCTTTTATCTAGTATCAGGAATCAGGTAGGCACTTGGCTTTTGGTAGAGAGAGGGAATAGATATATGAGGTGGTTTTGGAGGACCCGAGGAAGGGAAATATTTTCATGTAAGGATAGTGGTTTTATAAAAAAGGACTTAGGTGCTGTTTTAGCTTCCTGGCTGCTGAAAAAGATACCATACAATGGGTTGGCTTAAACAAAGGAAATTTATTGGCTCATAGTTTTGAGGCTAGAAGGCTAAAGTTGAGGTGTCAGCAAAGCAATACTTTCCCTCTGAATGCTGTGGCTTTCTTGGGCTGGCTGTCAGAGATCCTTGGTTTTTGGCTTTTCTGTCACATGGCAATGCACATGGCAGCATCTTCTCCTTTCTTTTCCATGTCCTGCTGACTTCTTTTTCTTGCTTCTTCCTTGGCTTTCTCTTGCTCTGCTTTTCTTTATAAGGTCTCTAGTAATAGGATTAAGACCCATCCTGATTCAGTTGGGTCATGCCTTAACTGAAGTTACCTCATCAAAAGGTCCTATTTACAATGGTTTGGAGTGGACTTGCTGGTATCCTATTATAGAACCGTTGTGACTCTAGCAATGGAAGAAATTGTATTGTTGATGTGGAGACAGTAGTCACGGGAGTTGCTGAGGACAGGGAGAGGGAGGAAGAGGTGTGATGTGGGGCATTTTCAGGCCTTGGAGTTGTCCTGAATGATATTGCAGGGACAGATGCAGGACATTGTACATCCTGCCATAACCCACTGGATGGATTGGGGAAGAGTGTAAACTACGATGCAAACTATAGTCCATGTGGTGTGGCAGTGCTCCAGGGTATATTCACCAAATGCAATGAATGTGCCCTACTGATGAAAGGGAATGTTGATGTGGGAGGAGTGGGAGGAGTGGGGTATATGGGAACCTCTTATGTTTTTTTTAACAGAACGTTTTGTATGATCTATTTATCTTAAAAAAAAAAAGACAACAATAAAAATAAATTTTTAAAAATAGTAGGTTAAGATACAGACAATAAAAAAAATCCTAGCTAATTAAATAAGATAATATCTACAAATAACAATAAAAATAGCTAAAATTGAGAAAAAAAGGTCCTATTTACAATGGGTTCATACCCACAGGAATAGATTAGGATTAACAATACAATATGTTTTCCTGGAGTATATAACTTCAAACCACCACAGATACTGACACTAGTTTTCTGAGAAAAATCTGGTATGAAACGCAGATAATATTTTAAGTGTATTTTTTCAGTGGCACTTTATAGAAAGATTACCTGACATTTCAGGTGCTCCATTCCCATCAATAGAGTCCAAGACATAAATCACCTTAGACAAGGTTTACTGTATGGCATGGTAATATAACAAATTCTGCCCCTGGCTGGTAGAAAGAGGTCACCAAGGCTCTTTTGATGATATTCTGAAAGTTGTTGTATTTCAACAGATTGACTATCTTTCTTACTTGGAATTTCTGCTCAGATACAAACACCGCTAGTTTCAATCCCGTAGTCTCAATAGCATCTGTTTTGGCTAAGTGCATCATCGGCAGATGGTTTCAGTTCCTTCAGATTGCTGAGCCCACTGAAGTCAGCAGTTGTACTGTATGGCTTTTCAGTCAGGCATGCTTGGCAGACATGATATCCTTGCTCTAAAAAGTAAGTTTCCCCAACAGCCTGCTTGCTTTTGATGGTTGAAATGACAAAAGGAACTAACTTAACAATGCTATGATCCTTTCATGTTGGACACAAATTCCCTCCACAACTGTGCTGGGCTCTTTTTGGTCCAAATAAAAGCTCTTGCCTCTTATTTATTTTATAAAAATTATTTTCAAGGAGACAAAATTTTGTTGGTGCGCAGATCCTTTGATACTCACATTGTGTACAACAGGGTAATAAGAGATTGATCCAGTGTTATAAAACTTTCCGAAGCTTGTAATTCTCTCCAGGTGGCCAAAGAAAACACAAAATGTGCTCCAAGTATGTGGGAGAACAAGGGGAAGTCATCTCCCTATTGGTCTTTTCCCCCAAAAACCAGATGAAGAAAAGGTTGCCAAGGACCTGGCCAGGGTCTCCTACTAAGTGATCAAGTGATGGCTCCTTTTTGATTCTTAGCTTTCAGCTGGAAAGTTTAGTGCTGTTAACTTTTGAGAAAATGGAAAATGCAGTTCAGTTTGGAACCACCATTAGAAAATGGAGTTGTCCTTTGAAAGGACACATAGCCGGTACCTATTTCAACTTATAGGTACTTGCAGGCATTGATTCATACGTATCTGTTACAGGAATAAGTTGCCAAACATCATTCTTCATATGGTTGAAAGGTATAAGAATATCACACATGTAAGAAAAGGATAACCTGATTTAAAATTTTCTATAATGATTTTTATTTAAACTCAAACAGTAAATAAATGCAATAATACTTGGCAGTTTTAATTTCTTTATGAAGCTCATTTGTTAACATCAGTTTTGTTTTTTTCCCTAAAAGCTTTTCTTATCCTCTTATCTTTGATTTAGTTTTTTGGGCCCAGCTAGAAGTGGCATGGCTCTTATGGAAGTTATCCTGCTCAGTGGTTTTACTGTGCCTACAGATGCAATTCTTAAGAATGAGATAATAAAGAAAGTGGAACATGATCATGGAAAAATCAACCTTTATTTAGATTCTGTAAGTAGTGAAACATAAGTTTCAATAGGTAACTATTGAGAAAGCTACCATTTTTGTGTTCATAAGTCTACCTTACTTGAAACATGTCTTCTTTAAGTCATTGTTTTTCTAGTTTTTTTGTGTTGTGAATGATTTTAGCTTAACAATGTTTATTTGTCTCCACTAAAAATAAACATCTCAATAAAATTAGTTTAAAGAGAATTATGGTCAATGATGAGCCCAATGAAGGGCTTATTAAATAAATCATTATTTCATGTCAGGTGTAAAAATATATAGAAACTGCCATATTATCATTTCAAAAATTTAGTCCAGACCTGAATTCGAGAGCTCCTGCCCCAGCATACTGCCGAAAGTACTTGTTTATTGCAAATGAAAGCTTTAGTTACATGTTTTAAATTGTTTTCATAAAGCTTATAACAAATCCCAAAGGGGTTAATATCCTGTGCTGAAAAAGTTAGGTGCTTTCAATCATAGAAGAATATTCACCTTCACAGAGGTTTGGTCTTGACATAGAATTATTTAATGTTCATTTACTTTTTAATTGCTATATGAAAACTACTGATCCAAGAACAAAGTACAAAAAATATGTGAGGGAAAAGTAAATGACAAATTCTAGATTCTACTTAAGTCTCAAAACCCTCTAAATCCTTTTGCTCAGGAATTTTTTTATATTAAATACTGCTTGAAATCTATGAGCCTGATTTGGACCTTGGGGAAAAAAAACTTAAGGTTTTCATTAGGTAATGCAATTGATTTTGGAGTTTGTTAGTGGTTATCTTAATTTGAACATTCAATAATACATTTTGACTGATTAATTTGAATTTTCATTTATTGCTCTTGGCTTGTAATACAATATTGGATGGAATTTACTAATTTCAGATTCCTCAATCAGTATTGTTTGCCAAATTAGTATAAGCTGTTTCCTCCTGGAAGTAAAGGGGGCAGACTTTTGTATCCCATATCAGCCAGGCACTGGTTATAGGATATACCCGCACCCTGGTAATTCTCTGAAGAGGAGGGCTGCTGTGAGCCCTGAGCAGCCGACATTCACAGTAGTGGCAGGGTAGGCTACTTGGGACAGGGGATGTGGGTGAGGCATCAGAGTCATGGGAACACATAGTCCACTATACTTAAAAATTCTGTATTTTCAAGGTAAATGAAACCCAGTTTTGTGTCGATATTCCTGCCGTGAGGAACTTTAAAGTTTCAAATACCCAAGATGCTTCAGTGTCCATAGTGGATTACTATGAACCAAGTAAGTATGTTCTGGAGTCCCTAATACTACTGTTACTTAGAAGTTAAGCCAGGTACGCAAATTTACTTATGTATTTTTTCCAAATGCCCACTTTACCTACTGGATCGGTTGGGGAGGGAAGTGGAGAGTGTGGGTGAGTGGGGATATGGGAAATTGTATTAGAGGATTTAGCTTATGAATAATAAATAGGGATATTTAAGCTCATAGTGTGTTAGGTTTTTAACTCACGATTACAAAATTTACAAAGAAAAATTGACATAGAGAGTCCTGTTATGTTCAATTTCCAATATTTTGCTTTTATTCCAAGCCCCCATTCTATCTGGTTCTGCTTAAGGTGGGAGCTTCAGGACATGATCAGCACCTGCAGTGTAATAGCATCAGCTGGGTTTGGCTATTCATTAATTGAGGGAGGAGGGAGTCAGTTTTGCTAAACTTCATACATGATAGCAGAATTTTCAATTAGTGAATCAAGAAAAAATAGTCTGTTTGGAAAATAACTGATTTTTAAAAAATTTTATTGGTAATTTCTTTATAATATAATAGAAATTTAAAATGTGAAAGTAGAAATCTGGTCTGGAAGTCACAAAGAAGTTAATAATGGCATTTAGGACTAATCTACATTCAGTCACAGAGTGACTTTGTGAGTGTGATTTCTGGGCTAAAGTTCCAATCATAAGCCTAATCCTGAGTAAGTAGTCTTATGGCTTGGAGTCAGTAGAATGCACAAGAAGTGTGAACATTTTCACATTAGAGAGTTGTAGATAATTAGACTTTAAAATGAAATGAACTTCTAACGCTGTTGGTAGTGTTTGACAGAGTGGTCATTTAAGATGAAGGTATAGTTTTCCTTGCTATGTTAACAAGCTGGTTCCTTTTGTCTTTTGCCTCCTCTTGAAGTGTTTTGATTGGGGAAGAGCATGCATCTGTGTTCTCTTCCAGATTTTTTTGGGAAAACAATGATGTGACACTTTTTTTCTGGTGGAAAGATAGGATACACTGTTGAGACCTAATGACAGTTTCTAGTTATCCTACTTTGTTAATGTAGTTGCATAATTCCCCACTTGTGTTTCACAGGTTTACAGAGAACATTTTAAATATTTGAGGGGGAAAAATGTTCAATTTTGTAGAAAACTATTTATGAGGTAGCTATTTTAAAATGAAAGTGTCGGAAAGATCAGAATAATAAAATCCTAACTTATTTAAATTTTTAAAATTAGAAAACACATTTATAAAAAAAATCATGAAAATTAAAAATAGAATGTTTTTAAAAACAAATGGTTAAAATAAAAAATCATTTGACATGCTACAGTGAGTTTACTGTAGTGTTATACCTGTTCATTTAGAGGTTTTGTATTAGGTTGTGCTCTAAATTTTACCCAGGTTGCATAAAGGATATTTAGATATTATGTACTCAAAGTTTTAAAATGTTCATACAAGGTATTGCATAGGCAGACTTCTCTTTATGTGTATATATTTTTAATAAAACTCATTATAAATATGTTTTCAATACTCTAATTATTGTAATTGTATTTGAATGCATAGAAAATATTGCCTTAAAATAAACTCTTGAGGAGACTAAACAATCCATCCTCGATTTAAAACCTTGCCTGTTCTAGTAAGAGATTAAAGTTGTGCTTGTGATGACCATGTGCAGCTGCAGTCTATTTTCTCTCTTTTAATGCTGGCCAACTGCTGGTGGTGAATAGACTGGATTGCAAACTTTGTTTCTTTCTTCGATTTGGTTGGCACTTTGGATCTCTCAAAATGATGTAGCATTTCAATTGTTTCTTGTAAAGAAAAATAAAATTAGGTGAAGAATGGAAAACTCCGAAAAATGTATTGAAATGCTCTTGAGTTTTGGCAAAGGAAATGTTTCTAAACAAGGGAAACTTGAAACTGATGTCTGCTTCTTTGAACAGGGAGACAAGCGGTAAGAAGTTACAACTCCCAGGTGAAGTTGACCTCTTGTGACCTCTGCACAGACATCGTGGGCTGCCACCCTTGTGGGGACGGAGCTTCAGGCTCTATTCGTCACTCTTCAGTCATTTTCATTTTCTGTTTCACAGTTCTGTTCTTTTTGTAACATTGGCTATGATTTATTTTTTAAGGACTCCATTTATGCTAACATTTCTATAATTCACATGTGATTATTTCCTTTCATCATGGAATACTGTATCTGACAGATTTGAAAACCATTTTTTTTCCTTTAAGGGCGGGAGGGGGACAATAGGTCCTAGTACGCATAACTGCATAGATTTCTTATCCTGACCTTTGGTGGAACAAGAATCAAAATTATTGTGGTTGTATATCTTTATTTCCCCTCTTGAAATGTCTGAGGATTTTTGAGATGTTTGTTTTCTCCAAATAAAATTGCTATTTTAGATTAAATATTCTTGCCATTCTCAAAGAGGACCATGCTTAGGTCTTAAGCATTATTATATATCAGTGTTTGTTTTAGTATTAAAGATGGATTTCCCTGGGAAATGAGAGAAAACAACCAGAAGGGGATGCTCATTCTCACCTAACTCTACCCTCCACCCCACCCCACACCCAATGGGCTTATTATATATTTCTAATATTGACCCTCTTCTTTCTTTTTAGAATGTAGGTGGTGAATTTTTTTTTTTAACGTGAAATGGTCTTTTCTCATTCCGTATCTGATCATGTGCCCTTCCTTGCCATTCCATCTCTTCTTCTTTCGTAGAGAAGAATGAGAGGAAACGTGCTGTTTACACGCTGCCTCACAGATTGAGTGTAATGAAAACTGTCCTAAGGGGTATTAGCAGGCTGTTTTTCCCTCTCACATCCCCAGCTTCACACACATGGACTGTCTTTTGGGAGAGTTGGAGACCACCATGGTATATGCCTTACATGGTTTATACTAGAAGATCTTAGGCAGGAGACCTACTTTTTGTTAGTAATGGTGAACTATAAGCCGGAGGTACAACGAGATCTGTGTGAAAAGCAGCAGATTGGCCCCCCAGGATCTGGGCATGAAGTTGGGGTTTGATGAGGTTTAGAGAGTCTGGACATGGCTGCTGACTTAAAATATTTTAGGGATGGCCTTGGATCCTGTACAATCCTCTCTAGGCTTAGGTATCTGAGTGTCAGGCTGCTGGCCACCTAGTGATGATGATGCTAGCTGTGGATCTTTAGGAAGACTCCTGAATTTTAAAGACATGGATCATTTGTTACCCTGTATTCTGAAGGATAATATTCATTTATGTGGGTGAACTTAAAAAAATATTCTTTTCTTCCTTCCTCCCTACCTTCTTTTCTCCCTCCCTCCCTTCTTTCCTTCCTTTTTCCTTCTTTCTTTCTCTTCCTTTCTTCTCTTTCCTTCTCTCCTTTTTCTTTCCTTTTTAAAAATATTGAAATATTTTAGATATAACAAAAATGTATTTTTTACTAAATCTAAGAAATGATTTAGTTTTGCTAAAACTGAAATATTTGCATAGGCTCCAAAGAGTCTGCATTATAATTTTTTTGGGGAACTGTTTAAAAAATGTTGAAAATAAAGTATGCAAATATAGCTTTTAAAGTAAGTTTTAAAAAGAATGTTTTTATTTTAGTGAATTTAAAAAATAGAGTAGAGTGAATATTCATATATTGCTAATGGATATTTTTGGATACCAAGGTAAATACTTCAATGTCGGTAGGTATGAATTACCAAAATTCAGTATTTTAAGGCCTATAACCTCTATGCAGAAAATAGATTCTCAAAGAGTGGTTTATGTAGAGAGTGGTTAAGTATCAAATAGATTATTTCCATGTATTTATTTTTAAGTGAGGAAATGTTTTTAGATCTATTACACCTTTGAAACAGTCTGATCTAAAACTGATATGTTAGGGCCTCCCTGTATTAGTGTTCTTTTGCCTTTATACCCTAGGACTTCTTTATAGATGAAATTTTATATTGGAATTGGGGGGTGGTGTGTATTGGCAAATGATGTCCCCCTCCCTGCCCCACCCCTGGAACCTTATACTGACCTTCAATACCTTATATTCTTCAGTAAATTATCAGACTTCCTGATGTAGTAATTAGGTAACACTAGAATGGAAAGGCCATTGGAAGACAGGCTGTATCTTTTTTAAGAACAAATTTCCTCATTTCAAAACTAAAACTCTAATGCTTTTTTTGTGAAGTATTCAAATTTTCAGGCAAATAGTCACTTTTAAACTCATCTCTTTTTATTATGAATTTATTAAAAAGAAAAGGTGAAGAAAGACAGTGTTGCATTGTGGTGCTATGGAGCTATGGCGATGCCTTGGCCACATCTTCCACCTCTTCCTCCTTAGAGAACTTTCTTTGCTAAAGTGAGGGGATTTGGACTAAAAGATATTATAAAACCACGGGCATGAGGGAAGGATAATAATTAATAGTATAGACTTTTTTTTCTTCACATAAAGTGAATAATAAATATTTAAAAACTCATTCTACCTTTAAACTTGGTTATGCTTGAACTCCCCCATTTAGAAGGGTGTCAGTTTCTTTAACTGAAAGGAACTAATTTAAACTCTACCCTTCTTTTCCACTGACTGGGAACCCTATTACGACACCAGCACATCTCACTTCCATTTGACCAGCCAATGGTTCCAGAAACTTTAGTAGTTAAACAATTTTAGGACAGAGCAGCACTTTAAATTTGGTTTTCTTGTCTTACTACCTTCAGTCATAATTCTAAAAAAAAAAAAAACGGAAACACAATAAAATATGCATAGTCAATGAAATGCTTCCATTTATTTGTATTGTTCTATATTATACCTAATGTTTTTCCAAATAATCCAAAAATGGTCTTTTGGTAAGATCGTAATCTGAGACGCATTGTGCTCATAAAGAATACAGATATCTATCTAGTAGTTCGTTATTTAAATATACATGTTGGAATTTTCACAATTGCAGATAAAATAACACTTTTCATCCCATTCTTTTGAACCTGGTATAGTTATTTTTTCAAAAAAGTTATTGTATTTGTCAGCCAAAGGGGTACTGATGCAAAGTACCAGAACTCTGTTGGCTTTTATAAAGGGTATTTATTTGGGGTAGAAGCTTACAGACATAAGGCCATAAAGCGTAAGTTACTTCCCTCACCAAAGTCTGTTGTCACATGTTGGAGCAAGATGGCTACTGACATCTGTGAGGGTTCAGGCTTCCTCTTCCTCATAAGGCTCTGTGGTCCCAGCTCCTTCCAATCTCAGCTGTAGGCTAAGGCTTGTTTCTCTCTCTGGGGCTCGTTTCTTTCCAGGCTCAGCTGCTCTCATCTCTTCACAAGGTCAGCTGTAGACTATCAGGCTCATCTCTCTTCTGGGGCCTCTGCCATGCCTAATGAACTGTCTCCCTTCCCCTGTGTTCTTCTCTGTGTATTTACTTCCCTGTCTTTGTTTATATAGCCCACAAAGGAGGTGGGGGGGGGCACTCAAACTGAGTCACCCTAATGAAGTAGTCAAATAAAAGCCCTAATCTTGATTTAATAAAGTAAAAGTGACATCTCTGAATCTAATACAATCTAATATACCCAGAGGAACAGACCAGTTTACAAACACAATCCAGTATCTATTTCTGGAATTCAAAAATAGTTATATTTCTTCCTAATTTCTATTTATAATAAATATAATGTTAAGTAGTCTGACAATATAAATGCCAATTACATTTTGACGTAATTCAATTAATTCATTTAACATTTCTGGCTGTCCCATGATATTTAGAAAATTTGTATCTTTAATTTTTCTTTGTAACTTTTTAAGGAACCATTTTATTAACTTGCTGGCATATAATCTGGTGTTCTTTGCAGCAGGCCTACCTGTTCTAATTTGCTTTGGACTTTAACACTCATTTCTATAAAAATATTTTGTAAATACTTCCTTGGCAAGATTTCTTAAACTAAGGACAGTATTTAGCTTGAACCTGCCAAGAGGCTGCCATGGGCCAACATACACTTATATATTTTTGAGTGTATCATTTTATTGCACATTGGAAAACAAGACACAGTAAGTGAACTCACCCTTGAATATGCTTTGGAATCTTTTACATTTTCAATAGAAACTTCTGTTTGACAGGCAGAAGAGTATACTCATTTTTCTTTGTTTTCAAATTCCATAATTGTATAGCCACTTTAAAGAACTTAAAAATTTCCTACTATTCAAGATGCTATTTATTTTAATATTATTAAATATCTTAAATTACATTGGGAATAATCTGAAGTGCAATTTTTAGAAATCATTACTTTGAATAGAGGATCTTTATTCTACTTTCTTCAGGAAATGAAACAGTAAATGTAGATTTTCCATTAAGTATATGTCAGAGTAGGCTTGTTCTAAAAATATTTCTAGCAAAAAATATTTCTAGCCAATGAGTTGTGTTTTCATGTACCTCATTAAAATATATTGCCATATTATAGCATGCTTAAATATGTTGTTTTTGTCATTTTTATTTCAATTATTGTAACACAACAGAAAACAAATATTTCTTAGGTGATTTATGAGTTTCTTACTTCAAAGGACACTTATACATTGGGGTGTGTTTCTCTTACAGGGAAGATATTGACATGTGTTGGTACATATTTAAGAATCATTCTATTTCTTGCTGTTATGAGGAAACTATTTGCCACTCTTCTGCCAGGTGTATTAAATTGATGGTAGAGGATGGTTCAACATTCCATTTTTATGGATCTTTATGATTTATTTTTGATGACTTCTGTAGGAAGTGACTCTATTCTGGTCCTCAAGCCTTTATGTTTTGAATTTTTAGTCAGGTGCTGTTGATATGGTACATTTCTTTTGTATACAGGAAGCTATAAAATTTTATTCATAAATCCTCTAATTTGAGGAGCTGTTCTGCATATTAGGAAAGTACTGTTGAAATAAGATATTCTCCAGAAACTAAGGCTTTATATGTTAATCAGAGTGATTCCGAAAGTTTTAATTTTAAATGTTGAAATATTATGCCATTGTTAATTGTATAGTGTTCTGTATTGTGGGAAATCATGGTTTGCCAATAAAAATTAAAACCCCATCTATTTTTTTATGTGTTCTTTTTATTTTAGCTTAAAGCATATGTATAGCAATCTCCCTTTTCGAAACCCATTTAATTGCGAGCAGTGGGATGCCTGAGGGTAGGTTAGAGTAGGCTTTATTGTGTTACATAATATGGGGTTTGGAGCTGACTATACCCCAGAAAAACATGTTCTTAAACGTAATCCATTACTGTGGGTGTGAACCCACTTAAGTAGGATCTTTTGATGAGGTTTCTTAGTCAAGGTTGGATCACTTCAGTCAGGATGAGTTTTAATCCTATTACTGGATCCTTTAGAAGCAGAATGAAATTGAGAAAGAGAGAAAGCCACAGAAGGAACAGCCAGAAGTGAAAATCAACAGAACTGGAAGAGAAGGGAGAGGCCATGAGTGGCTGCCACATGCATTGGCATGTGACAGAGGAGCCAAAGACCAAGGATTGCTGGCAGCCAGTCCCAGAATGGCAGTCTTTGGGAAAAAAGCATTGCCTTAATAACAACTTGGACTTTGTTTTAGTTTCAGAACTATGAGTTAATAAATTTCCATTGTTCAAACTGACCCATTGCATGGTATTTGCTTGAATAGAAACTAAAATACATATAGACTTGATACGGGTGAGGTAAGAGAAACTTGACCACCAGTTCCTTTCATTTCTTTCCTCATCCTTTGCTTTAGGTCCTGGGATGGGGTGGGTGGAGAGGTTGGTGAGATACAAATAAAAAAATATGAGGTGCTTACTCAATTTTGGGAAATTACATAGAAATACAGAATACACAGTTTGTATGCATAAGAAATGGAGGTACATAGTGCTGCATACACAGTATAATGTTTCACATACGTTTTCTTGACTTCCACCTAGTGTTATTAACACTTTTCCTGCCATGAGTTTCTGGGCTTCTGCAAACTGCTGAAGATAGGACCATGGTTCTCTGTTGGGATGACTTTGCTCTCCAGGGAACATTCAGCAAGGCCTGAAGATATTTTTGATTGTTACAAGTTGGAGGAGGGGTGTGCTACTGGCATCTAATGTGTAAAGGTCACAGATGCTGGTACACATCCTACAGCTACCTATGTTAAAGAAATATCCAGCCCCAAAAGTCAAGAGGACTGAGGGTGAGAAACCCTCTAGCCAACTGATCTTAGGTACTTCTAGACTGCTTAGTGATGTCAATTAATTTAATAGGATTGATTTAATATCATCATTATATGCCATGAAGTCATTACTACTGGACATATATTTAGATGAACAAATAAGGTTATATCTCAACTCTAGGAAACTTAGCTTGGAAACTAAGAAAAGCTGTAATAACTTCTTTGAAAATGTCTAAAGACTAGTGTAGCATGGAGTGACACTTGCTTCCTCCTGCTCAGCCCATTCTTCCCCACCTCCTCAGTATCAGAGCTAGCAGAGTATCAGCTAGGCAAAAGCCTGGATGACATTCTGGCCAGTGGGATGTAAGCTGAAATACTGGTATTTTCAAGAAGCATTCTTAAAAGGGAGGAGATAAGGGCCTTTTTTTGTCCTTCATCCTGCTGCCTGGAATGCGGATTCCTGTCTGGTTGGAGCTGTGTCAGTCTCTTGGTCTATTAGGAAAGCCAAACCCTAAGGCTTGTGAGCTAAAGCACTTGAAGGATCTGGGGTCCCCAATCATTAGGGAGATATCAAGGAATGTCTACTTTTGGATTTCATTTACAAGAGAGAAAACTTCTGTCTTGTTCAAACCTGTTGTGGACAGACTCTAGGCTGGCCCCCGTGATCCCTGCCTGCTGATATTCATGCCTTTGCATGATCCCTTCCTCTGTGAGGAGTGGCCTGTGACTTGCTTCTAACCGATAGAATATGGAAAGGTCACAAGAGGTACATAATATTGTAGGGCTCCTCTTGCTGGCTCTGTCCCTCTTTTGCTGACTTTGAAGAGCAAGCACCATGTCATGGGCTGTTGGGAGGCGTACGTGGCAAGGAACCGAGGGACAGCTTCTAGTAGCTGAGGGCAGACTCCAGCTGACAGCAGGCAAGAAACTTGAGTTCTGCCAACAAAAGCAAATCCTTCCCCCATTGAGTCTCAGATGAGATTGTAGCCAGATGAAACACTAAACAAAACCCTGCTACACATGTCTAGATGCTTGACCCACAGAAACTGAGATAATAAATGTGCATTGTTTTAAGCCACTAAGTTTGTGATAATTTTTATGCTGTAATAGAAAAATAATGTATCAGATAAAAAATTACTTCTGTTATATGCAGCTGACTTATTCCTAACAGGTACACCTAGTGTTGCCATCTTTCTTATTGTTAAGGGACCTGGAACCACTTGAGCATTAGCTCTGGTGCCCTCCACAGTCACTATCACTGTCACTTCTGTCACTGTGCCAAAGAGGATCTGAGCTCTCTGGAGCTCTCATTTCTCCGAAGCTTTGCTGAGTTCCACACTGAAGTGGGGACTTGTTCTCTTCTTGACTCTGTGCTGTACTTTCTCCCTCAGTTACAGAGTGGATCGGCTCGTGTCTCACAGGCAGGTGCTCACAGAGGTTTTAATGGTAATTGTTCTTTCCATTTCTGCTTGCAGCCCCCGAACCCCTCACACCCTTCCAGCCCAGACTCAAATCCAGGAGCCTGGGTTGTATGCCAAGGGGTGCAGATACTATACTGTCCTCCCAAACTTCCTTCTTTCTGACACATTCTCTCTCTCTTTCTCTCTCTCTCTCTCCACCTCTCTCTTTCTTCAAAATTCTCAGGCAAAATTGATTGATTCTTGGTAGCCCCCTCACCACTCCAGTGGTTCACCAGATACATTCGTATATAGGTACCATGGTAGTTAAGAGTTTGGACTTTGATGCCAGGTAGGCCTGGGCTCAAATCTTGGCTCTGTGTCTTATTAGAGGCTAGAACACTTTCTTCTCTCATGAATGTGAGGAGGAATTTCTCCTATATATTTTTTTACATTTAAAAATTTTCATTGGAGTATATCATTCGTACATAAACATACATAAACAATAAATGCATAGTAAAAGTTGCGAACTTACAAAACAAACATGCATAACATTACACAGGGCTCCCATACATCACCCCACTACCAATACCTTGCATTGTTGTGAAACATTTGTAACATATTATGCAAGAATATCATCAAAGTATTACTACTAACTATAGTTCATGTCTTACATTTGGTATGTTTCCTCCCCAACCCACCCAATTATTTGTTTTGTTGTTCATAAGCCATACAATTTACCTAAACTGTGCAATCAATGGCATTTGGTATAATCACAGTTGTGCATTCATTGCCTCAATCCATATTCAAGCATTTTCACTATTCAAAAAAACAAAAACACACACGCACAAAACAAAAGAAACAAACCATTCTCATATGTCAGCGCTACTGATGACAAATCCTATGATGTGCTTTCACCATTTCTATTCATTTCCAAACATTTCCAAACAACTTTTTATCAACTCCACACAGATTAAACCTCAGCTTTCTGTTCTCTAACCACGTTCTATTTTCTGGTGACTTGTTTTCTAGCTAGTAACTCCATGAGTTTGCTCATTATATTTAGTTCATAATAGCAAAATCATACAATATTGGCCCTTTTGTGCCTGACTTGCTTCGCTCAGCATCATGTCCTCCAGGTTCATCCATGTTGTCATAGGCTTCACAGTTTCATTTCTTCTTACAGAACAATATTCCATCATGTGCTTGTTGTAGCTGTTGTAAATGGAATTTTTTTTTCTGATGTCCTCCTAAGCTTGCTCATAACAGGTGCATAGAAACACTGATTTTTGCATGTTGATCTTGTTTCCTGCCACTTTGCTGAGCTCATTTATTAGCTCTAATAACTTTGTTGTAGATATGTCAGAATTTTCTAAGTATAGGATCATGTCATATATGAATACTGAATTTTATTTCCTCTTTTCCAATTTGGATGCCTTTTATTTCTTTTCCTTTTTTTTTTTTTTTTTGTCTAATTCCTCTAATTAGAACTTCTTGCCCATTGTTGAGTAACAGTGGTGTCATTGGGCATCCTTGCCTTGTTCCTGATCTTAGAGGAAAAGCTTTCAAAACCTTTTCCCATTGAGTACAATATTGGCTGTAGGATTTTCATATATGCTCTTTATTTTGTTGAAGAACTTACCTCCATAGCTGTCTTTCAAAGTGTTTTTATCAGAAAATGATGCTGGATTTTGTCAAATGCCTTTTCTGCATCAATCAAGATGATATATTTTTTTCTTTCTATTGTTAATGTGAAAATTAATTACATTAATTTTCTAATGTTGAACTAACCTTACCTACCAGGAATAAAACTCACTTGATCATGGTGTATAATTCCTTTAATATGCTGTAAAATTCTATTTGCAAGTATTTTGTTGAGAATTTTTGCATCTATGTTCATCAGAAAGATTGGCCTGTAATTTTCTTTTCTTGTCGAATCTTTATCTGGCTTTGGTATTAGGGTGATATTGGCTTCATAAAATGTGGTGGGTAATTTTCCCTCCTTTTCAATTTTTTGGAAGAGTTTAAACAGGATTGGTATTAATTCTTCTTGAACTGTTAGGTAGAATTCACCTGTGAAATCAAATGCTCCTGGACTTTGTTTGTTGGAAGGTTTTTTTAAAACAAATCAATATTATTGATTCATATTAATAAAGCGTACAGTTCATCCAAAGTGTACAATCAATGGTATTTGATATAATCACCTAGTTGTGCATTCATCATTTCAATCATTATTAGAACATTTTCATTACTTCAGAAATAATACTACTAGTAAACAAAAAACAGACAAACAAGAAGCTAACAGTTTGTGACTGTTAGAGATTTTTTATGAATCCCAAAAAGAGAAAGATTATGCTTATAAACTAATCTGTATTTCTGGTTGTAATACCCTTTGGTTATATTGAATTCAGTTGGGGGGCTCTTGATTAAATTACCTGCGAAGATTAGGGTTTCGACCATATCAGTAAGGCGTGACTCAGGTTGAAACTCTGCCCCCTTGGTGGGCTGATGTAAATGGACACTCACAGAAGAGATAATTTTGTCATTTTGATCCTGCCATGTGACAGAAAGGAGAAGACTCAAACAGCTAAAGCCCCTAGGAGAGATGGACCATTTGCCTGATAGCTTCAGTGACCTTGGGAAGAGAGGTGAGACTGATACAGAAAGCCTGGAAAGAAATAAGCCCTTTGCCAGTAGAACAGGAGTTCTTAACAAGGGATCTGAGGGCTTGATTTGAAATTCAAAAAAACATTATTTTTGTGGGGACATGTTGGTGCAGTTGTGATATACTTATTGAACAATACACAGTGTAGTGTGGACTTAGTAAGGAGTCTGTGGTTTTCAACTGACTGGGGCAAAGTGGTCCATGGAACAAAAAAGGTTAAGAACCTCCGAAGTAGAGAGAGGAAGCCCTGAGAGACAAGCCCTATGTCAGCCTGCAGCTGAAAGAGAGGAAACTCAGAGGGGAAGGCTGAACCCTCACAGAGATCAGCAACCATCTTGCTCCAAAACTTGGCAACAGATGTTGGTGAGAAAGCAACCTTGAGTTGGACTCTTTAGAGCCTTGTAAACTTAAGCTTTTATCCCAAATAAATGTCCTTTATAAAAGCCAACAGATTTCTGGTACTTTGCATCAGCACCGCTTTGGCAGACTAATACAGGGTTTGTCAATTTTATTGATCTTCTCAAAGAACCAGCTTTTGGTTTTGAGGTTCTCTATTGAATTTTGTTTTCAATTTCATTTATTTCTGCTCTAATCTTTATTTCTTTCTTTACATTTGCTTTGCGATTGGTTTGCTTTTCTTTTTTTTAGTATCTCCAGGTGTTCAGTTAGGTCTTCGATTTTAGCTCTTACTTCTTTTTTAATATAGGCATTTAGGATCATATATTTCCCTCTAAGGACTGCCTTTACTGTATCCCACGAGTTTTTTTTTTCCCCCATAAGTTCTGGTAAGTTGCGCTCTCATTGTTATTAGTCTCAGGGTATCTACTAATTTCTCCTGCAATTTTCTTCTTTGGCCTTCTGATTGCTTACAGTGTGTTGTTTAGCCTTCACATATTTGCAAATTTCCCTCTTTATTGCCTATTATTAATTTCTAGCCTCATTCCATTATGCTCAGAGAAGGTGCTTTGTATAATTTCATTCTTAAATTTGTTGAGATCTGTTTTATGGCCAAACATGTGGTCTATCCTGGTGAAAGACCCATGAACCTCTGAGAAGAATGTATAACCTACTGATTTGAGATGCAATGTTCTCTATATGTCTGTCAGATCCAGCTCGTTTATCCTATTGTTCAATTTCTCTGTTTCCTTGTTGATCTTCTTGTCTAGTTTTTCTATCTATTTGATGTGAGTGGCATCTCCAACTATTATTGTAGCTACATCTATTTCTCCTTTCAGTTTTGCCAGAGTTTGCCTCATGTATTTTGGGACACACTGTTTAGGTGCATAGATATTTATGACATAACTTCTTCCTGGTGGATTGTCCCTTTCATCAATATATAATGACCTTCTGTGTATCTTGCCTTTTTTTTTTTTTTGCATTTACAGTCTTTTCACCAGTATAGCTACCCTGGTCTCCTTTGGTTAACTGTTTGCATGAAACACCTTTCTCCAGCCTTTCACTTGTAGTCTATTTGCATCCTTGGGTCTAAGGTGAGTCTCCTCCAGAAAGCATATGGATAGCTGATGGTTTTTTATCCATTTTCCCATCCTATGTCTTTTGATTGGGGAGTTTAATCCATTAACATTCAGTGATAATTGGGTAAAGGCATTACTTATTTCAACCATTTTATCCTTTGGCTTTCATATGTCATGTCTAATTTTTGTCTGTCTTTTTGCCCTTTTGGTTACCCTTCCTGATAGTGTTCACTTCTACACTCTCCTCCAAGCCTCTCTCTCTTGTCTGTTCTGGCTGAAGGACTCCCTTTACTGTTTCCTGCAGAACTAGATCCTTGCTTACAAACTCTCTGTTTATCTGTGAATATTTTAAACTCACTGTTATAATTGAAGGACAGTTTGCCGGATAAAGAATTCTTGGCTGGCATTTTTTCTCATTTTGTACCTTAATTATATCATACCACTGCCTTCTTACCTCCATGGTTTCTGAAGAGAAATCTGTATACTACATCTTACTGGACATCTTGGATATAATGTTCCACTTCTCCCTTGCTGCTTTCAAAATTTTCTTTTTATCCTTGGCATTCTGAATATTATGTGTCTTGGGGTAGGTTTGTTTGGATTTATTCTAATTGGAGTATGCTCTGCTTCCTGAACACATATATTCATACCTTTCATGAGAGTTGGGGACTTATTGGCCATTATTTTCTCAAATACTTTTTCTGCCCCTTTTCCCTGCTCTTCTTCTGGAACTCCCATAACATGATGTTGGTGCACTTCATGCTATCATTCAACTCCCTGAACCTCTGTTCAATTTTTTCCATTCTTTTCTCTCTCTTCTTTTTCTTCAATGTCAGATGTTCTGTCATCTACATTGCTGACTCTTTCTTCCATGATTGCAAATCTGCTGTTGTCTGCCCCTATTGTATTTTTTAAAAAAGATTTATTTATTTATTTATTTATTTCTCTCCCCTTCCCCCCCCCCCCACCCTGGTTGTCTGTTCTCTGTGTCTATTTGCTACATCTTCTTTGTCCACTTCTGTTGTTGTCAGTGGCATGGGAATCTGTGTTTCTTTTTGTTGCATCATCTTGTTGTGTCAACTCTGTGTGTGTGGCGCCATTCCTGGGCAGGCTGCACTTTCTTTCGCACTGGGCGGCTCTCCTTACAGGGTGCACTCCTTGTGTGTGGGGCTCCCCTACAGGGCAGACACCCCTGCATGGCAGGGCACTCCTTGCACTCATCAGCACTGCGCATGGGCCAGCTCCACATGGGTCAAGGAGGCCCGGGGTTTGAACTGCAGACCTCCCATGTTGTAGGTGGACGCCCTATCCATTGGGCCAAGTCTGCTTCCCTCTATTGTATTTTTAATTTCACTTACTGTGTCTGTCATTCCCATCGGTTCTGTTATTTTTCTATGCAATCTTTAAAATTTTTCTCTGTGCTCACCCATTGTCTTCATAATGCCTTTTATTTCTTTAGCTATACTGTCCTTCAACTCCATGATTTGATTTAGTAGATTTGTACGAACATTTTTATTAGTTGTTTCAAGTCCTCTGTTTCATTGGGAGCTTTGATTTGTTCCCTCACCTGAGTCATATATTCCTTTTTCTTAGCATGGTTTGTAATTTTTTGCTTATGTCTAGGCACCTGATTATGATGCTGAATTTCCTCTGATGTTCAGCTTCTCTCTTGCCTAAGGATTGACTGTTAAGTAGCTCAGTGCTACCAATGTTCTTTGGTTCTTGGTTCAATTTGTTCTAGATATTTAGGATTGTCGCTATTTAACTGCTCAAACTAGGACTCAGGATCTAGTAATGGGGTGCAGGCTAATTTCCAAGGGCTTCAGAGAGGGGTGCAGTAAATCTACCAGATTGCCACTATTATTTATTTCCTACTATTTCTCCCTTCTTTGTGTGCACTTTCCTGGTCTGCCAGCAAATGGTACTCTTTGACAAACTTCTCATTTCAGATCCCAGAATCAAGGGGGAATACATTCACTGTAACCCCACTCTGTTGGGTAGTGCTGAAGCAATGTCCTCAAGGTGGGCCAAGCCTCACAAACTTTCTCAAAGCTGGTCTCCTCTCTTGGCCAGCCATAGCTTCCTCCATGTCAGCATCCAGCCCAGGGCAGTAGGGAGAGTGTTTGAGAAGGCAAATTATCTTGAGATAATTATCTTGAGAAGGCAAATAGCTCCCTGCCAGCTCTCAGTGCAAACAATGCTGAGGCCCACCTGGCCTGGAAGTATTTGACCCCTCTAATGCAGCAGACCAAATTCACTGGCCCAAATCTGAATTTTCATTAGGCTGTGTCCCTCCTTCTTACTGTCTTGGGGGTGAGGGCCCCTGCAACTGCCTCAGTCTGTAGCCACCTACCAGGGGCAGGAGGATCCTGTGATGTTTGCTCTAAAGTTGCGGGGATGGGTGTCAGCAGCTAGTGCTGCACCTGTACTCATGGAATTTTTCCAGCCAGCTGAGACTTCTTTCTTTCGCTCTTCTCTCTTCTGGGTGGTGTCTAGCCTTCCCTTGGTGTCCTTAATCCTAGAGCAGTTTTTCAGATAGTTTCTACTTGTCCTCTAGTGAATTTTCTGGGACAGAAGTGAGCCCTCTGCCTCTCTAATCCTCCATTTTTCCAGAAGTCTCTCCTATATATTATTTTTTGTTGTTTTTTAAAAAGATTTATTTATTTTATTTCTCTCGCCTTCCCCCCCCCCACCCCAGTTGTCTGTTCTCTGTGTCTATCTGCTGCGTGTTCTTCTTTGTCCACTCCTGTTGTTGTCAGCGGCATGGGAATCTGTGTTTCTCTTTGTTGCATCATCTTGCTGAGTCAGCTCTCCGTGTGTGTGGTGCCATTCTTGGGCAGGCTGAACTTTCTTTCACGCTGGGCAGCTCTCCTTATGGGGTGCACTCCTTGTGCATGGGCTCCCCTACGCGGGGACACCCCTGTGTGGCAGGGCACTCCTTGTGCACATCAGCACTGCGTGTGGGCTAGCTCCACACGGGTCAAGGAGGCTGGAGGTTTAAACTGCGGACCTCCCATGTGGTAGACGGACACCCTAACCAGTGGGCCAAATCTGCTTTCCTCTCCTATATATTTTTGGATCTCTTTCCCTTATCTCCTTCCATCTGAAAGAGGACAGCATGCTTTCCTGAATTTTCATGTTAGGAAGAATGTGTTGGCAATGGTTGACTCATCTCCATCTTGGGTTTTACATGATGACCTAGGTCTTACCTGGGCCCAATGCTGGCTGGGAATGGTGAGGAAGAATGACCAAGAATGGGGTTCAGTGAACAGGTCCAACTGGTTCTCACACCAGGCTGTGTCCTCCATCTTAGCCTTTATCAGGAATAGTTAGTACTTTGGTTGTTTTATCAGTTGATTTTGCCCACCAGATAGGCATGATGGATGCTATTTATTGCACTCTCTTAGAAACCACAATCCTTCTTAATAAAAGTGTGATCTTGGGCAAATTTTGCAGTATTTGGTATATCTTAAGTGCATAATGAATTATGGTTGTATCATATATGTCAGGTGGATATGGTTTAGACTTTGGCTGTATGTGTATATCATTTGGGTAGAAGGAAAGGAAACTCTAGTATTCTCCAGTGGAATGCTCTGTAGGTGGGTCTTTTGATGCCCTCTAACTCACTTTTAAAATATATATATTTTTTAAAATTTATTTTTAAAAGATACATAGGTTACATAAAATGTTACATAAAAATATAGGGGATTCCCATATGTCCCATTCTCCACACCTCCCACTTTTCCCACATTAACAAATTCTTTCATTAGTGTGGTACATTCACTGCAGTTGATAAACACATTTTGAACATTTCCACACAGCATGGATTACAGTCTATATTGTAGTTTACATTCTTTCCCACTCCATTCTGTAGGTTATAGCAGGGTATATAATGTCCTGTATCAGTCTTTGCAATGTCATTCAGGACAATTCCAAGTCCCAAAAATGCCCCCATATTACATCTCTTTTTCCCTTTCCCTGCTTTCAGCAACTCTAGTGGCCACTGTCTCCACATCAATGATATACTTACTTCCATTGCTAGAATCACTATAAGTCTATGGTAGAATATCAGTAAGTTCACTCTAGTCCATATTTTATTCCCCAATCCTGAGGATTCTGGGATCCTCTAGACCACTTTGATGATGGCTGTAATGCTCACAATGGACCAGAGGTGGTACTTGGCTTGCGAGTGGATGGATTCTTCTCTCCTTGTGCCTACTACTGCCTGGGCTGTCATTTCTGCTAATGTGAATTTACAAATGGAACCTCAAAGTAAGTTCAAGTAACAGTTTATTCAAGCTGCCAGTGATAAATCTGAATTATAGATTCAGATATGGGGGGATTATGCCTCTTGATCTAGCTTTATTGTATCATCACGCTGTACTGGAATATGAGGCTTGACCTCCCAGACTTTTGCAGGGTCTGCACAAGGACGTTTCCTTTGCCAGCAGAGAAACTTCTGGGTATGTGTTTCCTGTTTTTTTTTAGGCCACCCCCTATAATTCTGTCTTTTATATCTGTTCTTCATTCTGCAGTTCCCACTTTCTCCCCTTGTCTTATCAGCTATTTCTTCTCAGAAATCAGCAAGCCACAAGTTTCCCCCTTTACCCTAAATTTTCTTTTTGTTTCACAGGAGCTATGAGTCAAAGACTTCTATATTCTGCCTATTGTGCTGCTGGGTTATACTCCTAGTGTGGGGGAGTGATGAAAGGACTTTGGATGATTATCCACTCTGATTGGCAGCAGGCTTTTATTCTCTTTTATGTTACCCCAATTATCTGAAAAATCAGATAATAGTCAAAGCCCCAGAGGAGGGATACACATTAAATGGCAGCATACATGAAAAAGACTTGATGGTTTAAGTATGAATCAGTCGGAAGAGAACAAATGCCTCCAGTCTCTAAACAAGGAGGCTATTAGTGCTAGCATAATCTGAATGACATGTTTCAGAGTATTATGCCCAGTTACAAATGTTGCAATTTAACAAGGTAGACCAAATGGAGTCCATATGGGGCAGAGCTGCCATAATGGTGTCAGACGAAGTTCAAAGGATGGGAGAATGCTCATCTGGTGGATGAAATCCAATGGTTGTCTTCAAATATCTGAAAGGGTGCCAGGTATAAGCTCAAGTTGCAGAATCATTACAAATGGATAGATTTTGGATTAATATTAGGAGGAACTAAATAGCATGTTCCTATCTCAGAAAGTGTCTTTAGTTGTTTAGCCAAAAATCATGATCATTAGTCATTGACATTTTAAAAGTGGTATCTCATGGGAGATCATTCCAGAAATTATGCTTATGTACATTTCAGCAGGATCTCATTGTATGCCAAAGTAGAAAATACCCCAAATGATGGGGCTCCTGATGGCTCTGGAGACATGCAGACACTATAGTCAGGGCAGATAGCTCAGGAGTTAGGTGCCTTGCCAGTGGACCCTACTTTGGAATTTATGCTCTCCAGTGTGACAGAGTTGGACTCCATTGTGGTTTCCCACACATGGCTCTTCTGCCCCTCTATTTGAACCTATAATTAGTACTGGAGTTGGTAGGTATACATCCAAAAGACTTAAATCTTTGGGCTGTCCATGTGCCGTTAGGCCCTGGATCTCAACAGAGTTGCAGCACCTATTCTCCAGATCATGGGTCTCACCCAGCACAACTACCAAGAAGGTGACGATGGACAACCACCATACAAAGGAACTAGAGAGTCTACAACTGCAAGCAAGAGAGTCTCATTTATTGGCCCTATGGGATCGAAGCCCCCTCTCAATTAGAGGTGGAGTAGACATCACCATCCCAGAATCCTCAGGATTGGGGAATGGACTATGGACTAAGGTTGACTTACTGGTATTCTACTATAGATTTATTGTGATTCTAGCAATGGAAGATATATCACTGATGTGGAGGCAATGGCCATTGGAGTTTCTGGGGCAGCAAGAGGGAAAAACAGGTGTAATATGGGGACATTTTCGGGACTTGGGAATTGTCCTGAATGACATTGCAATGACAGATACAGGCCATTAAATATCTTGTCATAACTTAAAAATTATGTGAGAGAGAGTGTAAACTACAATGTAAAACTGTAATCCATGTTCAGTGGCATTGCTCCAAAATGAGTTCATCAACTGTAATGAATGTACCACACTAATGAGGTATGTTGTTAATGTGGGCAAGTGTGGGAGATGTGGGGAGTGGGGCAAATGGGAATCCCCTATATTTTTTATGTAACATTTATATAATCTAAGTATCTTAAAAAAAAAAGTGCTTTCTCGTCCCTTACTTATTTTTGCATTGAGTGTTAGAAATGGGAGGGGTTAAAATATTTTCTAGTTTATCTCTATTTTACTAAGACCCAGGAAGATTAAATGCCCTGCACAAATTTTATAAATTGTTCCCAGCCATTCCCCACCATTTTAAGAGCAAAATTGGGATTTTTGCCTGATACGTAGCAGGCACGCAATAAATATTTGTGGAATGAATGAACCCATTGCTTCACCTTGAGTTTGAATCAAACATGTTGATGGCTTTCCCAGTTCCTGCTTCCTGTTCTGTGGATCCACTGCTGTTGGCTAAGCTCCCAACATTTACCCTCTGCTCCTACCATTCCTGCCTCCATGCTTCATTTACAGGTGGGAGGACTGGAATTGCCATCCATTCTAGGCAAATTTACTCATGCTTTTATAATCTCTTAGCAGTGATGGAAAAATAGATTTCCTCTTGAATACCAGCAGAAATCATTTGGAAATGGCTGTCTGAAGGGATTGCCAGTTTTTGAGGCTACTTCTGGAGCCAGTGGACAGAAGAGCTGGAATCAGCTATGGAAGTCTGCATGGCTGAGGCAGGGCACTAGCAAGATGGTTGCAGTTGAGCTAGGAATTGAAATTCTGATTAATGTCTACACTACACAAGTTAGCATTTAATTATATTGCTTTCGACTGAAACTAATTGTTTCATTGGTGTTTATCTTGATCCACTTGCCAAATTGTTAGCCACATTTTCAGAATCTTCTACCCAACAGCTTGTATATGTATTCTGGCTTACTAAAGAAGCACATACTCAGTGTACTCAATAGTCTCTGAACTGTAGACTTTATAAATAATAATTTAATAGTAATAATAAAGTTACCCACAAAATGTTCTGGCATCCTAAGTAAGTGAAAACAGATAACTTTTTCTCCTCAAAGACTTTGATTTTCAATTTTAATATTTTCTCCATGTTTCCATATATTTTGTTTCTTAGAATTGGTTGATGGATATTGCAGAACAAGGAGTTATTTAGGAATATAGATAATTTGGTAAAATTGGCAAATAATAGCTTGTAGTCTGAAGGGAGACAGGAAGGGATTTTTCTCGGGAAATTAAAATAGATTTGCATCTAAGTCTTACTCCCACCTCTAATATTGTCCCTTCCCCATGCTCAGTTTTTTTCTCTACGTCACATATCAGAAGGAATGAGAAGCAGGATTATGTGTTACTTATTTTTAAATTTTGAGCATCTATATAGAGTTTGGCATATACTTGATTCTCAATATGTCAGATACTAAAAAGATTTTTTTTTTGGTGTCAAGAACAGAATACTATATTTTTAGGCTCACAACCTGATACCCTCAAGAACCTTACTTACTTCATTTAGATACTAATTACAAGGAACAATATAATATCACACACCTGCAATATTTCTCATAGCACATGTGTACTATCTTTAATATCAAAGGTACTTCAAAGTGTCTGAGTAATAGAATTTGAGGTACTAGCAAAAAAAAGTTCCCCATATGAATAAATGAAGGGTATGGGGCTAGAGAGAAAGGAAGTAAAGTGTGGGGGAGGGTGGAAAAGAGAGAATTGCAGGAGATGAGGGAGAATCAGGGAATAGCTGTATGCTGACCAGTGGGTGGATGATTGAATTTCAGTTATTAGAATTAGTGGAGGATCTCAACTGGTTTCCAAACACTATAGATATAGTTCTGTGTTTTAAGGTTAAATAAAAAGTAACCTTAATTTATAAATTTATGAGCAAAGTCCTGCTCTTTGTATTCTTGGTGCATTATCTAATATCTTGCTGCTTTTGACTAAGTCTGCAGGAATAAGACAATTTAGATTCTTAGTTTTTATTAACTTCAATAATGAGTATAGTAGCTGTGAATTGCTAAAGATATTTTTGTAGAATTACAGCAATTATAAAATAAGAAATATCATGAAAGAATAGTAATTATTACTCTGCACAAGAAGAATTTTTAAAAAATTCTAAGGCTTTCTCATATTGAAAATTCTGTGTCCCTTTCTAGTTAGGACTCTCTGTCTTCTCTCTTCATAACCAAACTTCTTGATAGACTTATTTATTTCATATAATTCCTTACTTCTTATATGTACCTCAAACCACTAAATCTTGGTTTTACAGAACTACTCTAAATAAACTAATCCACTCTCTTTTATTCTGCATCTAATTGACAGTTTCTATCTTCCTCTTCTTGATCTCTTGGTAGCTTTGACACTGTTGACATCTCGGCTTCCTGAATCTTCTTTCTTTGCCTTCCATGTCCCCACACTCTCCTGAGTTTTCTCCCAGCTGTCTGGATGTACTGTCTTAGTTTCCTAAGTTCTCATTTCCCTTTGTATAGTCTTTAAATGCAGACTTGGGATTTTTTTTTTGGAGGTATTATCAGTAGGATTTTGTAATAGATTGGATGTAGGAAGTCAGGAAGAGAGAGAAGTCAATCTAGTTTCAGCAAATAGATGATGGGGGAGACGTATTTATTGAGATGAAGAAGAAATACTGGAGGAAGAGAATATGTGTGTGTGTGTGTGTGTGTATTTATCCAGGACTCCATCTTGGGTCAAGCTCATTTTATTTTGTTCCATTCCTGGTGAAGATTTATGACCCTCAAGTGATTTGCCAATGCACGCGGTAATAGCTTGTTACCTAATTATTCTTATATAATGCTCTACTCTTGTTTTTTTCCCCCTAATTTTAGAGCAATTTAGGTATTAATGGGGAATTTAGAAAAATCCACAGGAATTCACATTGTAAACTAATTGGTGTGTACTATATCTAATGTTTAGGGTTTCTTTGCTTTTTTTTTTTTTTTTTTTTTACAGTGTTTTAGAGCATTTTTGCTTTGATTGATGATTGGAAAGAAAACACCTATCCTCTTCTCTTCAGAATTGTCTAAGTTTATATTACTTGAATGATAATTATAATTCAGTTTTTATGACCCAACTACCTCCAATCTCTCTCTCAACATCCTCTGACTTTTTTTCTAAAATTTCTTTATTCCTTGAAACAACAAGAATGGAGTTCAGTGGTTTGACAGGAATAGTACCTATTAAAGCAATTTTATTATAAGTTTAGTCAGTTTAATATTGCTTAGTGAAAAATATACACAATGGATTTATTATTGAATATATATTTGAGATGGCTCTTCAGTACTTTCCTATTAATCTTATATTTTTGATGTTTAAGACCTGCTTCAACTTGTCCAGAAATTATGCCTATTTATAATTTTTGACCATTTTGACTAAAATCCATATGTGAGTCTTAGACATTCTTCCACATTCTGAAATTGGGCACTTGTTTTTGGTACAACACTTTCCTATTATTTTCATACTGAAGTTTTAGAATGAAGGTAAAATTACAGAGAAGATATAATGGATATTACTGCATTTTAATTACGTTTCCAGGCAGTATTAATAATCTAGCTCCATTTTAGTATTTATTAGGTGATTGATAAAGAAATTTGCAATGGGTGATTTTGAAAAGATTTTTTTTGGGGGGCAATAAAATAGGCAGAGATGGTGTGAAAAAATTATATTAAGGAGATGGAAGGAGATGGAATGTGAGATTTTGATCCTATCTGTAAGACCTGAGACCTTCCTTGATTGCTACTAGTTTTTATGTCCATGGGACTTTACCTTTCCTTTTTGGGATTGGAAAGGAGTTTCCATTGTGGTAATAAGTGAGAATCAGTACTTCTGATGAACTGAGATGAAATAATATAACTGAGAACAACATTTCCGTGATGGTGTGGAACCCAGAAAATTGGTATGTGCCTAGAAAATTGTGTTCTTAAGGCTAGTCCATGCATGTGGTTATATACCTATTTTAAGTAGGTTTTCATGAGGTCACTTCAGTTAAGGCATGGCCCAGAGTGGGTCTTATTCCTCTTACTGGAGTCCTTTATAAGAGAACGAAATTCAGACAAAAGGAGAAAATCATGGAAGCGAGAAGCTGAAATCAACGAAACCCAGAAGAGAAGGGAGAGACCAGCAGATTCCACTATGTGCCTTGCCATGTGATAGAGGAGTCAAAAATCACGGGCAGCCAGTCTTCAGGAAGAAAGGATCACCTGACGATTTGAACATTCTTGTGGCCTCAGAACTGTAAGCTCATAAGCTAATAAATTCTCATGTTTAAAGCCAACCCATTTCATAGTAAATTGCTTTTAGTAGCCTATCAAACTGAGACAATTACCATCTGTGTTTTAAGAGATTTACTGTACTGATTTTAAAAAATTTTTTGTTTTTTAAAAATTTATTTTATTTTTTATTCTCTTTTTAAAAAGATACATAGATCACAAAAAAAGTTACATTAAAAAAATATATGAGGTTCCCATATACCCCACACGCCTGCAGTGATTTTAAGTGGAGTATGTTGTAAACTTCTTGAAGGCAAGAACAATGTCTAATGGTTCCCCTCCTCCTGGAGTAAATATATTGAACCTCTATGTGCAGTTTCTCTCTCTTTTCCCATCATACGAAGTAAAAGGAAGCTTAAGAAAAATCTTGTCTTCATATGCTTTTCTTTCCCTCCATAATACAAATACATTTTTTTCTTAAAATAATGTATGTCTTGTTCATGGTGCCTGACACAACTGTTTTATGAGTAATTGAATTTAAGTAGCTCTACTTTTATCAGTATGTTTAATATTTTGGAATTCCTTGTGTTTATTTGGAAAAAAAAAAAAGGTTCAACTGCCCCAAAAGCTTGACCACTCCTTTATGCATCATAGGTGCAGGAAAAATGTTTATTAAATGAATAAAATAGCCATTGCTTCCTCTAAACCTGTGTCTGCCTACAATAATTATTCATGCAGCAATTGATTGACAATAGTTTAATGAAGTGTCTGGAGTCTAAAGGCACCAAAGCCATGGTCTTTACTCTGGAGTTGTTTCATCCATTCATTCTATAAACAGAGATGCCCCTGCTCCCAAAGAACTCAGGTCTCATTAGGAAGAAAACTTAGTAGCAGTAGAAAGTGGTGGGTGAACTCATGGCAGTGAGATCAGCTAGGACACCCTTGCAATAATCTAGGGGAATAATTTCTAGATTCCTGAACTCAGGATGTGATTGTGAGGATAGGAAGGAGTTTGATTCTAGAGACATTTAAGAAGTAGAATGACTTGCCTAGGGAGATTCTCAGTTTTACACTCTAGTGCTTGAGGATGGTAATACTATTAATACCAGGATACCAGTAGAAAGAAAACAGAAGGATGAACGTAAGTGGACAAGATTTTGAGTTTGTTTTTGGATTTTCCTTGTGTTTTAAGTTCTTGGCTGATAGAGCAAATACCATGCAATGGAGGTGGTTTAAACAATAGGAAATTATTGGCTCATGGTTTTAAGGCTTGGAGAAGTCCAAAATCAAGGCAACATGGAGGTGATACTTTTTCCCAAAAGACTGTGGTATTCTGGGGCTGATGAGTGGTGATTCTTGGTCTTTGACTTTTCTGCCACATGGCTCTGTACATGGTGGCCTCTCCTGACTTCTCTTTTACTTTCTGGGTTCTGTTGAGTTTCAGCTTCTAGCTGTTCACATCCACTGGCTTTTTCTCCTTCTGTGACCTTTCCTATAAGGCCTTCAGTAACAGGATTTAGACCCATCCCGAGTCTGCTGGGCCACACTCTAACTGAAGTAATCTCATCAATAGGTCCTATTTGCAATGGGTAAATAGGACTAGGTTAAGTTTAAGAGCACATTTTTCTGGATACATAACTCCAAGCCACCACACTGAATGTGAGTGCCTACAAGATGTATAGGTGGAAATATAAAATTAGGGATAGCCTTAATGGATACTTACTTTTGTTTTTTGATCAGGGGTTCTTAATAAGGGGTCCATGGGCTTGACTGAAATTCAAAAAAACATTCTTGTGGGGACATGGTGATTGGGTATTGAGGGAAGGCTATCTAGGCGAGCTGCGGTGGGCCAGGGGAACTGGTAGAACGGACGGGCTTCCTGCTCTCCGCAGGGGCATGGGCGAGTCCCGCCCTCCCTGTCTGGCGAATGGGCCGCCCGCTCTTTGCCGAGGTACGGGCGAGCCACGCCCTCTCGACCGTTCCTGCCTGACCGCCGAGCCCGACCTACTGCCTCCCCCTCTTCCCCCTCGCTGGGGCCACGCCATCCAACGACCACCGGCCAATCCCTGCCCGCCAACTTTCACATCGCCTAACTCCCACCAGCTTCAACTGACCAATGCCCCACACGCCGTCTCCTGCCTGCCCCGTCCCCTCACCCCACAATATATATTGTCCAGCACTTCCTGAATAAAGCAGACTGCATGTTACCACCATTCGCCGTCTCCGCAGCATTCTTCGCGCCCGCTGTGCGTCCACCTCAAGTAGCCTGGGCAAAGCCAGAGGAACCCCCGTACATCAGGGTATGATATATTTATTAAATAATACAGAGTATAGTGTGGACTTAGAAAGGGTTTTCAACCATAGACTTAAAGTTAAATGTCCCATAATGGGTCTATATTGAGTTTATTTTTAGTAATGACTGAATTCAGATTTTCATCAATTTCAGCAGGAAAAACTCCATGCTATAATTATCATGGTCCTATTCTATGTTGTTGAACTTTGGGATCTTGATTGCCCCTTTCTCTGTGGTATAGCAGAGAGTCAAAATATACTTTATGAGGAAAATCTTATCCTTGCTCATGGATAGGTCTTTTGCTGTCCTATCTTTTCAGGAAGACTCATCAAATCATTGTATGAGAGGAAGATGTCAATTTAAAACTTTGAATTTTTAAAATAATTATATTAATAGATATACAAGACGTTTTAAACATTCTACATTGAGTATTCTAAGGATTTGATTTTTATATCATGTTGGAGTCTTAGGGATAAAGTGTACATCAACTTGTCAACCTGATATAAAATGTTCAAATGAAATTAATGAAACTGATATTATGGGGAATAACAGATGTGACAATGATGGCAATTCTTAGCAATGCTCAGGAGAAAATAATTGGCTTGGGAACAACCCCTACCTACCACTTCCCAAGATGTATTTTACAGGATGCCAACAGATCTAATGTAAAATTAAGTGTTCCATGGCAACACTTAGGAATCATAAACAGTTGACATAACATTACCTTTTATTTGGTAATGCATATTTTGAATTGTAAGTGAAAGATATATTTTGTGCTTTCTAAACCTTTGGACCACCACATGAAGGTCCATTTCTACAGAATTTCTCTCTCTGGGAGTTTTCTAAGAAAAACATTATGGGTAAAACAGCTATAAATCATCTAATATGCAATATGTAAGTAACAAAATGGTCGTAAAATTTTACACATAGTAAAATTTCTTTATTAAGTTGATTTTATTGATTTTATAATTTATAATAGCCACAAAGTACAACAGAGTTTCTCCAGTGGTCGAAATATAAAAATTGTTTATCTGGAAGCAGAGTGGGCATCACCATCCCCAAATCCTCAAGACTGAGGAATGAATAAACAAAAGGGAGAATGAGACTATGGACCAAAATAGACTTATTATTATTCTAGTAGTTCTAAAAGTTCTTAATAATAAAAAAAGGAGACTGGGACACAGAAAAAAAATTGATTATCCCTAATGGAAAATTTTTTTATCTTTATTTATTTATTTTTAATGTTACAGTAAAAAAATATGAGGTCCCCATATACCCCCCACCCCCCTCACACCACTCCTCCCATAATGACAACCTCCTCCGTCATCATGGGGCATCTAATGGAAATTTATTACGTGAGACCGTGTTGCCACCAGGGGGCAGAGAAGGATTATAAGAAAGAAATAGTTTTGCCCAAAAGCCCAGTTTTAAAATTCCAAACAATAGAAATGACAGAAGACCTGAAGGGGTTTTCGCCTTCCTTTGCAAAACAGATAATAAAGTTATTAAAATATTCTGCTTATTCTTAATACCATATACTTTTTAAAGGATGAATTCTTATCTTTAACAACTTGTGGTTTGTGTGTATAGAAAACACGGTCACACTGGGAGCTGCATTTTGAGTTTTTAAAAGTAAATCCTTATTTTCAAAACCCAGGAGATTATTAGCCTTTGGAGAGATTAGGAAAAGGTAAGATTGTCAAATTCTACTATCATTCTTCTGGACCGTTTTGGTTAGAGAATAAGTTATGGCAAGTAAAGTTTGACCTAGAATTTGTGGAATTTTAATCTAATGGAATCAGTCTCAATTAATCATCTCACATATGTTTATTACTATCTTCTCCCACCTACTTTGGCTTTGTGCTTGAAGAATTTTCTTTTTTAAATGCCTCTTGTTTCATAATCACAACTGGAAAAGAACAAATATAACTGAAATGTAGCAAAGTGGACTTATGAGGGGGAGGTTTAGTTGCATTGTGTGCTTTTAAAAGCCTGTCTCCACTGGACAGAGCTGGGACTCTCACGTGTTCGTTTTCCTTGTAAACTACTTATATGTGTAAAGTTGTTTTTAAGAAAATCCAGAAACTCCTCTCATTTGAGAGGGTTGTCCAGAAATCTTGTATTAAGAATGTGCATTAATAGTGTTTAATACTGTATTAAAGAGACCTCTCCTCCAAAGGACCCACCTGCTCTCTTTTTCCCTGCCCTCAAGGGAATGCTTGTCTGTGATACAATCCCGCTGGTGGGATCAGGCTTCTGGGGATGAGGGTGGCTGCCCCCTGAATGGGCAGTCATTGCTGAGAACCTTAATCTAGGGAGGTTGTGGGTCCTCAGGCAGGGAACTGGCAATCAAGAGTGGGAGAGGGAACTCTTGCTTTTCCCAGGGCATTTCTGTGTCCGGTCTGGACTTTGGGGTATTTAAATGGCTTGAGGAAGCTCCCAGGTAGGAGGGCTTCAAGGTGGCCTCTGCCACGCAGAGGGAGCCTGGGAGGCAGGCAGGAGACTGAAGATGAGTGAATCACACCTTGTAAACCAGATGATCTACTGCCCATTTATTCTGCTCCTGCCACTTCCTAGACGTTCATGATTTCTAAAGGTTTTGGCCTTATTTCGGTAGTACTGAGGGCAACTGAAGGGAGAGCTAAAATTGTAGGGTGAAAGTCATTCTTCCCGTAAGAATGTGTAGAGTTGGTGACTTTAACAGATCAGACATTGAAAGCAGGATATGAATGTCAGGGTCACAAAGTTAAAGTCAGGTCACAAGGCCCAGCCCTCCCTCCCCATGACAGCCTTTGCTCATTGCCACTTTGAAGGGTAATAGGATCCTCAAGGACATTTAGATGAGGGCATTGAAAAGAGGGGAGCGTGAGCATTTCTTCCCACACGAAATGCTGCAGGGAGCTTCTCCCTAAGCAACTCCTTTCACCAAGTTCTCTCTATTTGTTACTAGGGTGAGAAGATTGATTAAGTGATTTATTTGTTTATTATCAACTGATAGCTGACAGCCTCACGAGCCACAAACAGGTTCAGAGAAGTTAAGCGACATTCCCAAGGTCACAGGGTAAAGTCTAGGCAGGGGCTAAAACTCAGGTCTCCTGAATGCAAATTGTTTTGACTGTCTAAAGTAGGAATGTTTCCATTTTATTCGCCAGGTCTTTCTCCACAACTAGATAAAAATTCAGGACAGGTAGAGACAAAAACTTGCTCTTTATTCTCCACCCAAAACAGCACTAAACAATATTAGATATTAGTTGCATAGCCTCCAGACCTGTGTTGAAAGTGGGATTCTTTCAAGCACTCTAGGATCTTGAGTACAGGCATGCCCTGAGGGTGGGATTAGTTTAGTTCTTCAGAGGAATGTGTGTGTGTGTGTGTGTTTATGTGTGTGTATGACTGCTTTTATTGCCTTCCTGGGATAGAAATAGTGAGCTGTAGTGACACTGAATCATCACCACCCTCTTTCTTCATCCTGGACACTGAAGGGCAAAGTCCTCTCTATTTTTAATTCTAAATGAAGGAAGCAAGCCATCCCAATCCTAACAAAGAGTCTTTGAGCAGGAGAGTCTGGGTGTTTCATTTTTTCTTCCTCCATGCAGTTTATTTCTTGGAAAAGGAATATTCAGATGTAATGGCAATTGCTTAATAGTCACAGAATATGAAATACTTGTGCTCCTGAGAGAAAGGAGAAATCATTGCATAGGTTGTCGGAGCGTCTTCCACCATACATGTTCAGTCCTCTCTCCATACTGACTGTCCTGTAAGCGACTCTTGGAGGTCAAGGTATGTCACTGGTAGCAGTAGCTAGCATTGATTGTACATTAATCATCCCAAATACCTTATGGGGTAGGTGCGATATTTTGTCAGATGAAGATCCTGACAAAATGAGGTTAAATAGCTGTCATATGATAGGAGGTAGAGAACCTGGATTCAAATCCTAGCAGACTGATTTTGGTGTGATTCCATTAATACAAGTTACTCTTGTTTGAAGAGAGCAATCCAGAGTAAAAACTAGAGTTTGATAAAAATCACTCTAGTACTGATCAAGGAATATTGTGACTTGGGATATCATTCTATTTTTGACCCATTAATATTCATTTAAAGATTATATAGCTAATATTTATGGAAGTTAGACCTTAGCAAAACATAATGGAAGGGCTTCACATGTATAGTCACCCAGTGACCAAATGGGGTCTTTTACTTTCCTAGGCTGCTTATTGTAGGTCCATGAAATTGTTCTGCTTGAACAATGGAGATTTCTTAGCTAATAGTTTTAAGGATGAGAAAATATCCAAATTAAAACATCAGGGAAGCGGCTGTGGCTCAATTAGTTGGGCTCACTTCTACCATATGGGAGGTCCTGGGTTTGCCTCCTTGTGAAGGCAGGCTTGCCCACTCACCGTGGAGAGCCCACGGCCCTCAAGTGCTGCAGAGAGCCGACTCAGCGAGGTGATGTAAAAAAAAAAAAACAAGACGCAGAAGAGCATGCAGCAAATAGACACAGAGAGAAAAAACAACAACAAGCAAGCTGCAAGGGTCGGGGGGAGAAATTTAAATAAATAAATAAATACAGACACACAGAAGAATGTACAGTGAATGGACACAGAGAGCAGACAGCAAGCAAGCCGCAAGCGGGGGGGTGTACATCATCAAGGCAGTGCTTGCTTCCTGAAGACTGGCTGCCAGCAATCCTTGGCTCTTCTGCCACATGGCAAGGCACATGGCGATGCCTGCTAGTCTCTCCCTTCTCTCCAGGGTTTCATTGCTTTCAGCTTCTTGCTTCTGTGGCTCTCTCTGTGTGTGTATTTATTCCTTATAAAGGATTTCAGTAAGAGGATTAAGACCCATCCTGAATGAGGTGGGTCACACATCATAACTGATGGAACCCATCAAAAGGGCCTAATTACAGTGGGTCCACACCCACAGGAATGGATTAAATTTAAGAACATGTCTTTCTGGGGTACATACAACTTCAAACCACCACATGGAGTAAATAGTATTACTGTCCCTGGTTTACAGATGAGCTTAGGATTTTTGAATAATTTCCCCAATGTTTTATAGTTTCTAAGAGGTAGAGAGGTAAGCCCAACTCCAGTATCCACATTCTTAACCACTGAGTTATATCAGTACCCTGTCAGGCTGTCTTGCCATTCAGAACAGACATCTTTCCAAGTTTTTCTGAAAAATTGGGAGCAGTATAGACACAGTCTCTGTGTTTCTGAACATTGTTTTGCTGGTTCTGTTCTGCTCTTGAACCATCTGTGTGCCATTCTTTCTTTCTTTCTTCAATATTCAACTTTTGTCATCTGTGTTTGATTTGCTGAAACTCTTTCCTGTACACAATTTGTATTGTTTTAGTTTCTTTTTCTATGTAAGCCAATTTTTTTGGTAGTTAATTTAATAATACATATTTTCCCACTTTGAAGTCTTATTCTTTTACTAGGATAATGGAATTTATATAGCACCATGACTGGTATTTTCATGAAAAGTTATATATAATTATAGGTATAATTTTAAATTTATAAATTTTCAGTCCTGCAATTGTCCTTATGAATTGTTGGACAAACAACACAACTAACCCAGACTCATTTACCATAGTCACTTCTTTCGACATGGCATGGTTTGAGGGGTGTAGACAAATTTCTGCCCCCTACCCCCCAATTTGTTAAAGACAGAGAAATAAAATACATCCAAAATTTCAGTAAAATGTGAAGGGGTCACCTGAGCAGGAGCAAAATGAGTTGCTTTGAGTTGAAGAGAGTGGGGTGGGCCCTGGTAAAGGGGTCCAAGATAGGTAAAGCCATCTTCAGTACAGAACCTTCTATCAAGGCAGTCATGAATTGTCAGTGAGCTTGGAGAGACTGAGAACCTTGAAGAAAGTGTGTGGCAGGGTTGGAGAGAGATATTGGAATTTGATAAAGTAAAAGCCAGGGAGTGGAAGTAGCTCAGTGGTTGAGCATCTGCCTCCCACGTTCGAAGTCCTAGGTTCAATCCCCAGTACCTCCAATAAAGAAAAAAAGGTAAACATTTGTGTGGGTTTATAGAGGACATCCGTGGGGTTGCTTTCTGGCCCACAGTGATTGCCCCTTCTCTGGTAATGGCCCATGCCTTACCCCTGTCCCCCTCCATTCATGAGATTAGAGCAGGAGCAGCTATGTTCATACAACGTGTTCCTGGCTGTATGACTCTTTGGTCATGTGTAGGCCAATATATTTTTTCTTGAATTTAATACTGGGACCAAGATATTCTAAACAGTTTGGTTGTTCCCTCAAACAGAGATTAAAAACCAGAACTACAGTGAGAGAGAAGTATGAGCCACATAGACAGTGGCAGAGTTGGGAAATAGAATTTCTTGGTTTTCTAGTTCCTTGTCTCTGCTTTTTCTTATCCGTTCTTCAGGTCCATTTGCAACTCTGCCCTTGATGCTGATAGACTCCTCTGCCTTACAATGCATCTCCCTTTTTGCTTAAGCTAGGATAATTTATTACTTACATGTATTTTATATTATAATTATAAACTATTGTTTATAATTAGGCACTTTTAATATAATAATTTTGGTCTTTAAATATATCAGAGAGAGTTAAGTTTCATTGGCTTGTATTAGTCAATTATGCTTGGTTGTTTCTATCTTTATAATTTCTGCCCATGTAGTGTATTGTTTGCTTATAATTTTAAAAAGTTGGAGAGAATATTAGCCACAATGGAGTCCAGAATATTCAAGTATAAACAAATCTACAAAAATCCATTTCTATTGTTACAAAAAAGAATATACCCTCCTGACAATAGCATCCCTCTATTGAGAGATCGTTATTAATTCTCTTCTAAATGTGAGACAAGGTTTATTTTCATAATGGTTATCTAATTAAAATTATATTATGCTGCCCAATTTCTTGACTGCCTACAAAAGTAAAGGCAACTTTATGGCTCTAAATTACTGACTTTTTATCTTAGTTTTCTATTTTGATCTTTTCTTGGATGTTTTAATTTTTTATTATGTACTTTTTACATTCTTGTAGGGACTCTAAAACCAGTGTGGAATAAGGCAGAACATAAATAAGTACAAATTTATAGGTGAAAGCCCAGTAGGAAAGCTGAGAATCACAATGACCTAGCTGCCTGAGATCCCTGAGCTGCTCAGTGGTCCCCGCAACATCCATATGCAACTTGAATTAGCATCAGATTGCTTGATAATAGTTTTCCCCTGCATTTTTGGCCATATATTATTATGTTTTGCCTTAACATATTAATTGATATTTTGAAAATTAATATGTACACATAGTAAATAATTCAAAAGGTAAAACAGGAGCATATAATGAAAAGTAAGTCTCTTTCATACTCCTGTCTCTCAGATACCCAGTTCATGTCCTTGGAGGCTGCCACTGTGACCAGAGATTTTCTTTTCCTATGTACATACATACATGCATGTAGACACCCTCATTTGGAAACCCAAGAAGTAACATAGTACAATTACTTTCACTTACCAATGTTGTGTGGTGATCATATATGCATATATATACACATATACTCACTGCATAGCATTCTGCTGTTTAACTTGTACCCCAATGATGAAATTTTTACTTATCTTTGCCAATCTGATGAGTAAAAAGACATCATCTCAAGGTAGTTTTAAGATGTGGTTGTCTTTTTATGAGTGAGATTGGCTTCTTTTTAGATGTATATCCTTTTCTATGAAATATCCTTTTCTAATTATTTTGTTGAATTGTCAAATTTTTAAGTTTAATTTTTATTATTATGAAAGTAATAGTCATTGTACAAAGTTCAGATAAACAAAAATGTCAAAATAAAAGCACCATATACATTTTTTTTCTATGCAATATATGCCTATAGGTGAAGTTTCTTTTGTCACAATGAAACAATACTGTTTTGTAACATGCTTTTCTTCAGTTAACAGCCTTTACCTTTCCTTGTCAATACATTTTCATCTTAATCTAACTCGGATCATATTCACATTTTCCAGTTGTCCTCAAAATGTCTTTATATTTTGTTTGTTCAAAGCAGGATCCAGTGAATTGCACCTGATTTGGTATGTTCTTAACTCCCTTCTCTAGCCCAGCCCATTTTTCTTTTCATCAAAAGACCAGTCTGATTGTCCTGAAGTATGCTTTACCTTCTGAATATGTCTGTTTTTTTCCCCACATGGCATCTTGTTGGTCTTTTTAAAACGTTAATATGTAGTCTTTATATATCTATTAAATATTTACTATTAATAAAGATGAATTTCATGTCTTTACCTCCTTACTTCTCTCCTTACTTTTTTTCACTACCTAATTTTAATTGATTACATTTACAGTTTGACTTCATACTTGTAAATAAACTTATACCTCTAGTACTTGATTTACCTGCTTTAAATTATCTTTTTTTTTTTAAGGTTTTATTTCTCTCCCCTCTGCCCCCCTCCCCTGTTGTCTGCTCTCTGTGTCCATTTGCTGTGTGTTCTTCTGTGTCTGCTTGAATTCTTGGCAGAACTGGGAATCTGTGTCTCTTTTTGTTGCGTCATCTTGCTGCATCAGCTCTCTGTGTGTGCAGCGCCACTCCTGAGCAGGCTGCACTTTTTTTTTCACGTGGGACGGCTCTCCTTGTGGGGTGCACTCCTTTGTGCATGGAGCACCCCATGTGGGGGACACCCCTGCATGGCATGGCACTCCTTGCATGTGGCAGCTCTGTGCATCGGTCAGCTCACACATGGGTCAGGAGGTTTTGGGTTCGAGCTCTGCACCTCCCATATGGTAGGCAGATGCTCTATCAGTTGAGCCACATCACTTCACCTTTAAATTATCTTTTGATCTCTAGGTAATAAAAGGTCTTCGTCTTTGTATATTTACCCTACCTTTCATTTTCTCCTCCCTTTTTCTTTCTCAACTTATTTTTTTTTCAATTTTGGTTTTGCAGAAATTTATTTTCTCATATTTTATACAACTAAAATCTTCTGTTACAAATTAATTTTTTAAAATGTAAATAAACTTTTAGTTTTAGTATAGTTTTAGCTGTACAAAAAAGTTGCGAAGAAAGTACAGAAATTTCCCATACATTCCATGTGTCGTTTCCTCTATTGTTAACATCTTGCCTTATTGTGGCACATTTGTCATAATTTATAAAACATTATTAATACATTATTATTAAATAATCTTCATGCTCTATTCAGATTTCATTAGTTCTTCCCTACTGTTCCTTTTCTGTTCCAGGAACCCCTCAGGTTATCATATTACATTTAGTTGTGAGGTCTGCTTAGGCTTCTCTGCTCAGTGATACTTTCTTTACACCTTTCTTATTTCTGATGACTTTGACAATTTAGAGGTTTACTGGTCAGATATTTTGTAGAATATGCCTCATTTTGGTTTGCCTGATGTTTTTCTCATGATTAGAGCGGAATTATGAGTTTAGGGGAGGAAGATCATAGACTTGAAGTGTTACCCTTAAAACATCATGTCAAGGATACATGCTTTCTATATGACTTATCACCTAGATCACGTAGTTTGGCAGGTTTTGCCCATGTAAAATTACCTTCTCTTTCCACACGTATTCTTTGGAAGCAAGTTATTAAACCCACATTTAAGAGGTAGTGAGTTATGTTGCACTTTTTTTTTCTTTTGAGGCACCGGGGCTGGGGCTTTAACCCAGGACTTTGTATGTGGGAATCCAGCACTCAACCATGGAGCCACATTTGCTCTCCTGAGTTAGTTTCTTCATTTGTTTGCTTGTTGTTTTGTTTTTTGGAGGCACTGGAAACCGAACCCAGGACCTCCCATGTGGGGAGCAGGTGTTCAACTGCTTGAGCCACATCCACTCTCCTGTTTCACCTTCTTGAAGGTGAAATATCAACATAAATTATTTGGAATTCTCCTCTATGGGAGATTTGCCTCTTCCCTCCCATTTATTTATTTATTCAATATTTTATATTAGCATGGATCCATGGATATTTATTTTATACTTTGGGTTTTAATGCAATGCTACTGTATTTTATTGCTCAAATTGCTCCATCTTTCCCCATTGGGAGCTCTTTCAGTTAATTCCAGGGCCTCTTTAAAATATTTTAATCCTTTAATTTTTTTTTTGAAAACTTCCTTACTTTATGGTACTATAGTGTGCTCTTATAGTACCTAGAATCAGCTATTTCTCCAAAGATCCCTGGTTCCTTTTTCAAAGAATGATTTTAGAAATCAAGATCTGGCTGTTAGATGACTGTTGTGGGAAAACAGTAGGAACATGGTTTGAAGTTGAAACGTTCCCATAACGCAGACAAAAATGCTGGCTTAGGAACACCCGGCCTTGATTAGATGGAACACTGTCTGGTCAGCACAAAAAATGTTTGCGTAAGGAGGCATTTGAACTTTGTATGACCTATATCTTAGTATTGTAAATGTTGCACCTGTCCCTTATTATAGTAAATAACAAACAGCTGCTTGTTTGTTCCTAAATAAATACGATGTGGAAACTGGAGTTGAGGTTCTCAGTTTCAGAAGCTGTGAGTCCCCTGGCCCCACCTTTATTTGCTCTCTTGTGTCTTTCTTTCTGTCCTTTTATTTCTTCAGTTATGAGTTGCCTTCCCTTTGTGCAAACCTATTGCCTAGGTGGTCTCAGCAGATGCCAACTTAATTTTTTATGTTGTTAAAATTAGCAACATTTACGTTCTCTCCTGTAACCACAAGCACTGCAGTTGCTGTAGTCCTAATCTTACAAACCAGTTGATTCAATGCTCAATACCTGTACTTGTTGCAGTAGTTTCTCCACTTATATACTGATTGGTTGAAGTTAATACTCAAACATGAATTTTGCCCTAAAATATTTGTCAGTTGCTTTTATGCTGAATTACAAAACACTTTTACTGGATCATACTTTTTGTCCCCCCAGACTTTGCAGTCTGTGTTATCTCCTGGAATTGAATGATACTAAAAGTATAAGTACTGAAGTATAAGGCAGGCTTTCTACCCCTTTATGGGCACTTCGATCCTTTTGTCTACTTGCACAAATGATTCTTTATGTATATTCAAAGTCCAGCAACTTTTCTAAATTATTTCAGTATTGATATTTCTGGATTTCTTTTTTCTGATACAAGTATTTCTTTTAAATGAATGTGCTAAGTTTTCTTGAATTATGTCTTAAAATATTTTTTACCTTATTTCATTTTTCTGTCTTTGGGGAGTCAGTTATGCCCTATTATCTCTTTATTATTTTCTCTCTCATCTTTTAAAACAATATTCTTTATTTAATTTTGCATGTTTTCCTAAATCCTGGCCCCTGTGTCCACTATTGTTCTGGTTTTCATTTGTATAAGGATTTTAGTTTGATTTTTCTACTTTTTCCCTGAGTTCTCCCAGCTCACAGTTCATACTCTTCTGCAGTGTCTCCATGACTTGCTTGAACCCATGAATCTTTGGTTTGCACTCCAGTTTTATAGACATATAGAAGTAATCATTAAGTTTTAAAGTTTGCTTTACCTGCTCCATGAAAATAATTTTTTCTTGTGAGTACGTGTTGGAAACTGAGGCACAGTGGTCTCGCAAGGAGAGATTTGCTGTTTCCATGGCTACGCTTGCACCCTAAGGAATGCGGTAATTAAGAGTTCCCAGCAAACAGGATAAAGCTGTGAAAGGTTGAAAGAAAAGATGAGCAGATAACATTTGTGTTGTAAATAGAACACTTACAATTTGTACCTTGAGATAAGATTTTTTTGAATTCCTTAGACTATGAGTAATGCTGATGGTTAACTGCATGTTGCTGCTTGTTCTCATGTGGACTGGGGTATATATAGAGCCCCTTGTGAACAATAAAGTTGTCTGACGAGTCGCTACTCACAGACCCCCTGGTCCCAGCTCTCTCTCTCTCTCTCTCTCTCTCTCTCTTTCTCTCTCTCTCTCTCTCTCTCTCTCTCTCTCTCTCTCTCTCTCCCATTTTTCTTTCTTTCATTCCCGATACCCTTCGGGTCCAAATTTCCAACAAGTATGCTTTGCCATTTCTTTTCCATTTTGGGACATATTTTGGTGATGTTTATCTGATGCTTTCTTTTTGTTTTTTCCCCTCATCCTTGAATGAGTATGGTTCTCCTACACCATATATTTATAAGATATTTATATGAAGGGGGGGCTAGGGAATTTTCCAGGGTTTTAGAAAATTACTGCTATAAGTAAAATTCCTTACTGTATAGGGTTGTATGCATAAATTCTTTTAGCCTTTATTTTTCTCAGTCATCTGAGATAGGCAGCTGCTGCACTGCCCATAATATGCTTTACCCTGACTTGCTTTTTCACAGCTTCCTAAAATATAATACATCCTGCACACCCTCTCAGGTTGTCCTACTATTCCTGGACACCTATGTTTTGACAATATTGTTTGAGATCTTTAGCTAAATACTTCCTCTCTGGTTGTCTTCCCATAACTCTGCTTGACCTTCAATGCATCTGGCAGCCCATCCTCATGTATTATGTTTTGGGATTATAAAATACTCTGAATTTTATTAAAAATGGAGCTCAACTTTCTGGTGCTCATTCTCCTGGTTATTTTTGGGTGATTTCCTGAAGGAGAAGAGACTAGCTTTACAGTTTCCAACAGTCAGTCTGGGAGGCAAGAGCCTTAGTGAGTTGAAATAACAATCATAGAAAGTTGACTTTATTGAACAAGAAATGTGAGGAGAATGAATAATATCAAAATGCTAAACAACTTCTTTATGGTGAATTCTAGCTAAGTAAAGACACCTGCATGTCTGGGAGAACTCATAGATGATCTGAATGAATGGCAACACATGGAATGCAGAACTGATGGGAATTAGTTGCATTGTCCTGAACAGTCATCTTTAGGGTGCTTTGGAGAGCTCTGCTTTAGGCTTGTAAGTATTTCTTAGATTTTGTTTGTGAATTTAGTATTGTCATTTTGTGTTTCCATCTCTATCCTGGCTCAAATGCTTTTCAGAGTCTTCTCTGTGTCCTTCATTTGGACTTGCATGGTCCATTGGCTCTATTGTCTTTCCTTCTCTCCACCAATCACCAGTCAACAAGTATCTAATTATGTGACTGGGTGGATGGATCTCTGGGCTTTCAAAGTATGAGAATTTGACAAGGGAACAGTTCAGGACATGAACAAAAGTTGAAATCAGGTATGGAAAAGGAAGAGTTGTATATTCTGTGTGAGACTGGAAGTGTTCAGAGAACACTAGGTTTGGCCAGCCAAGGATCGACAGTAGACATTATGAGGTGGTAAGGCAGAGAGGCTTAGGTGAGGATTTGTTTACTTTGTAGTTGGTACCTGCAGGAATATTATATTAGGACAAAGTGTTCTGTAACATGCATTAATGGGTAATAAGGAAGTGGTGTGTGAGAGGCAGTGGATTCTTCCAGGTGGTGGCATGAAATTAGTCCGTAAAACATTCTCCAGAAAAACGGTTGGGATTTTCTCTGTTCACCTCTGACCTTCTCTTATGCTGATCTATGTGATTCCTTTTCCCCTTCAATTCTGCCTTAGGTGTTCATTTTACCTTGTATAAAATTGTGAAATGTGGTAAATGACTGAAAAGATTGGTGAGCTCCCACCTGTAGAGATGCCCCTCTCTTCAGCCGTGTACACTAGAGTTCCAGGCACATAGAAGGTTATAGGGTTACCTAATAGAAATGCTAGAATGGAATTACAACACTTACATTTTAATGTTTCCCTTAAGACATGTCTTATAATTCTTCTTATGTTAAAGCATATTGTTTCTAGATTGGCTTCTAGAGAGAACTAAGTGACTTCTGATCCCATATATTGAGGAGAGAATAGAGATGTATGGGCTGTTATTAAGGCAAACACAATCAAGTGCATATATTCTGAACTCTATATTCCATTATTTAAATTCAGCATAAAGAATCTTTAACGTGCTTCTTAAATAAAATAATATAGCAGATTATTTTTACAGTTATCTAAAATTCCTCATGTGCTGTATCTTTTGAATTGACTTCGTTCTTTCCCAGCCATGCCTTTGCTAAATATATTTTTTAATGAATATGTATTGTTCAAGTTCCAGGAAAGAGTCTTTGTCAAATTTATATTTGGCTCCTTTAATGCTCAGAGCTTAGGAAAGATTTCAGAGGGGGAAATATTGTGAATTATTCCAAATAATTGGAACTTTGGAAATGGAATTAGTACTTCATACTAGTAAAATAAAATAATTTTTTTGCCTGAAGGACATTGCTTCTAATTTGTAAGGTTTCCCTACTTTTTATAGGGAAAAAGTAAGGAATGAAATGGCCATACACATTTTAATTATAAGGAATTTGATAGTACAATAAATAAAAATCTAAAAAATATCTTCCACCTTTAAATAATTCCATCTCTATTAAATAGGAAAAGGAATCTTTCAGTACTATTTCCAAAACAAAATATCTCTTTTTAAATAGCACATGGCACATTATTTAAATGACAAACCCAAAGTTTAGAGGATCACTTCAGCATTTCAAATGTCCAACGTAGAATAAAATCCAGGATTCTAACCAAATACTCTTCTCTGTAAAGGAGGAGAGGAATCCCTATGTTTCTCCTTCGTGTAATATAGAATCTTAGAGTTGGTAAGGGTCTAAATTATACTTAAAATCCTAAAAATGGTTATTTTTTCCAAACTGTTTTATCCAAGAATGATGGGATTCTCTCTGATTGTTTAAAATTGACCATTTTGGGGCTTGGTTCAGAAGTTAGGAAATCCTAACAAAGCCAAGGGTTTATAAAGTATAACATCAAAGAACTAAGCATAGTTCAAAAATAAAAACTGTAAATTTGGATTATATGTTAAACTTGCCAAATCTATTAGGGCAAAACTCCTGCCTTTCATGAAAGTAGGGTTGATACCTCTCTAGGAAATGATCCCCACTTTAGGTTGATCAGACACTGTTGTCATTCAGACTGAAGTTTTCATTAAGCATTTGTAGCATCAGTAATGATATTGAAAATCTGGGCTGTGACATATAGGAGAAAGTGAATATATTAAGAGGAAACTCTTTTTATTGCCAAAGATTAAATATTATGTTTCATTATTAAAAATGTACTGAGTGCTTAATATGGAAAAAATCTCTTTTAATTGTACATTCTGGTACGTGCGCGTGCCTTTATATACTACTTCATGTGCAAAGTATTTTGTTAGATGTTATTGGGATAAATGATGAGAAAGGCATGATTTGTGTCTTCCAGAAAATTAAAGTTTAGCCCAGGAAGTGAGACATGCATACTATATAAATGTAATGCAAGGCACAACAGGATAAGAGCTAAAAATAATATTTACTGAGTTTCAAATGTATGAAAGGAATTTTTTTTTGCATACAAGAGTTCTATTTGCTTGTATGATAATTATTATTCAATTTTATTAAAATTGTAAATGAAAAACCTTTGTTTTTCTTATGTCTTTAAGCCCCATTTATAAATCTTGTTGATTTACTAATGAATTAAATATTTTTTGGCATGTGGTATAATCATATTTATAATTGTTCTTTGTGTAAAATTTGAGCAAATTTGATATATAAAGCACTTTTAAATATTTAATGCCATTTATATGCTTGGGTAAATTCTCTTAGTCATTTCAAGATACAATTGCAATTTAAAATAACTGATACACACGTGTGCAAGCTATTCATATATTTAACAAGCACAGTCTAACTTATAAATGTTATAAATCAAGCTCATAAACTTCATACACATAGTACATCAGATCATGTTTAGTGTTTCTAAAATTCTTAAAGCACAAAATATATGAAAAGCAATAGAAATGATTCCAAAATTTATGAACATCAGTACCTAACCCACTAATACCCCCCTGAAATTAATAGATGAAACTGATTAATTTCTTCTTCATCTCCATTTTTTCTGTTGCTGGGGTTTCAAGGCTACCTACACAACAAAGAAGAGCAGAATTACCATTTCAGGCTGAAAAGTTACTTGGCTGGGGATTTGGGATGGGAATATGGCACCTGGGTGCACTTTTCAAATTTTTAAAAACATTTTTAATTTTTATTTTTTTCTTCTTCTTTATTTTCTTTTAAATGTTACATTAAAAAAATACAAGGTCCCCATATATCCCCCAATCCCCCTACCCTACTCCTTGCACATCAACAACCTCTTCCATCATTGTAGCACATGACTGCTCCTGGTGAATACATTTTAGAGCACTGCTACACAGAATGGATTATAGTTTACATTGTAGTTTACACTCTCTCCCAGTCCATTCAGTGGTTTATGGCAGGACATACAATGTCCAGCATCTGTCCCTGCAGCACCACCCAGGACAACTCCAAATCCAGAAAATGTGCCCATATCATATGTCTTCTTCTCTCTCCCTACAATCAGCAGCTACTATGGCCACTTTCTCCACATCAATATTACAATTTCTTCCCTTACTAATTACAATATTCCCCAGCAGAATGCTAATAAGTCCACTCTAATCTATACTCTATTCCTCCATCCTGTGGATCCTGGGATGGTTAAGTCCAGTCCCCCTCTACATCAAGAGGGTGCTTAGATTCCACATGGATGATGGCTGCAATTCTCCTGCTTGCAATTGTAGGTGCTTTTGGCTCCCCAGTGTGGTGGTTGATCTTCTTCACCTCCCTGTTAGCTGGCCAGGGTAAGTCCAATAAACCAGAGGGTGGGAGTTGCAAGTCTGATGAGGCTCAGGGCCTGACAGTCACATGGATAGTCCTGAGATTCAGGTCTCCTGAGTATACACCAACCCTAGTGCCAATGTGGGTTGTATATATATATATTTTTTTTAAAGATGTATTTTTATTTATTTTTCTCCTCTTCCCTCCCCCTGCCCCAGTTGTCTGTTCTCTGTGTCCATTTACTGTGTGTTGTTCTGTGTTCACTTCTATTCTTGTCAGCAGCACTGGGAATCTGTGTCTCTTTTTGTTGCATCATCTTGCTGTGTCAGCTCTCCATGTGTGTGGTGCCACTCCTGGGCAGGCTGAATTTTCTTTCGCACTGGTTGGCTCTCCTTGCAGGGCACACTCCTTTAGTGTGGGGCTCCCCTACCGGGGATACCCCTGCATGGCATGGCACTCCTTGCGCGCATCTGCACTGTGCATGGGCCAGCTCCACACGGGTCAAGGAGGCCCTGGGTTTGAACTGTGGACCTCCCATGTGGTAGGTGGACGCTCTATCCACTGAGCCATGTCCGCTTCCTGGGTTATATTTTAAGATATTTTAAGACTGTGCAAATAACCTGTTCCCCATAAACTTGCATCCAATGATTTTAGTATCCATTGATGGTTCTTGCTTGAATCAATTATTGCTAGTATGGTTGCAAAGAATAATTCCCATTACTTTCTGCTTTATCATTTCTTCTACATTTATTAATTGACTTTCTAATGTAAAGAATGTTTTTCTCAATTAATTTGTTGTTTTTTATTAGTCTAAACTTATGGAGCACTCTTTTAAAATGTGTTATCCATTACTATCATTATTCATTTTGATGCTAAAATTCTCTCAAGTTTGGGCAATGGGAACACTGCCAGGCTGGCTCCTATATTTTTTGATAAGCCTCCATTATTTTTGCCTGTACCTTATTTGCTGACACCATTCCACTTTCAACTTACACTTTCTCTGGCATCAGCCATTCTCCCTTAAGTTGAAAATGGCATGTAGAACTCAAGGTGGGCTCACTGCTACTGGGGTATGTTTGCTTCTAGGTCCTTTTGGCAGACAGAGCTTGAGAAAGATTTCTTTTTTAATCATGAATTCAGTAAGAGTAGTTTTGAAGCATTAAGTAATAGATTTTCTTAAAGTTGATGAAACTGATTTGGCAAGTGCCATTTTAGAAATAAATGAAACTTCCAGATATATTGACCGCATAAATATTTGTATTTGTTATAGTTTAAAATGTTGATCAAGTGTCTAAAAATTTGTCAATTTCATAAATTATAAATGCGTGAGCTTGGCATTGTCTAAATATTATCTATTTTTCCCTAATCTACTTATTATTTTCTCTTCTGGAATTCTATACATACTTAGAAAAGAGATATTTAATGTCTTTGTCCCTTAAATAGAAAATGGATAAATGAATTTATAACCAGTTAGTAAAGCTATCACTAATAAGCATGAATTTGGTGTTCCATTTTTTATTTGGAACACTGAAAAGTCACTTAATCCATGAACTATAGTAAATAGTACAATTATAAAAGTGTTCTTTCATCAATTGCACCATACTAATGCAAGGTGTTAATGTTAGGGGCAAGGTATATGGAAGCACTGTATTTTCTGTGTGATTTTTCTATAAACCTACAACTTCTCTAGTGAAAAAAACAATCACTTTTAAAGATGAATAATACTATCTACATGTCTATCTATATAGATAGATACATTGAGGTATAAAATATCTGGATTTCTAAGGAAGTATTTCACATATATGAGGTGATGCTTTTAACAACTGACCAAAGAAGCTGAAAATTACCAAAGGCTGTAAAACATGGATGCTTTGGAGCTGCATGTGAATTGAAGATTTTTGGATGGGTTAGTAGAATATTTGAAAAAAGTTGAGTTTGATTTGTGAGGAATTTTCTTAACATGTTTTATACTTATCTATTTATCATGTGATAGTGAAAGTTGCTTGAACATCAATTTAAATGTAAGTAGGACAATTTAACCTCCCCTTCTTACTTTAGTAGTTAAACTTTTCAGTTCTACTATAATGCATTAGTAGTTTAAAGTGATATACATTAGCATTATCTTTTGGATTTGGATTGCAGAGCTCTGATGAAATTCTCTGTGAAATATGGGATCAGACTGTGAGGGTGGAGAGTGGGGGATGGGTTATCCAAAACACTTTTTCCCCCCCTAAGGTTAAAAGGTACCTGGCTCTTCAACCTTTTAACCCTCTCTTATAAGAAATTGCCAAACCTATGAACTCACTCTTTCCCAAAGTTTATCATTCCATCTTTAGAAAGCTTTGGCTGCTAGAATATTGTTTCCTAAAAGGAGACGCTCATTTATCCTGGTCCATCCAATGGAGCTGTAGGAAAATACCCCATCTTCCTTTCACATGACTGGTCTTCAGATATTTCAAGATAATATGATTTTATTTTCATAACTAGAATCTTTCATCCATATAGTACAGGACTCCATTCAAGAGGCAGAACAGATGAAGTACAGGAAAACAAAGAGAACTGGGAGAGTTTAGCATTACCCCCTTCCCCACCTCTACATCATGAATCAGAACAAAATTTGCTAGTTCTACCAGCCAGGTGTTGCTTTCCGCACCCCACCTCCTTGTGCAGCCCCTATTGTCTATCAGCCCAATACAGGTGTACTCCAAATCATGTAGCCACACCCTTAGAATGCTTCGTTGCTTTTAATGGAAAAGAGTTGGCACTGGCAGATAAATAAAATATACTTCTCCTTGTAACCATTTAGGGAGGGGCATAACTTGCTCTTTCACAACTAAGAATAAAACAGGCCACTGGTAATTGTCATTCTTGTCAAAATAGTAGGGACTGACTGTGAAGGTCATGATGCCCATCCTTTCATTTGATCTGAACATTGATTTTCCTACCTATATTATGTTTGAGGTACTGATTGTTATATAATTATGTAAAAACTACTCTGGAAGACTTTTTAAAAAAAGATTTATTTTAGTTATTTATGTCTCCCCACCTCCTCACTGTTTGCACTTGCTGTGTCTATTTGTCTTCTTTTGTTTCTTTAGGAGGTACTGAGAATGGAACCCAGGACCTCCAATGTGGGAAGGAGGTAGCTTGAGCCACCTCCATTTCCTGCTTTGTTGTGTCCCTCCTTATGTTTTTCCTCTTGTGTCTCTTGTTGCATCATCTTGCTGCGCTGGTCTGTTGTGCCAGCTCACCATCCTGCTCGTCCTCTTTAGGAGGCACCTGGAACCGAACTATGGAACTCCCATATTGTAGGTGGGAGCCCAGTTGGTTGAGTCACATCTGCTTCCCTCTGCAAGTCTTTTGAAGTGTGACTTAAAAAGCTCAGGAAGGAAAGGTGCCTTGAATTCATTCACCTCTACTATCTCAAGCTCTTACTGGTCTCACTGGTTTGTGCACCACAGTGGGTCCAAATGGTGCTGCCTACTCAGAAGAATCCTGATTTTGTTCCAGGATCCACCCTCTTTCCCAGGACTATGTGCTTCAGGGGAGGCAGGCCCCACTCCAACCCCAAGGGGAAGTGCTGGTGATTTTCAAAGGGAAAAGGTAGATACTCTAGGGTTTACTGGTAGGCTAATTTTTTTGTGAGACTGTTTCATGTACTGTAGGACATTTAGCATTTCTGACTTCTGCCCTCAAAATTCCAAAAGCATCTCTCATCAGATAATAACAAAAACCACTCAAACATTTCTAGATGTCCATGTGATTAGGGGATGGGAGGGTATGTGATGGATTGTGGGGAGTCAGTGGCAGTGGTCACCATGAGAACAATAAGTGTGGGACAATCACAGGGGCTTCTTTCCCCTTGCCAGTGATTGATGTTGGCTGACACAGCTCTGGCCAATGAAATGAGAAGGAAAGTCTTCTGGAGTATTTCTGGGAAAGGTTTAACTCATTGATAAGATAAGACAAATGAGAAGAAATAGTTTCTTGTCTGATTTGCAATTGTCACGAAGATATAATGACTGGAAGCTGTGACTGCCATTTGAGGATGAGGTGAATTTGTTGAGAATAAAAGGCAAAGATTCTTATCCTTAATGGTGTTAGTGAGCTGCTAAATCAGTCAGTCCTGGAACTATTTTGAATTTTGACTTACTATGTGAAATAATACATTCCTTATTAACCAAGTCAATTGAGCCAAGGTTTTCAGTAAGGTATAGTGAATGATATACCTTATTCTGCTTTCATTCCCCCAACCTCCAAAGCTTAAAGATCCTTTTATTGATATAAAAAGGAATTAGAAATATTCACACCCGAGGCAAATAAAAATGGTGCTTGAAAGACAAATCTGGATATGTCTTCCACACTATTCATTTGTTAGGCCAAACATAAATCAAACTAATAAAAGCTCTGCCTTAAGTCCAACAATAATTCTAAAACCAGAACTAATTCTATGAGTAGCTAAACATTTTCCTTTTAAAAGTTTACTTGTATTTGAATAATATTCATATGACATCATGTCATGTCACAATATTCAGTCATGGTGGCCTTTTACTTTTATTTGCATTCTTAGTTGAATCATAACATTCATTTGTGATGTTTTTCCCAGCTGGTGTTTCCCAATTTAACCAGGGCTTTTGTCTGAAAATAAACATATGCTAGGAAACTAATCTTGAGGACAATGTCTCATGAATAAACCTATTAGTGATGATGATGATCAATCTTAAATTTTACTTTAATAAGGTTTTAAAAACTTTCACAGACCTGTGGAATTTTAGTACTTGGGTGGGCGTCAGAGGTAATCTAGAGTACATAAATCCTTTTCGAATCCTGATTGGAACAGGGAGATTGAGTGTTAGAATGTATTTTAAAGTTGGAATAAATTCTTTTCAGAGATAGCATGTCTTAGTGAAATAAAACGCACAGGTATTGGGGTTACAATATCTTAATAAGTCTAGGCCAGGTGTATAACATTAGACACATTGATCTGTTTCTCTATGAAATAGGTTAAAAAATATTAGCTTTGCTTGTCTTGGAGGGTTGTTGGAGAGTCAGATGAAATGGTGTCATCCAGATGACTGGTGGTAATGATAACAACATCCTGTTGGGTGAAGTTATTTTGAGTAAAACCTACTACAGATAAAATTGAAAAGAAGAACTCCATTTCTTCCTGGAACTACCTTCCCGTTTTTTGTCTTTTGGTTAACTCTTTATCTATCATTAATCTCTGCTCAGATATCAAAGGAAGACTTCTCTGTTTCCTCTTAAGTCTAACCTAGATGAGATGCTCTTCCTTGAACTTCTTTAGTGTCCTGTCCTTAACTCAATCACAGTACTTACTTGTCTCTATTTTCCTCATCAGCAGTGATTCTCAGCATGTCTAAGAACACCAGAGGAACACATTCAATAAAGGATTACTGGGCCCACTCCCAGAGATACTGATTCAGTAGGTCCTGGTACCCATGAGTCTGAAAGTTTGAATGTTTTCCATTGTTGGTGATTCTGATTACATGCTCTTAGGGTCACACTTTCAGATCTCATTAGTTATAAGGGCAATCTCTATAAGAGCAAGGTCCTGTCCTTATTTTCTTTTGAATTCCCTAGAATGGTGTCAGGCATATATTAGGCATATTAATGCCAAAACTTTTCTGAGGTTTAGTTCACAGAAATATATAATTCTTTTGACTTCTCACACACAATTTATATACATTACCCCTAAGAAGCTTTGCTTTAGTGGTCCAAATGTTCAGATTACTGAAATTATTATCATTCTATTAAAATAGAAAGGAAACCTTTTAGCCTTTTTAGATATCAGAGAAATAAAGATAGAATACTCATTTGCTTTAAAAAATCATCATCAAGTACTTTCTACATGCATACTCTAATGCTGGGTGCTACAAAGATGGAGACATTATACGATAAATATAAGACAAGACTTCAGTTGCTCCAGAACACGACCTCCTTGGAAAATAAGACAAAGCCATGTAAAATAGCTCTGCATTAGCATGAGTGCTAAAGTAGAAAGTAGATGAGACAGAGGGAATGGGAATGTTTAGAAAGTGATATGTGGAGCTGTTGAGGCTTGAGGCACTGGAAAATGAGGAGGGAGGAAATACTGAGGAAGGTGGAACCACCTAGCAAAAGGCTTAGAATCAACAATGGGCATGGCTGTAGTGGACCATATTGTTAGAGGAGTAATAGAAGTCCCAGTAAACAGTGCTGCTCCCTCCTCAGGGCTGAACAAATTGAGAAATAAAACAAAGGACTCACAGATGAGGAACCAAAATACCATTTGTATTTCCAATAAAGTACAAATCGAAGATTCTAGCTAGTGTGAGAGCCCAAAGAACTGCTAAGGAGTAGCACAATGGGTGATGCCCATAGGAAGCTCACTTTCAAGAGGAGGAAGAAACTGAGCTGGGTACACTTCCCAAAGTTGCTATCCATGGAAATCACTGCATCTCACCTCCTTTGAGAGAGGAAAGTGATAGGCAAGAGGTAAGAAGTCTCATGGCAGAGGAGCTTCCTCTACCCATAGGAGACATCAGGAGTATAGAAGAAATTTCCCCCATAACATTTCCCTGCTCTCTTACCTATTGGCCTGAGCCATCAAGTTCAAGATTACCTGGGGGCATGGCTATCCCCCTGCGAGAGATGAGCTGCTGTCTCTCAGGGCAGTCCTGAGCCACTCTTTAATACCAACCGCTGTTCATCCTGGTATTATCCTGGGACCACTGGTGGGCAATACAGATTTTGATCTAGAAAGTTCAGGAATGGGTTAAAATGTATATTAACTAAAAAAAACTCTTTCTCATTCTGCTCGGTCTCAGGTAGAGTAGTTCTAGACCCCTGTCATGAATGGGTGCAGCTAGTTCAGTGTCTAAGAATCTCTTATGCCAATTTTCTGAGAAATCTTTTTAAGAGCCCATATGTCCATAGGACCCTCACAACACTGATCCCACCCCCAACAATGCTAGCAAATCATCTAGGCAAAACTTTATTCCCAGAACCTTCTGTGTAGTATTGCCAAAGGTCATGGCAGAAGCCCAATGGTATCTGAAGGAAGGAGTGTAGACGAGACAAAACAAAGCAAAGCACCAACCTACCAAAAACTATAACAAAAATTGGTTTTAGTTTCACCAGGACTCCAATCAATGCCAGTTGCCCAGTATCCACAATGAATGAACTTAAAATAAAAAATGTGAGAAAATTTTCATTAGTTTCGGCAATATGTATTTATTGTGCTTGGGAGAAATCCATCCTGTTCTACTCTTGGGAAGTGGCATTTGATTTTTTTTTTTTTTAAAGATTTATTTTATTTATTTCTCTCCCCTTCCTCCCCATTGTCTGTTCTCTCTGTCCATTTGTTGTGTGTTCTTCTGCATCCACTTGCATTATCTGGCGGCACTGGCAAACTGCATCTCTTTTTTGTTGCGTCATCTTGTTGCATCAGCTCTCTGTGTGTGTAGCACCACTCCTGGGGAGGCTACGCTTTTTTCATGTGGGGCGGCTCTCCTTATGGGGCACACTCCTTGCATGTGGGGCACCCCTGTGTGGTAGGGCACTCCTAGAGTGCGGCAGCACTGCGCGTGGGCCAGCTTACCACACAGGTCAGGAGGTCCTGGGGATGGAACCCTGGGCCCTCCATATGGTAGATGGACACTATCAGTCGAGCCACATCCGCTTCCCAGGAAGTAGATTTGAGACCTTTGCTGCCTCTCTTGTGCTCAACTTGATTTTGGTCCTGTACCACACTGGTGGTTTCCACTACCTCTTGCTATGGAATTGCTTAGGCTTGTAAAACTTGCCTCTTGGAGATGGCTTCCTCCTCCCATGTGATTAAATTCCAAGTCAACTTGATACCTTGTACTAGTGGGTGACTCTAGATATATCCATAAACTGTGAGGTTGGTCCTGCCACAGCTCTCTCCTCGGAAATGCCGAGGGAAAGTCTGTGCTGCCAGTCTAGAGCTGCCTGCCTATTCCTGACACTGATGAGTTCAATCTAAAACCTTGAGAGTGCTCTGTATCATAGGCAGACTCAGCCGCTTTGCAGCCCCGAGTGAGAAACAACAGCCTAAAGGGCTGGGGAAGATCCCATTTTATCTAGAACTGGATTGTCACCCCAGCTGCCTTTGTGGTCCACTGGCTTCTGCTGAGACGCGTATGGCACACACCCAGGTTCCCTCAGATTCAGCAGCTGCATCCTGAGGCTGCCTGTGGGGTTCACCGGCCATTTGACTCACCCTATCCTACATCCCACTCACTTTTGATTCAAGACTGAAGCCCCATGTCCTCAGCCAGACTGCTTAGGACCCTGCTCATGGCCCTCCCCCTTCATACCCATCTTTACTTACATCCAGGCTTGCAGAAGACCCCCATCTTTGCTGAGGCCTTCCCAATCCACCAAGGCCTAAAGATCCAATCTCACTTCAGGCTGTCCTCAAATACCAGGTTTGCTGCACAAATGTGCATTCTGTCCAGTAATCCACCCTCATAGCTTGTGTGCAGACATTTAGGATAGGAAGGGTGAGGCTAGGTGTTGCGGTGAGGCATTTGGACTTTAATCTACAAGCAATGCTTTTAATTATTGTTATTTTTATTATTGAGTTGGGAAGGGTCATAATGAATTGGATAATTTTTTTCTTAAAGGAAATTGTGGTATGTGGGTTGATTTGGAGCGGGCAAGAAGGTTGAATTGGAGAAGGTGTGGGGATTTTCAGAGGTTATTCCAGTAATCCAGGCCAGGGAGATGGCAGGGACAAAAGGCATATTTTTTGAGACATTTTCAAGCTTTGGATGGAATCGGTGACAGACTCGGTGAGAAGCAAACTCCTGCGGTTCAGTCCTGATTGCAGGCTTGGGGCTGCTGGCCCTTCCTTTCTCCCTGCCCTATGGTTCTGAGAGGGCAGGGTGCTCGCTGAGGGGGCCAAAGGGGAACCATTTATTAGGTGGTAGCAGATTGTAACAGATGTCATGGAAGATTCTTGGCATGCCTTGAGTCATCCTGATGTACAGCATTGGAATGTGAGTCTGTTTTCCCCTCTAGGTAGTTGAAAAATGCCCTCCCAGCCTGAGATCGATCCATCCTGATGGTAGTTCTAGACATCTGGAGTTAAGACTGTGCTCCTGACTAATGGCTAAAGGAAAATATCACATCAGGAGATTTTACTTATTTCTCAGAACCAAATGGCACTGAAGCCACTAGATGTGTCATTGTTAAAGAGTTTTTGGGACCTTAGGGAACTGATAGTAATGAAGAGAATTTTGCAGTTTCTCCAACTCTCTAGGCCCTACTTTAAGAGCATTCCCCTAACAGACCCATCTCCTTGCTTCCTGTAAAGGGAGAGAAATTACTTTTTTTATCCAATGAATACTTTGCCATTACGTTAATGAAATCCACTTGTTTTCTACAAACACAGCTGCTTTCTTTCATTCCAGGCGAGCTGGGCATGAAGTGTCTCACCCACCATCAGCACTTGGCTTCTGGGACCTGACCAGAATCCAGACTGACATAAATTCCCAGTGATCTCCTAATGAAACACAGCCTTACAATTCCCAAGCGATGGAAGGTGTTCTGGCAGAAACTGGGCCTCATGTGATTTACCCCAGGAGGAACGGGGATGGGATGTTTTTGTCAGGGAGCTTTCCCACTTCTCTCCCTGGGGCCATTTGTAACCCATCACTGAGATATTTTAGTTAATAAAATGTTTTACTAAACTCCTAGAAGAAGGAAAACATCTGGAGGAAAAAAGAGTTCAGTTTTTGTTATTACTTAAAGGAAAATGCCACTAGATAATTACCACCAAAGTGGGCCTGAGGGAGAATTAGCCCTTGGGAATGACAGTCTCATGGCATCATTTGATTGACAATGTTGATGAGCATTGCTTATGGATAAGGCTTTGAGCCTAATGCTGAAGAAGGTAAAAAAATGGAGAAGATCTAGTCACTGCTGATAGGGAGTTTACCATTTGGTATGGGGGTGAGGGGCTCTCTACCCCTGGCCCTTGCCTGAACCTGGAGGACACAGTCCCCTTGAGAGGCTGCTGCTCCCTGCCCAGGCCCTGTGGCACGCCCCTCACCTGTACTTGGTCTCCTCTGTCTCCCTCAAACCACCACACCAGTTGTGCAGGTATTTGCAACTTGCATCACTGAAGAGCCCAGGCAGTTTTAAAAGGGAATTTAAACAAAGGGAGGAGAAAATAAAATAATTGTTAAGTAAGACTTGCTTCAAAGTCCAAAGGGCACGGACCTAAGAAAGACCTTGTGTGTCCTTGTGATCCACACCAGGCAGCCAGCTGTAACTCTATCTCTTTGCTGTTATTCCTGTTAAACCCCCCAGCGTTAAGCTTTAATTCTCAAAGAAAAATCTACGCTTCTAAAGAAGTTGAATTGACTTTTTGTCTTTAAAATTGCAAGCTGCTTCTCTCTCTATCTCCTTCCCTCTTTTTATTACCCTCTTTATTAGAGGAATTGTGGTTTACAGAATAATCATGCATAAAATAGCGGCTTCCCATATATTACCCTGTTATTAATACCTTGCTTTGTAACTTTGTTACAACTAATGAAAATATATCTTTATAATTGTACTATTAACTATAGTCCATGGTTAAACTTAGGGTTCGCTGAGCTGTGCAGTTCCATGGATTTTAAAATAATTTGTACTCTACTAACTTATATACACCTTAACATTTCCCCCTTTTAACCACATTAAAATATATAATTCACTGCTGTTAATTACATCCACACTACTTTTCTCTTTTTGTATGGGGAAATGTTCTTTTTATTCCTGTTTCCAGATGATTTACCTTAGGGTCTGGAGGAACAGGAAAAGAGCTACATTCTCTTTCATGTCCCTTTCTTTGCATAAACAAAGACACTCTGTGAGACCAGTTTAGCAAGGACTTTTTTTCAGTCAAGGATCTTGTTCTTCTATGTTTTCATTGCTAGAAGGCAAGAGAGTGGGCCATTAGTCCAGCCACGATTTCTAATCTTGCTGATGAGGCTAAATATCTTAATTATTTTTTATCAGAACTCTTTGATTACTAATGAAATTGAACACTTTTTCATATATTTATCTGCCAATTTAGAAATCTTTAGAAAACTGCTTGTTCATGACTCTTCCCATCATATCATATCATATTGCCTTATTGATTTGTAAGAGTCTAAACATCAAAGTTGATATCACATGCCAAATTCATGTGTTTCCCTATTTCCCAATGTATAATAATTATTGTTTTCTGAGAAACTCATGCTAGATAATGTCCTTCCAATTTTGTTTATGGTATAATATATGTCTTAATTTGAAGGAACAGGACTGAGGATCTGGAATGAATAAGAAGTATGATGCCTTATTTATATATTGCTTTACAGTTTAAAAAATCTTTCATGCACACAATCACAATTGGAACCAAATGAGGTGCTCTCGGAGTTTTTAGACCAAACAGAATAAAGTCTCTTCATATATCTCACAATAATTTGATAGGTACTCACACATTATTGTTTATATTTTATAGGACTTTAGACTATTCTTGGCCCTGGGCATCATATAACCAACGGCATAAAAGTCTACCCTTAGCTATTGCTAAGTCACAGAGAGGAACGGAGCCTGTTCCTTGACTCTGATGATCAATTCAGCAGATTCAAGGTCAGATTGGGATTTGATGTGTATCAACTGGAGGCACCATTGGTATTTTGGGTGGGACGATTCTTGGTTGTGTGTGACTGTGCCTTGCATGAGCTGTGGCTCCTCAGGTGACCCCAGATACTAGATGCCTGTGGAAACGCCACTCTGTTGTGACAATCAAGACTGGGACAATGGTTGAATACTCAGCCTTCTGGCCAGGTCTCCAAATAAAACTTCCAAACCATCTGAAGTTGATTCCTCCAAAAGAAAATATGTATTTGAAATGTAAATAGTTCCTTATCCCAATCTGCACAAACAAACCCCAGATGCCACCCTATTAGACCTGAGAAAGCTAAGCCAAGTTTCATCAAAGGCTCTTTCAAAGTTTAGTTCCTTACCAGGCACTTGTAAACAAGTTTAAATGCTCTGCCTGGAGTGTGCGGTTTGCATTCGGGTGGTTAGAATCCAGAGTCCTCTATTTCTTACTGCAGGAGTAGACTCCATAGTCAGTTTCTCTTCCTAAATTTCCTCCCAAATCAACTGCTTTTGATAGGTCTGCTTGATGTTCTCTGTATAAACAGTTTATCACCGTGCTTACTACTTATTGCAATTTTTCTTATATTTATTTTATTATATCACAAATAGCTTAGAGATGCTGGAAGTAGCAAGCTTGTCTTAAATAACAGAGTGGAAGCTGGATTTGAGATGGATTGTCTTCCTAGTAGAAATGGTGTTTCTGAAGACTTCAGGCTTTCATGAGGCACACAAAACATGGGAATCTCAAGAGTCTTACCATTACTTCTACCTGGACTTATTAACTAAGCCTTTATTTCTTTAAAGGGTGTTGTGATTTATAAAAGTAATAAATGCATATTACTGAAATATGAAAAATAAAGACAATTATGAAGAAAGAGAAGGAAGAGAAGAGCCTGCGTAATTCCACCACTCAAGGGCATAGTGTTTCACCTATTAGTAAACTGACTTTTCAAGTGTTCCAGAGTACACTTATTTTCCACCTTGCTTTTCATGGAGAACATCCTTGCATTCAGTTGTGCTTTATTGATTGATCACACAATTATGGAAATAAAACTGAATTCAGAGATCAGTCAGTCAATCTCCTTCATTTCATAATGAAGCTCTTTGGTGACTGTTAATTGTTCTGCTGGTGGTCACCCCACCCTTTGTAGCTTTGTTCGGCAAGTCTTCAGTTAAAATGTTTGATAATTTCAGTGATGCTTTCAAGTAAGTTTGGGCAATTATAAAATCCACCCAGGAAGCCTTCTTCAGGCTGCATTATGTACTGTGTGTGCTGTCTTCCAGACTTCGTGCCTCTGAATTTCTGACTAAGTTTTCCTCATAATTCTTGGTTGGGTCTTATAATAAATTTTTCCCCATGTTCTCTTAACAGCTGCTTCTTAAAGGTAGTTTTATGTTTTATTGATTCTGCATCTATTCCACCTAGAAATATGTGTTACAATAGTTATGCTTCAATCCTGTGGAAAGCACAGATTCGGACAAGAAGACTGGAGCCTGCCTTTGTCTTGAGCAGTCACAGAATCTCTGAGCCTCATTCGCTTCTTCTGTAAAATGGGGATAACAATGGCTACATAAGCAAGGTTCTGTCAGGACTAAATGAGATAATTATAAGGGAATACTTTTAAGCAAATGCCGATGCAAATGTATTATGTCTTTATATTGTCATTCCTTCGCCTTTATCATTTAAGGTCAAGTAAGGCTCTTATGTGAAACTGATGATATTCTTAGCTATAACTACTATAACGGCAAGTTAGACTCTTACTCAGAATTATTTATTAATATGAATAAGAGTCTTAGGTTGTTGCCAACTGTAAGAAGGGTGTGGTGTTCTACAGAAATATTAGATATGATTCTCATTTCTGTGGAAAGAAGGCAAAACTGAAAAACACGTGGTCAAAAGACTGTGTTCTGGTTAATACGGACATTTTCCATCCATAGTGATTCTCCCTATTGAGGAAGTCCTGTTGATGTTGGTTTTTTTTTTTAAAGATTTATTTTTATTTATTTCTCTCCCCTTCCCCCCTGCCCCAGTTGTCTGTTCTCTGTGTCCATTTGCTGCGTGCTCTTTTTGTCCGCTTCTGTTGTTGTCAGCGGCATGGGAATCTGTGTTTCTTTTTGTTGCGTCATCTTGCTGCATCAGCTCTCTGTGTGTGCGGCGCCATTCCTGGGCAGGCTGCACTTTCTTTCGTGCTGGGTGGCTCTCCTTATGGGCGCACTCCTTGTGCATAGGGTTCCCCTATGTGGGGACACCCCCGTGTGGCAGGGCACTCCTGGCGTGCATCAACACTGCTCATGGGCCTGCTCCAAACGGGTCAAGGAGGCCCGGGGTTTGAACCGCGGACCTCCCATGTGATAGACGGACACCCTAACCACTGGGCCAAGTCTGCTTCCCATGAGGTTGGTTTTTACCACATGGTTAATGCATGTCTTCTTGTGGATTCTCTGCTGGCTATTTGTGCATTGAGTTTTCCTAATCAGACTACACATTTCTGGAGAGCTTGGCCTATAACTTATATTTCCTATATCTTCTTTGTGCACACAGCACAGAGCTGGGCACATACAGGGCCCCTATAGCTGTGTTTATGGATTGATGTTAGGTGAATATGTGCTTATATCAACAGCTTCTTTTACTTTGTGTGTGGTGTGTGTGTGTGTTTAAGTATCAGGGCTGGGGATTGAACCCAGGACCTTGTATGTGGGAAGCTGGGCTTAACCACTGATCCATATCAGCTCCCTGAGTTGGTTTTTCTTTTTGTTTGTTTGTTTGCTTATTGTTTTGTTTTTAGAAGATTCCAGGAACAAAACCCTGGGCCTCCCATGTGGGGAGCAGGCACTCAGTCCCTTGAGCATACCCTTTCCCCAGGGTATGCATGTGTGTTTTTAAAATATATTTTTATTACAGAAGTTGTGAAATTACAAAACAATCATGCACATGTGTAGAATTCCCATACAACACCCCTTCACCAACACATCACATCTTTGTGGAACATTTGTTACAGATTATGAGATAATGTCATCATACTTATTACTGCTAACTATGGTATACACTTGGCACAGTTTTCCATACCCCCTATTATTAACACAGTACATCTTTTTTTTTTTTTAATTGATTTTGTAAAAATATTACATTAAAAAAACAATATGAGGTCCCATTCGACCCCACCACCCCCACCCCATCACTCCCCCCCCCCCCCCCCCCCCAGCAACACTCACTCCCATCATCATGATACATCCATTGCATTTGGTAAGTACCTCTCTGGGCATCTCTGCACCTCATGGTCAGTGGTCCACATCATGGCCCATACTCTCCCACATTTCATCCAGTGGGCCCTGGGAGGATTTACAATGTCCGGTGATTGCCCCTGCAGCACCATCCAGGGCAACTCTAAGTCCCAAAGGCGCCTCCACATCTCATCTCTTCCTGCCATTCCCCATACCCATATCAGCCACCATGTCCACTTTTCCCACTCCACTCCAATGCCACCTTTTCTCTGTGGACCTTGGATTGGTTATGTCCGTGGCATCTCTATGTCAAGAGGAGGCTCAGATTCCACATGGATACTGGATGCAATCCTCCTGCTTTCAGTTGTAGGCACTCTAGGCTCCATGGTAATACAGTACATCTTGGGCATTGATGCAAGAATATTACAGTATTGCTGTAACATTTCTGGCTTATGGAGGCTTATTGATGCAAGAATATTTCTGGCTTATGGAGGCTTATTGATGCAAGAATATTACAGTATTGCTGGTGACCATAGGTTACATTAATTTTATTTTTTCCCATGCTTTTCCACATTCCCACCACCCTGCAATAGTAATGTATCAGGGATAGTAGATGGTCTACTACTGTTTTTCCTTCTTCCTTATCTTGTCGTTTAAGATGGGCAGATCAATGATGGACAGGAAGGGCTGTTTGGAGCAGGTAGAATAGTTTACCAAGGTAATTTTCTATTAACAAATATTGTGAAGAATTTGCCTAATTTTTCTTTCCTTTCAACTCAGGTGGTCCAAAATTCTGTGGCTAAAGACTCAACCCTTTGGGATCAGAAGGCCTTTTAAATCCCTCAGTTAAAATGCAGATGCCCCTGTTGAAATGTAGATGCCCCTGAAAGAGGTTGTACCTTAAGCTCTACTTCTGAAATAATGTATCCACATGTCTAGGTATTGGGAGTTTGTGTGTGTGAACCTAGAGTTATGTATTTATCAGTAATTTGAAATATAAATTTTTATATTAAAATAAGCAAGGATATATTATGGCATGAGTAACAAATTTGGAGACATTAAAGACATTTCTGGCTTATGGAGGTCACTAGTCTTATGATCTTACGTGCTTGGGTTTGTGCTTCTCTGCAGTACAGTTTGTGGTGCAGCAATCGGAGAAGCACTGCATCATAGTGTCACTGCATGCAGGGCTAGGTGGGTGGTGGGAAGAGGAAGGAGAAGATGATGGGTGACTTGAAGACACAGGTTTGGGCATCAATAAAAGGAAGGGAGGAAAGAAAAGGATGGGTAGAAAGACTTCAGACTCCAGGACATATTTCACCTACACCCAATTTTGCCCACAGGTGGGACTAAAGGTAGAAAGAGTTTTCCTTGGACCTAGGCATTTGGAAAAAGAACTACCTGGAGAGGACATGTGTGCTGTCACACAGGTCAAACCCTGCCTTGCTGCTTCTGCTGGAATGCTTGTCTGCCTCCGTCCTGTCATTCAGATCAGGGCTCAAATGTCACTTCTCAGAAAGGTCTTCGCCTTCCATTCAATCTAAAGCAATCCTGCCTCCCATCTCCCTTGAAGCAATCATTTTTGTTGCATTGCTAGTTATTTTGATATGATTCTTGTCATCAATGAAATGATAAAAACTTCTCATATAAATTTACTTTTTTTATTGCTTGCTTCCCCTAGTGGATCATAAGTTCTAAGATGTTGAGGACCTTCTCTCCTGTTTGCAGCAGCATTTTCAACTCCCAGAACAGTGCCTGGTGCTCGGAAGTGAGGGGGCTGAACAAAGAAACAAATGAATTACATGTGATCATAATTAGCTGTACGGAGACATCCAATTATTTTGTTGATATGAAATTTTATTATAATATGTTTCTTTAAAATTACACTGTTTGGATAAAGGTTGGAAATACTTCAGCATCATTTTTTGTAGGTAATGAAACTTGAGCTATTATTTTATACGTATTATGTTAATATTGGGTGACCACACAATATTGTGTTAGTAATGAGAATGAGAAAAACCATTATAATGTTGGGGAAAGAAAAATGGACCATCTTTAATTTCAGTTTTCTTAACTGTCAGGTGACAGGGAAGTTTTCTGATTCTGAGTTTTTTGTGACAGGAAATGACAAACAGCAGAGTCTTCAATATGTTCCTATAAACTGACATGATAAAACATTTATTTAGAAGAAAATTGGACAGCTTTTAAGCCACTGTGAAGCATGTCAGTTGATCAACCAATTATGGCTCAGTCTTGTAGGAAGAACTTGGTAGGGATATAAGGTAGGAAACGATTTCCAAAATCTTTCATTGCTGATCAGACAGTTGTCTAGCCAATGTAGAAATTTTCCTTTAATTTATACCCTACTTGATGCCATAATTTGGTTACTCCAAGCAGGCAGGGAAATTTGTAGCCAAACTTGAGGGATCTTTTTTATCATTTGTTTTAATCAGAACTTTGCCTCTAACTTGAAAATAACTTGCTGCTGCTCTTGTTTTGAGCCACAGGCTATTGTGTTTAGTTTTATCTGATTATTATGTTGGCACTGATGACTAAGTTTGGTATGTGTTCTAACAGAAGAATTTGAAGTAAAAGATAGAAGGCATTTATAGAGTCAAAGAATTTGGACCCTCCCCTACCTCTTTTTAAATCCCCATACAAATGAATAAAATAATGGCAATGCCTAATGCATGACTTAGATGAAAAGGTATTTGGTTTGTGACAGCAGCATGCCAAATTAAAATGTGATCTGATATTTAATTTAGATTAAGGGTCTCTGTGCAGGAGTAATTCACTTTTATTACATGTTAGATCCTTCCTTCTTTCCTTTTAATATATTACACTCACAATTATAAGAAAGTAGATTTTCATCTTTCTTATATTTCTAAATGTTATTAAGCATTAAGGTGACTTTTTTCCAAATGAAAAAAAATTGGCTTGTATTGTACATATCTGAACAGAAAATCCTTATTAGGTAATTTTCTTTAAAAATGTATCATTATCAGAAGAGCACACCACAGAGTGGAAAGAATTCTGGACTGGTAATCAGAACACCTGGGTTCAAGTTTTAGCTCTGTCCAAACATGGGTCTTGGAATGAGTCTTTCTGCATTTTCCTTATTTATAAAATATCCTCTTTTGGACTTCTTTCTGCTTTATAATCCTGTGTATTTTAAGATTTATACAAAAATTGTTTTGAACAGTGAAAAAAACAAAAAAAAGTGTTAAATGGTATGAAGATTGTCATTGATTTGTTTTATTAGAATTTCCTGATTTTTGCCCCATTCTTTTTGCAAAGGAATGGAAACTCCCTCTAAGGTTTTGGGAAAAGGTCTTTTTCTACCTTGGTCAGGGCTAGAGTTGGTTAGTGCTGGCAACTGTTTCCCTGATTGGTAACATCATTTAACTAAAGATCGCTTCCCTTGGTCTCCCCTGGAAAAACTTAAAGAAGTCTGAGAATAAACTAGAAGATCCCAAGATGCAGTTGATAGCCCCCAACCTTGGTGCCTTCAGGGCTCTGCTCTTGGCTTTGGGGCAGTGCCCAGACGTGCTGTCTCGTCCAGCCTCTCTGGTCTGGTGAGTGTGTGTGGAGGGTGGGGTGCCGGGGGGTTGAGGAATTCATCTTTGCTGGCAGGAAACACTGATTTTGGCCTTCCTTCCTGAAGAATTAGCTTCATTAAATTTTTAAGTAGTGACTCCTGAAAAATGACAAAGAAACAAGACTCTTTTCCAAAGACTTACCATTTTGTGCCAGCAAACAGTCATTAGACCATACCATGCCAGGTGACACAGGATGTGGTCTGATATTTAGTCTAAATACATATCTACTTTTAAAAATGGATATGGTAAAGGGATTTATAATATTTCTTTTGCTATTAACGATTTCTTAGAAAAGTAATTTCTCTCCTCCTTAATAACTAGAATTATCCAGAAAGACTGTGATGAAAAAAAAATCATTAGCCATGGCCTATAGCTCCGGGCAGCCGTTCTGGGAAACCGTGGAATGCATTTTAGTGGTTTCATATTTTGGGAGAGACTGCAGCAGGGCCAGGAGAGTTGTCACTCCAGGGACCCAGTATAGGCCTGCTGATCTCGCTGGAGCATCCAGTCTTGCTGTGAACAAAGCCTACATCTCTGAATTGCTTCCCCTCTATAAACTTACTCTTCCATATTTCATATCTTTGGATCCTACTTCATTAGGTAATGAATAGTATTGGGATAAATGGAATGAGTGTAATAAACCAATCTTTCTATTCTTGTATGCATGCTATGTGTTGTCCTTATAGGTAACAAAATACCTTTTATCAGTTACTGCACTATAAGATATTTCTTATATAGGGTCACTCCAGTGCTTATGAAATTAAAGCAGTGCAGTTTTGTGATTTGCCTACAGATATGAATGGCTGTTGATATATTCATTAATGTGCTGAAATCTCCTTAAATTAATAAAACATAGTCATTAATGAAAACTTTTCTAGGGACTTTAAAAGTTTTAGGGTGCTACCCCCACACGGCCTGGCCCTCACATATTGTTTTAGTTACTTCTGTTGGTTGTAGCTATGTTCTGAAGTGTTGTGAGCCTATATTTTCCTTTTCTTACACTGTCCCTACTAATTTTGGAAAAACGGTCTGATAGAATTGGCTTGTGTACTTTTTCTGTTTCTGGAATGACTTTATACAATACAAAAATTAACAATCCCTTGAAAGTTTGATATAACTCACATGCAAAACCATTTGACCTTGTTTTCTCTTTTTCTTTTTCTGAGGGAGACAGGGTTATCTTCCACTATTTCTTCAGATTCTTTAATGTTTACTGGTTTACTGAACTTTTCTATTTCTTCTTGTAACAATTTTTACATTTAAATTTTTCTAGCAATTTAGCCTTTTCATCTCAGTTTTAAAGTTATTAATTTATCCTTGTTTTTAAAAATCTATTACTTTAAACATTTCCATGTTGTCTATAGCTCTTCTCCATTTTTCATTCTTCATCTTGTTTATTTTCATCCTATCTCTATTTTTCTTGAATCTTGCTAGAAGTTTGTCAGTCTCATTTGGTTTTGGTTTTATTACTTTTCTCTTCTTACCATTTGTTCTCTATTTCACAAATTTCTGTCTTTATTTTTTTATTCCCTCTTGTTCCTTTAAGTTTAGTCTTTCACTTGTTCTCCATCTTGAGTGAATGATCCACTTATTTATTTTTAACCTTTCTTGTATCTTGATAAGTGTATTTAAAGTTAAAAATTCCCTATTGCTATAGCTATGTCTCACAAAATTTGAAAAGCAGGGTTTTATTATCAGTTATAGATATTTCTTTATCTCCTTTTAAAAACATAATTCAGTAACATATAATTTCTGAACAGATGATATTTTAAAATATGCTACATGTTTGTTATTATCTCTAACTTTATTGTGTTATACTTGAAGAACACAGTATGTAGAATATGGATACTATGGAATTTATTGAGGCTTCCTTTATGGCTCAATATAAGATTTATTTTTAAAAAATGTTCCATGTGTGCTTGTAAAGAATGAATATTGTTAGGAGCTTATTATTTGTATTATTCGGGTCATTGATATCAGTGTATATGTTTTTCTGCTTGATATGTGAGTGACTGAGAGAGTTTGTTAAAATCTACAGCTAAATTAGTTTATTTCTCTTTACAGTACTATCACTTGTTGATTGGTATATTTTGAAGTCTTGTGCTATTAGAATATATATTTATGATGAATTTATCTTCTTTCTTGATTGTTCCTAATTCTTCTAACATTCTTCTTTGTCCCTTATATTTTTACTTTACATTAAAAGTTTTTTGGATATTATGATTGCCATACTATATTTCTTATGTTTACCTGAATATCTTTTTCAACTTTTTATTTTTGGTTTTTGTTTCTTTTTGTTTTTCATATATTTGTTATAGATAATATTATAGCATTTTAAAAATTCCATCTAAGAATCCTGTCTTTTTATTTGGTAAGTTTAACCATTGCATTTATTGTAATAACTGTTATATCAAGTCTTTTTTCTGCTACCTTATTTTATATTTTCAATTTGCTTTCCATTCACAGAGTTTTCTCTTCTTTTTAGCTTTTCCTGTTTTCCAATAGATAAAATTTTCTTCTCCTTGTTAAAATTATGTATTATTATTTTTATAACAGTTTCTCTTAGCTCATGTTTATTTCTATTAGTTTGTTGAACTTATCATTGTTTACCTTCCCATATTATTAGGCAATTACTCACAAACATAGGTCCCTTTGTTTTTTTTAATTATTTTTTTTAAAGATACAAAGATCATACAAAATGTTATATTAAAAAATATTAGAGGTTCCCATATACCTCCACTCCATCCCCTCCCCACTCCTCCCTCATCAACAACCTCTTTCATCAGTGTGGCACATTCATTGCATTTGGTGAATACATTTTGGAGCACTTCCACACAGCATGTATTACAGTTTACATTGTAATTTACACTCTCTCCCAGTTCATTCAGTGGGCTCTGGCAGGATATATCATGTCCTGCATCTGTCCCTGCAATATCATTCAGAACAACTCCAAGTCCTGAAAATCCCCCCTTCCACCTCTTCTTTCCTCTCCCTGCCTTCAGCAACTCCCATGGCCACCGTCTCCACATCAATGATAGTTTCTTCCATTGCTAGAGTCATGGTAATTCTATAGTAGAATACCAGTAAGTCCACTCTAATCCATATTTTATTCCTCCATCCTGAGGACCCTGGGATGGTGATGTCTGCTCCACCTCTAAATCGAGAGGGGACTTAGATCCCACATGGCTGATGGATGGGATTCTCCTGCTTGCAGTTGTAGACTCTTTCGGTTCCTTGGTGTGGTGGTTGACCATCCTCACCAACCTGTTAGCTGACCTGGGTAAGTCCAATGAACTAAAGAGTAGGTGTTGTGACTCTGCTGAGGCTCAGGGCCCAGCTGGCACCTGGACAGTCCAGAGATTCAAGTCTTCTGAGCATAAACCAAACCTTGTACCAACCACAGGTTCAGTAAAAGTGACAGAAGAGGCAAGTGAAGAGAGGTCACGTCTGAGTCCAACTCCATCACACTCAGGAGCACAAATTCCAAAGGAGGGCCCACTGGCAAGGCACGGAACTCCAGAGCCTCTGTCATGACTATAGGACCTGGGTGTTGCAGTAGCCTCCTTTTGGTTTTATCTCCCTTTTCCTTCATCTTTTTTTCATGATGTTGATATCGTCTAGAATTTCTATTTCTTTGTTTTTATATAGCATCTCTTGCATTTTTGTCCTCTTTTATTTGAGTACTTCTAAAAGTTTGCAGTGTGGTTATTTGGGGGGCAAAATTTCTTAGGCCTTTTATGACAGAATATCTTTAGCTTACTCTCAATGTTGAATGACATTTCAATTGGATATAATATTCAATGTTCAAAATCTTTTGCTTCAATACCTAAAGAAATAGCTTCACTTGCATATTTCTAGTGCTGCTTTTGAGATATCTCATGTCAATTTGATCCTTGTTCTTTTGTAGGTGATCTGCTCTTTAGCTCTGAAATCTTTAAGAAGATATGTCTATTTTTAGTATTCTTAATTTCACTTTACTATATCTTAGGGATAGTTTGGCTTGTCTCATCTGTTTGGCACGGAATTGGCCATTTCAATATTAAATCTTTATCTTTCTTTAGTTATAAGATATTTAGCTCCATTATTTCTTCTAATATTTCTTTGTTTCATTTTTATTTTTTGTCTCCTTTTGAGACTCTATGTGGATGTTTCTAGTTCTATGTTTTCCTTCCACATCTGTAAATTTTTCTTTTATTCTTCCTCCCTTCTGGGAGAAGTCTTCAACCTGGTCTTCTTACAACTCAATTTTTAAAGTATCTGCTTTCTATTACTGCAATTGACTCTGTTCTGTATTTTGACTATTTAATTTTCGTACCTAATATTTCTACTTAGGCTGCTTTTTTTCTTATTTCCTGTCCTTGTTTCATTTTATTCTCTATCTCTTAAAGAATATTTATCATGCTTAATTAAAAATATTAACTTGCTGTTCCAACAATTCTACTTCCAAATAGTATATTTTTTCTAGTTCATTGACTTTTAAAAAAAATGAGTTATATTTCTCAGATATTTTGTTATTTGTTTTTTTTAAAAGATTTATTTATTTATAAAATTTATTTCTCTCCCCCTCCCTCCCCTGCTCTCTGTGTCCTGCTCTCTTTGTCCATTCACTGTGTGTTCTTCTGTGTCCACTTTCATTCTTGTAGGTGGCACTGGGAATCTGTGTCTCTTTTTGTTTTGTCATCTTGCTACATCAGCTCTCTGTGTGTGTGGTGCCACTCCTGGGTAGGCTGTTCTTTTTTTGTGCAGGGTGGCTTTCCTTGCAGGGCACACTCCTTGTGCATGGGATTCCTCTATGTAGGAGACACCCCTGCATGGCATGGTACTCCTTGTGCATGGCAGCACTGCTCTTGGGCCAGCTCACCACATGGGTGAGGAGGACCTGGGTACTGAACCCTGGATGTTCCATATGGTAGGTGGATGCTCTATCATTTGAGCCACATCTGCTTCCCTTGTTTGTAATTTGAATCTATTAGTTCATATTCCTCTTGGCTATTCTGCCATTCTGTGCCTTGAAGAAGGGAAGAGAGCCTGTCCCCAGGCAGCATCAGTACCAGCAGATTTGGGGAAGAGAAAGGGAGGACGCAGGTACCATAGAACCCTCACTGATAATTCCTGTTTGTTGTCCTCCACTTAGCTCCTCTCTGGTTGGGAACTTTTCTTGAAATCCACTAGCCCTGGGATTTGAGGAGATGAGGATATGAGAATGGCTGGTCGGTCAGCATCTGTTTTCCAACATTCTGCTGGGTTCAAGTGCTGCTCTGATATGTCCCACCATGGTCACAAATGGCCTAGATGATAGTTAATGAAACCTCAGGTGGACTCAGGAAATGAATATCCCAAGACAAAGTGGGAAAAGGCAAGAGCAGAAATAAAAAGACCCCTCCCTATCCCATATTCTTATAGCTGATTCCTGGGCTTCAGCTACCCAGTTCTCATAAAAACCATTTTATTGGCAGACTTCAGTCTCCAGGGTTTTCTTATCTTTGTATTTGTTATTAATTGTGGTTATCTGTGTGTCCCTTTACCTGCTGTAGCTTTTCTAGACTTGATTTTGGAGGACAGAGCATCTTTGCAGGAGCCAGCACTATCTTTCAATTTATCATCCTGTAACCATGCCTTCATTAAAAGCTGTTCAGAGTATGATGCAAATATTTGGAAGGAAATTTAAGAAGTTGGTTTACTTTCCTTCAATGAAAAATAAGTCATCCAGGCAGCTTGGTCCCTATTCTTTCTCTTAGAAGTAACAAGAAGCTTCAGTTGGGCAGTGGCATGTAGTAGAAGAAATTTCTTTGTCTTTTAAACAAGTTTTATTTTTCCAAAAGAAGTCTAGGAAACATTTTTTTAAAACTCCTAACACAAAAGAACTGTGAGGTAATAAATGCATGTTGTATTAAGCTGCTAAAAAAAAAGTGGGTGAAAGCAAAGCAGGTCTGCTGGAATGGGAGGAGAAGCTGCACGAGGAACCTAGCTCACCAACCTCACACTGCACTACATGGGTGCTGATCCCCCAAGACATCCCTGTAGAACCTATGGCTTCCAGAAAATTAGGAATTTAGCTTTTCTAGGTTTTAGAACATTTCCTTTACTGCACTACCTCAAACTGATTAAGTTATTCTTACTGCCACATATTTTTACCTTCCTAAAACTTTCTAAAATAAAAGAACTCTACCTATTAGTGACAATTAGTTGGCCTATATTAATAAAGTTATTACCATTCTTTGTTAACCAATAGTTAATTTTTGGTTACCATCCTTTGTTAACTTTTGTAACAAGTGATTTAAATGTGTTAGATTAACATTGCTTATTTTACCATTTTTCAGTGTAAACAAATAGTGTTATGAAATATTTATTGGAATATATATACTCCAGTAAAAATTAAAAAATCATTTTACTTTATGATATTGTGGCATTGATTTATGATATTGAGATTATTTTATGAATTCTAAAAGAGAAAGATTATGTTTGTAAGCTTATCTATCCTCTGGGTGTGATACCCTTTTATTGCACTGAATTCACTTGAGGGACTGTGGGACATTGTTTGGACTTTGTATAATCTGTTCCTTATTGTAAATGTCATACCTGTTATAGTGTAGATGTTGCAGTTGTTAGATGTTGCAGTTGTTCATTATTATTGTAGATGATGTTGCAGTTCTAATACCAAACAGCTGCTTGGTAGTTTCCAATAAATACAAGGTGGAAACTAGGGTTGAGGCTCTCAGTTGCAGAAGCTGAGTGTCCCCTGGTCCCATCTTTATCTCTTCTCTTGTGTCTCTCTCTCTGTCCTTTTATTTCATAAGTTCTGCATTGCCTTCCCTTCAAGCCAACCTATCACTGAGTTGATCTCAGCAACTGGCACCCAATGTGGGGCACGAAGGGAAGAAAGTTCACAGCAAGGGACTATTGATTAGGTTACTTGATGAGATTGCTTCAGGGCTCTTGATTGGACTACCTCAGTGATGTGTGACTCAGGTTGAATCTCAGCCCCTTGCTGGGTTTGTAATGGACGCCCACTCAGACAGACACAAGAAGAGAGAGCTCTGCCATTTTTGATCCTGCCATGTGACAGAAAGGAGAGACCAAAATGGCTGAGACCCCACGGAGAGAGAAGCCATTTGCCTGATAGATTAGAGCTGAACTTGGGAAGAGAGCAGAATAGCTGAGATGATATAGGAAGATTGGCAAGAAACAAGCCCTAGGTCAGGAGAGAGAGGACTCCAGGATCCCTTAAGCATGAATCCCCAAGAAGCTGGGCCAACGCAGCAGTTCAAGAGGAAAGGGTGAACCCAGAGGGGAAGACTGCAACCTGGGCAGAGACTGGTGGCCATTTTCCTTCACCACATGCCAGGATCAACAGAAGCCAACTTTGGTGAGAAAGCATCTCTGATAGTGTCTTGGTTTGGATTTTTCATGGCCTTGGAACTGTAAGCTTTTACCTCCAATAAATCCCCTTTTTAAAAAGCCAATGGATTTCTGGTATTTTGCATTGGCAGCCCTTTGGCAAACTAAAACAGGTATTATCAAACATATTGTAGAAATAGTTTTATTACTTTAAGTACATACAACTAGTAGGCAATGATAGTTCTTCTTTTGACATACATTAACTTTAGTTTACTTATTATTAGAGTATTGTATATTCATTTAGGAAACAGGAGAGAAGGAAGGAATGAATGAGGTCAATTATTGATAATTTCATCATCCAGTAGTAACCATGGCTAACATTTTGGCCTATATTCTTAACAATGTTTTATCTCCTATGTATATACATTTTATTTATTTATTTTTGTATGGAAATGGGCTTATATTATTTTCTATTTAAGTTTTAAACACTTAATGTATAATCTATCCTTTTCCACTTCATGATTTCTTCTACAATAACTTTTCCTATGTTGGATGTTTAGGCTGGTTCAAGGCCTATGTTTTCCCCCATAATTTGTTGATTTTATTTTTATCATCACCATCCATCTGCCTTGTTGGTTTAAGATTTGGTCCTCATGGATTGACTGCTTCTCCAGAGGATGGTCTGAAGATTCAGCAGATGGTTCAAGGCCTCTAGGCTTCCATATGCATAGGGCATTACTTGGAGTTGTGGAGATCTCTGGGATCTCTTCTTTCTTCTCTGATTTTTTATTGATTTTATTATTTGGCCTTCTTTAAAAGACTAATATTATTGGCTTTTTTTCTCTCTGGGGATTTCTTAAACTTCCCCCAAGGACTAATTTTATGTTCAAAATTATCTTCTGTATCTTTTCACTCTCTTTGGAGTCATGTTGCCAGGAGTCTTCCTCTTCTTCCCCTCTTTGGTGCTTGATGTTTGTTCTTTTGAGGTTGGTGTTAGTTGTTCTGTATTTGTGATTGGCTCCTGTGGTTTCTCAGTCACCTGTGCCATATAATAGACACTGTAGTCTACCCTAGGGCTCCAGACCTCTCTATATAAGCCCCCAGGACAATGAGCAGTCACACCTTTTGGCTTTGATTGGTCAGCCAGGCACTCCTTTAGTCAATGGTGGTTAAGGATGTCTTAGGCATCACAAAGCACCACAGCAGACAACTCCATGGAGGGGAGGGAAGAATGCTGGGGAGCTCAAGCTATCACTCTGGCATCACAAAGCACTACTCCAGACAGTTCCATGGAAGGGGTGGGGTGGGGAAGCCAAGGTGCTCTGGTTGGAGAAAGGGGTCAAGGCTCATTTTAATGAATCATTTAGTGCAATGGTTAGGATGCCTTTGGTGACAAGCATCAGAAAACCCCAATTTATTGGAACATTCTTGGTTGACTTAGAAAAATTAATAGCTGGAGGTAGGGTTACCTTTACTGAGTCACATGGAGGAAAAATTGGTGATTTTAAAGATGGAAAATTGAACTTTGGGTAGACACCCTACACAGCTACAACAGAATTCATTTCAAATTATTCATTCCCAAGGAATGTGCCAAAGTTCTTTAGATAGTGTGATTAATCTAGAGTAGGCATGTGAGCCAGTTCGGGCCAATGTGGTATAGAGGGCATCCACCCAGACCCTCCTGGGGAAGAGTGGTATATGGAGAGAGCTGCTTTTTCATCTGCTCTCCTCCTTCCTGCTTTAGTGCATGATGCAGCTATCCTGTGGTCATGAGTGAAGACACAGTTGTGATGCTGAAGATGACAGATGGGAAGAGTGGAAGGAGCCAGAGTCTTAGCACTGGTGACTTGTTGAACTCATCTTGGAACCCCTTACCCCTAGTCTTCATGTCACATAAATAGCAAATATCCTTGTGGTTTATGCCATCACATACAGTTGTGTGCTCTATTACCTGCAGCCAAATATATACCAAATGAAACAAAGTCTGTCTAGTAAGTAAATTAAATGTTTCCCCCAATTCCCATCTTGATTTAATACGCTTAGCAGAATTTCCCCCCAGATACAGCATTAGCTAATCATTCCAAATCCAAATGTATGAATTAATTCTTTTTCACTTTTCTTCCAGATATCCCATTGTGAAAGTGCATTTAACTTGCTACAAAGGTAGTGCTGTTTTTGTGGGAGAATGTGTTGGTTCCATGTTCTAGAACCTCTACTTCAGAATGATGTAAGCCAGAACTGTGTTCTGAAGCCTCGTTTGTAATTAATAGCAATTGCTGATATAAAGAAAGTACACGATTAAAATATATAATAAAATATTTATGAGAAGTGGGAGGACCCAAGATGGCAACGGAGTAGGGAGCTATAACAATCAGGAACCACAGGACAACTAATAATCAGCCAGGATCTGTTTGGATCAACTGGGGGATTCTGGAGACCAGAAAAATACAGTGCACTATCCAGGGAAGAACGGGAAGAGGAGACTGACAATCTGTGGCAAAGAGTCTGGAGTAGATTATTCCATGTTGCAGTGGTTGTCCATCCCCCACTGGTGAGGGGGCTGCCTTGTGATCCACTTCCCAGCTGGAAGCAGAAGCTCTCTTTCCCAAAAGCAGGGGAGGGGAAGTGGCCTGGCACCAACTACAGCTGTTGATTGGCAAATTCAGCTAGCTGGATGCCAGTCTTGAGCACAGCTGAGGTTTAAACCTACCCAAGCCACAAAGAAGCCAGCAGCCTTTCTGCTGTCTCCACACTTGGAAGGAGTGGAAACAGGGATAATTGAAAAACACAGATATCCCGGGATAATATGGATCAGATTCAGTGCACCCAGTTTGGATATTGGATAGCCACTGCTTAGCCTCCTACACCCAGCAAGAGTAGAAATTGAGTGCAGTTTGAAACCTTTTTCGGGGCATAGCAGGCAGATTCACCCTGCCTACCTTAAAGGGCTGCTGCATACTCAGTCCCAGTGCCCCTGGAAGCTTGTGGGTTCAGCATGCCCGCATTAAAGGGCGTTGCATTCTCATTCTCAAGGCACCCCAGGAAGGAGAAGAACCAAGAGGGGTCTGATCACTTTCTCTGAAGACAGGGCAGGTAGAGTTACCCCACCCATCTGGGGGTGGGCCAGCAAGGGGGTGGCCATTGATCAGAGAACTCAGATCTCAGGGGTTGGAAGCTGTGCAACAGTTTCATCTTGGGTAAGCTGCAACCTCAGCCTCAACCATGCTTCCACCAGGAGCTAAGCCAGCCAAGAATCAAAGGCAAAGAAAAACCTAGGGCAGTGGGGAACAACTGCATAAAGAGTGCTACCTGCTTTGTGCCTTAGGAAATCCTAGATTGGGGGAGACATTTAAAAAAAGATTGGAGGCCTTTAGGGTCTCCTTTCAGAGCACATTGGAATTGATCTACATCATCTTCATAAGTCTCCTGAGACTGTTTTGACTGGGAAACCAGAGCTGGGAAGGCTATCTCCAGGGGGACATTTCTAAAAAAATTATCCCTCTGGGTAATAGCAGCAAGAGAAGACAAAAAAGAATATTAAAAATACAGAGTCAAATAAAAAACAAATAAGAAAGACTAACATTCATGGAGGAGGAACAGGGGAAGCTTTAGCAAAAAGCAAGCCAATAAGAAAGCCATAGGCTAAAGGAAGAAACTGAGCACAGAGCAAACAAACAAACAAACAAACAAACAAAAAAAATCAGATGCCAAGACACCAGCATAAAATTATAAGCCATACTAAGAAACAGGAAGATATGGCCCAACCACAGGAACAAATTAAACCTTCAGATGAAATACAGGATTTGAGACAACTAATCACAGATACCCAAACAAATCTCCTTAGTAAATTCAATGAGATGGCTAAAGAGATTAAGGCTATTAAGAAAACACTGGTTGAATACAAAAAAGAATTTGAAAGTTTGCAAAGAAAGTTAACAGACCTTATGGGAGTGAAAGGTGCAATGGATGAGATTAAAAATACTTTTGAGGCATAATAGCGAATTTGAATTGGCTGAGGGCAGAATAAGTGAGTTGGAGATAGATCATCTGATTTTGAAAAGACAGGAGAACAGAGAGAGAAAAGAATGGAAAAAAAGGAAAAGGGTTGCAGAGAATTGAATGACAACATACAACACACAATCATACAAATTATAGGTGACCCAGAAGGAGAAGAGAATGGAAAAGGGGCATAAAAAATATTTGGAGAAATAATGGCCAAAAGTTTCCTAACCCTTATGAAAGACATAAATATCAATATCCAAGAAGGACAACACACCAGAAACAGAATAAATCTGAATAGAACTACTCCAAAACACCTACTATTTAGAATGTCTAATTCCAAAGGTAAAGAAAATTCTGAAAACAGCAAGAGGAAAGCAATTAATCACATACAAGGGAAGCTTAATAAGACTAAGTACTGATTTCTTATCAGAAACCATGGAGGCCAGATGGCACTGATATGATATAGTAAATGTTCTGAATGGGAAAAACAGTTAGCCAAGAATTCTTTATCTAGCAAAACTGTCCTTCAAAACTGAGGATGAGTTTAAAGTTTCTACAGATAAACACTAAAAAATTATGTCGCCAAGAGCCTGGATATACAAAGAAATACTAAAGGGCGTGCTGCGAACTGAAAGGAAAAGACAGGAGAGAAAGGCCTGGAGAAGAATGTAGAAATGAAGATTATTAGTAAGGGTAACCAAAAGGATAAAAATACGCATAATTGTAAGATAAGACAATGGAAAGCCAAGAGAGATAATGGATGAAGTAAGTATATTACAGCCTAGACAGTAATAACATTGAATGTTAATGAATTGAACCCCCAATCAAAAGACAGACTGGCAGAATGGATAAAAAAAATCAGCCATCTCTATGCTATCTACAAGGGACTCACCTTACATGCAAGGACACAAATAGTCTGAAAGTAAAGGTTGTAAAAATATATTCCATGCAAACAGTAACTAAAAAAAAGAGCTGGAGTAGTGATACTATTATTGGACAAAATAGACTTTAAATACAAAAAGGCTATAAGAGATAAGAAAGATGCTATATATTAATAAAAGGAACACATCACTAAGAATAAAAAACAGTAATAAATATTTATGCACCTGCCCAGGTTTCCCCAAAATAAATGAGAAACACACTAGCAAAACTGAAGAGAGAAACAGATATCTCTACAATAATAATTGGAGACTTCAATACAATGCTTTCAATCTTTGGATAGAACAACTGGACAAAGTATCAATAAGGAAACAGAGAACTTGAATAATAAGATAAATGAACAAGACCTCACAGACATGTATAGAACATTGCACCCCAAAACAACAAGATATACATTCTTCTCAATTGCTCATGGGTCCTTCTCTAGGATAGACCAAACATTAGGCATGAAACAAGTCTCAATATATTTAAAAAGATTGAAATTATACAAAGCACTATCTCTGATCATAATGGAATGAAGCTGGAAATCAATAAGTGGAGAAAGGAAAAACTCACAAATATATGGAGATTAAACAACATAATCTTAAACAACTGGTGGGTCAAAGAAGAAATTGCAAGAGAAATCAGTAAATAACTTGAAAAATGAAAACGAGAACACAACACATTCAAACCTATGTGATGCAGTGAAGGCAAGGCTGAGAAAGAATTTATAGCCCTTAACACTTACATTAAAAAAAAGAACGACATTTTCTTTCTTTCTCTTTTGTTCTTTGTCTCTCTTTCCTTCCTTCCTTCCTTCCTTCCTTCCTTCCTTCCTTCCTTCCTTCCTTCCTTCCTTCCTTCCTTCCTTCCTTCCTTCCTTCCTTTTCTTTCTTTATCTCTTTCTTTTCTTTCTTTCTCTCTTTCTTTCTTTTCTTTCTCTCTTTCTTTCTTTCTCCTTTCTCCCTATTATTTATTTTTATCAAAAATATATTTACTCATTCATACATCCAACAAATATTTATTGTCTATTGTGTGCTAGGCACTTTTATTGCTGATGTGCTTGTGAATTTTACATTCTAGTTGTAAGCAGAAAAGAAGGAAATTTAAAAAAATGACCTAAATTCAAAGACCTAAACGAACCCCTGCAGGAACCAGAAAAAGAAAAGCAAATTAATACCAAAGTAAGCAGAAGGAAAGAAATAACAAAGATCAGAGCAGAAATAAGTGAAACTGAGAACAACAATAACAACAAACAACAGAGGGAGTCAAAAATTAGTTCTCTGAAAAATAAAAAAAATGACAAATCCTTTGCCAGACTGACAGAAAAAAAGGGAGAAACTACAAATAAGTAAAATTAAAAATGAGAGGGGGGCACTTCACTACTGACTCCACAGAAATAAAAGAGCTTATAAGAAGATACTATGAACATCTGTACACCAGCAAACTAGAGACTGTAGATGAAATGGACAAATTCCTAGAAGCACATGTACAACATATACTGACCCCAGAAGAAATAGAAAGCTTCAACAAACCAATCACAAGCAAGGAGATTGAAATAGTCATGAAAAATCTCTGAAAAATAAAAGGCCAAGGATCACATGGCTTCACAGGTGAATGCTACCAATCATTCAAAGAAATAATAATGATCTCGCTCAAATTCTTCCAAAAAATACAACAGGAAGGAATGCTACTAAACTCATTCTATGAAGCCAACATCACGATATACTAAGCAAGATAAAGACAATGTGAAGGAAACGGACTTGGCCCAGTGGTTAGGGCGTCCGTCTACCACATGGGAGGTCCGCGGTTCAAACCCTGGGCCTCCTTGACCCGTGTGGAGCTGGCCCATGCCCAGTGCTGATGCGCGCAAAGAGTGCCCTGCCACGCAGGGGTGTCCCCCGCGTAGGGGAGCCCCACGCGCAAGGAGTGCACCCCGTAAGGACAGCCGCCCAGCGCGAAAGAAAGTGCAGCCTGCCCAGGAATGGCGCCACTCACACTTCCCATGCCGCTGATGACAACAGAAGCGACAACAGAAGCGGACAAAGAAACAAGACACAGCAAATAGACACAGAGAACAGACAACTGGGGGAGGAGGGAGGAATTAAATCTTTAAAAAAAAAAAAGACAATGTGAAAAAAGAAAATTGTAAATCAATTTTTATAGTGAATACAGATGCAAAAATCCTCAACAAAACACTTGTTAATTGAATCTGACAGCACATTTAAAAAATTTTACATCATGATCAAGTGGGTTTTATCCCAGGTATGCAAGGATGGTTCAACACAGGAAAATCAATGCAATATATTACGTTACTAAATTGAGGAAGAAAAATCACATGATCCTCTAATTGATATAGAAAAGGCATTTGAAAAAATCCAACAGCCTTTCTTGATGAAAATACTCCAAAAAATAGAAATAGAAGGAAACTTTCTCAATATGATAAAGTGCATATATGAAAAACCCACAGCTAACATTGTACTCAATGGTGAAAGGCTGAAAAATTTCCTCCTGAGATTGGGAAAAAGACAATGATGCCCACTATCACCACTGCTATTCAATATTGTTTTAGGAGTTCTAGCTAGAACAATTATGCAAGAAAAAGAAATAAAAGGCATTTGAATAGGAAAGGAAGAAATAAAACTTTCACTGTTTGATCATGACATGATCCTATATCCTAATATCCTGTAAAATCCACAACAAAGCTACTAGAATTAATAGATGAGTTTCAGCAAAGTGGCAGGATGCAAAATTAATATACCAAAAATCAGTAATGTTTCTGTAACTACTAATGAGAAATCTGTGGAGGAAAAAAATCCTATTTACAATAGTGAATAAAAGAATAAACCTAACCAATGACATAAAGGAATTGTATTCAGAAAGCTACAAATCATTGCTAAAAGAAATCAAAGAAGACCTAAATAAATGGAAAGACATTCCATGTTCATGGATTGGAAGACTAAATATCATTAAGATGTCAATTCTACCCAAATTTATCTACAGATTCAATGCAATCTTAGTAAAGCTTCCAATAGCCTTTAAAAAATAAAATTGGAAAGACCAATTATAAAATTTATTTGGAAGGGTAAGAGGTACTAAATAGCCAAACATATCATAAAAATGAAGTACAAAGTTGAATTACTCTCACTTTTTGACTTTAAATCATATTACTCTGCTACAGTGGTAAAAACAGCATGATACTGGCATAAAGATAGATATGATGATCAATGGAATAGAATCAAGAGTTCAGAAATAGATCCTCAAACTTATGGTAAAGTAATTTTTGACTAGACTGACAAGCCCACCCAGCTGGGTCAGAACAGTCTATTCAACAAATGGTGCAGGGAGAACTGGATAGCCATATCCAAAATAAAGAAAGAAGATCCCCATCTCACACCATATACAAAAATTAACTTGAAATGGGTCAAGGAGATAAAAATAAAAACAACAACCATAAAACTCCTGGAAGAAAATGTAGGAAAACATCTTCAAGATCTTGTGGTAGGCTTCTCTGCCTTGCTTGGAGTGCAGACATGGAAGGAGAAAGGGACTTGTTTTGTAGGTGGATGCATTTGGGAACTTGACCTGGAGCACATCTTACTGTGATTTTGAGCAAGTCCGTCATTTTATTGTCTCCCTTTCCTTTTCTGTAAAATGAATTTATAATAGGGTGGCAAAGAGGATTAAACTGTGTGCAAAGCACTGTGGAAAAAAAAAAGATCTTGTGGTAAGTGGTGATTTCTTAAACCTTATACCCAAAGCGCAAGCAACAAAAGAAAAAAATAGATAAATGGGACCTTCCTACAATTAAATACTTTTGCACCTCAAGGGACTTTGTCAAAAGGGTGAAAAGGCAGCTAACAATGGGAGAAAATATTTGGAAATCACATATCAGAAAAGGGTTTAATATCTATGATTTATAAACAGGTCATATAACTCAACAATAAAAAGACAAACTACCCAATTAAAGAATGATCAAAAGACTTGAAAAGATAATTGTCCAAAAGAAGAAATACGAAAGGCAAAGAAACACATGAAAAAAATATTCAATATCACTAGTGATTAGGGAAATGCAAATCAAAACTATAAAACTATTAGACTGGCTGCTATTAAAAAGTCAGAAAACTGCAAATTTTGGAGAGGATGTGGAAAGATAGGAACACTTATTCACTGTTGATGGGAATGTAGAATGGTACAGCCACTGTGGAGGACTGTTTGGCAGTTCCTAAGGAAGTTTATTATAGACTTGCCATGGGACCTGGCAATACTATTGCTAGGTATATACCCAGAAGAACTGAGAGCAGTGATATGAATAGACATGTGCACACTGATGTTCATAGCAGCATTATTCATGATAGCCAAAAGATGGAAACAACCCAGATGTCCATCAACTGATGAATGGATAAAGAAAGTGTGGTTTATACACACAATGGAGTATTATGCAGTGGTAAGAAGAAATGAAGTCATGAAGCATATGACAACATGATGAACCTGGAGGATATTATGTTGAGTGAAACAAGCCAGACACAAAAGGTCAAATACTGTATATAGCACTATTATGAAATAAATATATTGTGTAAACTCATGGGTTTAATAATAAGAATATAAGTTACTAGAAAATAGTAGGAGGTTAGAGAATGGAAACCTGAGGGCTAATCTGTGCAGAGTTGGTTAAAAGGTGTTTTCAAATCTTTGTAACTGACTGGAAATGGTGAGAACACATCGTGTTGTTTGTGACTAGGAGAGTTATTATATGGGTATGACAGTGATTGATAGGGAAAGCCTAAGGACATTTATATTGCTAGAAGGAAAGCTAAAAATTGTAATATGGAATGTGTGACATAGTGAAACCTCATGTAAAATGTGAATATGGGTGATATTGTACATATAAGACTTTTTAAAAAATATAAATACAAATATATGAGCGAGAAGGAACAGAATATTGGCTATGTATGGCAGGGGAAGCATAGAGAGATTGAGAGGTGATGAGGTTTTTTTATGATGATGATGATGATTATTCCCAGAATAATGACAATGCTGTAAAAATGATTGCAGTGATGAATGTACAACTATATGATTATACTGAATACCATTGATTCTACACTTTGGATGGATTTATGCTTTATTGATATATATTAATAAAATTGATTTTTTTAAAAATATAGGCAACACAATTAAAAAAATGGGCAAAAGACTTGAATAGACATGTCTCCAAAGAGGAAATACAATTGGCTATAAAGCACATGAAAAATTGATCAACATATTTAGTTATTTAGGGAAATGCAGATCAAAACTACACTGAGCTATCATTTCAAACCTTATGGAATGGATATTATTAAAAAAATGCAAAACTACGGATGATGACGAGGATGTGGAGAAATAGGAGCACTCCTTCATTGTTGGTGGGAATGTAGAATGGTGCATCTATTGTGGAAGACAGTTCGGTGGCTCCTCAAGAAACTAAATATTATCTGCCATATGATCCAGCATACCCGTTACTAGGAATATATTCAGAAGAACCAAAAGCAAGGATGGGAACAGACATTTGCACACTGATGTTCATAGTGGCATTATTCACAATTGCTAAAATATGGAAACAAGTGTCCATCAACTGGTGAGTGGGTAAACAAAATGTGAAATATACATCTGTTGGACTACTATTCATCTATAAGAAGAAATGAACTTGGATGCATTTGAAAGCATGGATGAACCTTGAGGACATTAAATATTGTATGAAATAAACCAGACACAAAAGGATAAATATTGTAGGTTCTCACTAATATGAACTAAATACCATCAGTAAATTCTTGGAGGTAAACTCTGTTTATGCATCTTACTAGGAAATAGAATGTGGGTTTAGAATAGGAACTGATGCTTAATGTATGTAGAGTTTTTAATAAGGTTTATTGTAAATGTATGGAAATGAATAGAGTTGATGGTAATACATTATAGTGAGTATAACTAACTGCTGATTTATAAATGTGATTGTGGCTGAAAGGGGTAGTCTGTGGATGTAATATTTCAATTGAAAGGAAGCTAGAGAATAATGTAGAGATGTATAATGTATAACAATGATTTCAGTGGTAGATGAAGATTGTGGTTAATAGTGTAAGAAGGTTCTTCTTTTACAAAGTTCTAAAAATATGTTCATACCTGGGAAAATTACAACGAATGTAACCTATGGTAGATTGTTAACAGTAATACTGTAATATTTTTTCAGCAGTGACAAAGAAGATATATCAATTCTAAAGAGCAATAGGGTGAAATAAGGGGGTATGGGACTTTTCCTTTGAGTAATGAAAACGTTCTAAAATTGACTAAGGTGATGACAGCTCGACTCTGTGTTGAATATGAGAGCCACTGAGTATACACTTTGAATGGATTGTACAAAGCATAGGACTTTTTAACACAATGAATAATGTGGTGGTAGATGGTCTGTGGTTAACAGACCAATTATGAGTACATTTGCTCATAAACTATAACAAGCATATAATACTAATACAGGGTGTTAGTAACTCAGTGGTTTGGGGGCAAAGTCTCCAAATGTAAGATATGGTTTATAGTTAGTAGTAATATTTTGATAATGCTTTTTCATAATTTGTAACAAATTGTTTCACAACAGCACAAGGTGTTGGTGGTCGGGTGATTATGGGAGTTTTGGATGATGATATGCATGTTTGTTTGGTAAGATCACAACTTTTCCTATACACCTATTGTTTATATTCATGTATGAATGATAAATGGTAATAAAAAAGTTAAGAAAAACATTTATTTGCATCATTTTTTTTTTTTTATTGACTTTATGTGAGGTCCCATTCAACCCCGCTCCCCCACCCCCCCCTCTCCCCCCCCAACAACACTCGTTCCCATCATCATGACACATCCATTGGATTTGGTAAGTACATCTTTGGGCACCTCTGCACCTCATAGTCAATGGTCCACATCATGGCCCATACTCTCCTCCATTCCATCCAGTGGGCCCTGTGAGGATTTACAATGTCCGGTGCATCATTTTTTAAATAAAAGGAATTGTATTATTATCTGTCACATTTTTCTAAGTTGCCGAGCAGCTCCTTATGCTTTTTCTTAGCCTGATGTGAGGCAAATTTGTTTCAAAGCCCACATTCCAGGGGTTAGAGTCACTCATTGGTTTCAAGTCCCAGGACTGGCAAGCCCCATTTTTGATATTTTTGGATGATGAGGTCTTGGGTGGAAGAAAGAGGAATAAAGATGAAAACTGGAATTTTAAATAGAAGAATAAGTGATGTGGTGAGGTGAGGACGTTTGTTGTGGCATTTCATGGAACAAGAGGTGGGATAAGATACTGTACATAATGTATGTTTATTCCTAGGTTCAAGAAAATACTTTATAGATGGTGTGTATATGTATAAAAGTTGTTTCCTGTCATTCTTCACTCTTTTCATATTATTCTAGATGTTCTTAGCCTCAAGACAATTTGCTTCTTTGCAATAATCATTAATAAATTTATGCAAAAATTAAAACTCACTTTTTTTTTAAGTACCCAGGCTGGGGATTGAACCCGGGTCCTCCTATGATGGAAGCTGGCACTCAACCACTGAGCCCCATCAGCTCCCCTGAGTTGGTTTTTTCATTTGTCTGCTTGTTTTTTGGATTTGTTTTTAGGACGCACCAGGGACTGAACCTGGGACCTTCCCTGTGGGAAGCAGGGACTCAATCGCTTGAGCCACATCCACTCCCAACTCACTAGTTTGTAACCTCTAAAACTTAAAAACAATATTCTCCCTCTCTTTTTTTGGCCCAGTTGTATAATCTGACAGTGACTGAAACTTTTTCTCTCAAAATATCTCCCCAATTTATGTTTTGGTCAAAGACCAGCAAAGAGGCTGGTACTGAGAGAAAAAGTTTCAGTCACTGTCAGATTATACAACTGGGCCAAAAAAAGAGAGGGAGAATATTGTTTTTAAGTTTTAGAGGTTACAAACTAGTGAGTTGGGAGTGGATGTGGCTCAAGCGATTGAGTGCAAACCTTGAGTGATGTGATGGGCAGAATTCTACCATGACCGCCATTAGCCTGCCCCTTGGATACTCAGCCCTTGTTGAGTGTAGGTGGCACCCGTGACTATGATGCACTGTCAATCTTATGATTATATTATGTTATATGGCAAAAGAAAACTTATCTTGGATCGACTGACATAATCATGTGAGTCCTTTAAAAGGGGAGAGATTTCTCTGGTTAGTTGCAGAAGAGGAAGTCAAAGAAACACGTAGCAGCTGGCTTGGATGAAAGCAAACCACTTATGGTGGCCACATACTGAGAAGTCGTCCCTGGCCTTCCGATAGAAGGAAAAAAGGGGACCTCAGTCTCATAACTGCAAGGAAATGAATTCTGCCAACAACCTGTAAGCTTGGAAGAGGATCTTGAGCTTCAGATGTGACCTGTACCCCAGGCTGACACCATGATTTCAGTCTGGTGGGTTTCTGAGCTGAGAATCCAGTCACACCATGCCTGGATTCCTGACCTACAGAAACTATGAGAGAATACGTTTTTGTTCTTTTAAGCCACTACATTTGTGGTAATTTGTTACACAGCAATAGTAAATTAATACAAATGGGAAAAGGGTGTTTAGAGCAAAGGAGCAATGAAGATTCTGTATTTGCCCTGTGGTAATGACATCCATCTTAATATTCTGCACTCATTTGATTCATTTCAGTAATGTCTGCTATTGTAGGAAGGATGTCTACATCTGGTGACTAAGCAGAGAATCACGAGTTTAGAAACCTGCTTGTACTTTTCTGTTCTGTGTAGTTCCTTATATCTTTGCAGTACAAATCTTACCTCTCACCCAAATTTCCAAACAATATAATTAAGAATATGGTTATTTAAGTACCTAGTAAAGCAAAGACATTTCATATGCTTTCTTGCCCTCAGCTTCATGATCTTCCAAATTTCTAGATGGAGAAAATCAATTATGGGAAACTGAAGGTGCCACACTGCTAAGTGATCCAAAAAATGAGAGAAATTCTATCACAATCAGTGATATTAAGGTGTATAATATTCTAATGAGAGTCTAAAAATGAATAATTTAACATAATTACATGTAAACAGACAGAGAAGGACAATAAATTCCACCTGTAACAGACTAGAGTTCTCAGGGTGGCCTTCCACACAGAAGATCCAAGACCCTTAGAATCCTGCTAAGACTTTGACTATGTTAAGACTCACTCATTTCCATCTGGCAATAGATGGTCTGAAGGTATTATTTGCAGGGGGTCAGTCATACCACATAGCTTGGCTGGGTGCTAAGTGCAAAGCAGAAGACAGACAGGGTTAGATTTTGGAAGTGCTGCCCACCTCCAAGACAACCTTTCTGGTTTTAAGAGAGTGTGACTCTTAATAATAGACTAATACTTCATCAAGGGATCCCCTTAAAACCCTTTAGTTGACTAGCCACAACTGCTAATCTTTTTCTATTTATTGACACATTACCTAGAAATGTCTACCTCTTTCAAATTTTTAAGAACTCTATTGAGAGTAATTTTCAACCATCTACATTTTTGCTGATGCATAGAACAACATTTCTCAAAGTGTGTTCTATGCACTGTCAAAAGATACTACTAATGAGGTTTTTGAGGCCACACATTTTTATTTTGGAAAACATTTTGAGGACTGATGTTCCCCAAAATATACTTTGAGAAATGCTGGCAGAATCATAGATTGTTTTTTTTTTGCAGCTGAATACTATTCAGAGATGATTTATCCCAATCTTAATATTTTATCTAAAGTCACACAAGTAATTAATGGCAGAGTTGAAACTTAAAGCTCAGTTTCTCTGAATCCCAATATAACAACTGTCAACCATTTTAACAATTTATACATAAAAATAGAGCTTTTAAAATTCCATACATTTGTTGGGTTGAAGCAAAGGAATTAAGCTTGTATTTTTCAATTTAAATTAAATATAAAACGGATGTTCTTTGTGCTATCTGAATAGTACTCTCTAGAACTGTTAACATTTCCTTCTTGACCAGAACTATGCCTGATTTTCATGAGAAGAAAGTGTTACCAATAGATTTTGGCATTGTGTGTCCATCAGGTCAATTCAGAAACAGATGGGGTCCAGGAGGTTTAAGGATGGGAGCGAGGAGAACTGGGGAGTGGGAGACAGAAAAGAGCTATCCACATGAATGATGTTCAGCTGAGTCAAACCTGAGCTTCATTAAAGTTTCCATTTTCTGCCCTGAAATTTGGAAATAATAACATTCTGCAGTTCCCCTAGGGGTTTATTCTTGCCATTTCACAGACTGGGGAGGGAATGGCAAACAGCCTTGTTCCATGTCAGGCCCAGTGAGCTCCTGCAACTCCAGCTCTCACGCTCTGTGTGCCTGCCAGCATTTTGATAACTCCAAGAAGATGATCTCATCTCAGGCATTTGGGGAGAAATTGTGTATCTTAGGACTGGGAAAATCTTTGTCAGCTTACTCTTATTGAGAAACACTGAAGATAACTGTGTCCATCTTCTCAAATCATTTTCCATCTGTCTTATCTTCCTTACCTGACATGGGAAGAACCACAATACTTAACAATTACATGCATCTTTGGAGATTTAGGGTCTAGATTTAGGGTCATAACCATCAGTCCATGGGCCATGAATGAAGGACCATGGATGAGCTTTAAAGGGTCTAGGGATCCCTGAAATGGTGGGCAAAACCTTGTGACTAAGTCCCTTTTTCTGGGAAAAGAGTTCATAGCTTTTACCATATTCTCAAGTGAGTTGATACCATTTTAAAAAGTTTAAAAACCACTGATCTAGCCAAAATGCCCTTGCTATCAGAGTCGAGGAAATTGAGCTTCAAAGAAGTTGAATGCCTTTTTTTAAGAATAAAATCATACAATTTTCAGAAGATGTTAGGTCTCCAATCCAATTTAAGTTAATCACCTAGAATTTAGTGAATATCTTTTGCAGCAGTTTGATACGGTTATGATTTCCAAAAATAGATGTTGGATTATATTTGTAAACTGGTCTGAACACGGGCATGATTAAGTTATGATTAGGGCATTGATTGGGCCATGTCATTAGGGCATTGAGTCCCCACCCCACGCAAATAAAAGGCATGGCAAAGGACAGAGATGAGGGTTTTTGAGGTTGGAGTTTTGATGTTGGAGTTTGATGCTGAAGCCTAAGCTAGAGCCCCAGAAGTAAGCTCACAGAGGAAACAGAAACCAGTCCCAGGAAGAAAGGAACTCTGAGCTCAGGAAGAAGCAAGCCCTGGGAAGAAAGGAACCTTGAACTCAGAAAGAAACAAGACCCTGGAATGGAGGAACCCAGGGAGATTGAACCCTCGCAGCCTTTGGCAGCCATCTTGTTCCAACACATGACAATAGACTTCGGTGAGGGAAGTAACTTATGCTTTATGGCCTGGTATCTGTAAGCTCCTACCCCAAATAAATACCCTTTATAAAAATCAACCAGTTTTTGGTATTTTGCATCAGCACCCCTTTGGCTGACTAATCCACCATTCTTTTTTATAGGCATTTTCCTATATTTGGGCATTCAAATTTTGAAGAGAATATGGGATTAACCATTCCAAAATAAGGTTCTTAATTGTTTGTGAGGTATTCTGAAATGAGAGGATAGAAATGCTTCCTCTGCTATGCTATTGCTTATATTTTTTATTTTACTCTGCTCAGCATCTATTTTTTCATAGTTACTTAAAAATAATCAGAATGAGCAATAAAAATTGCAGGATAGTCCCATTTTGCATGGGGGTTTGTTTCTGCATCAGCTAGAGTCCAGCTAGGAAACAGTAATTATGCTAGGCTTTTCAGCAGAGTGAATTTAATAAAGGGAATTAGTGACACAGTTGATGAAAGAGTGCAGTAGCCAAACAGGGAAAGGTGAGACAATCCAGAGAATAGTAACAGCAGGACGCTGCTCCTTCCATCTTATCAGAGGGAGAAGTGATATTTCTAGATCCTAGATACTGGGGTTCTCCAAAAGGATCTTGAATCATGGTGGGAACTGTCTAGTGGGAGTGGTGCCAGTGTCACCACCAAAAGCAGGGGACAAGGAGGGCAATACTCTGCTTCCCTTACTCCTGCACTCCAGTCTCCAGCCAGTGCCTCTCATTGGCCAGACCTACCTGGAAGGCAGAGGGCAAGCTGCTCTGGAAACTGTAGTTCCCTGAAATTCAGAAGATGGTAGGAGATGGGAGAAAGATGGACACTAGAACAAAAGAGCAGTTACCAGCATACATTCTAAACCTAGCACAAAATGCTAGGTTTTGTAGAGGCAAAATTATACTTAAAAAGCCCTCAGGAAAATGCCACTTTGGAGAAGTGCTCACACCCTCATTAAGTTCAGCACAGCTGGTTTAGCCTCTGGTGTCAGAACAGAAAACTTTCTTTGATTGAGCAATAGATGGCATAGTTGGCTTTCCTCAGGAGTCATCTGGTATGAAAAATATGAATATTGTAATGCTAAAATCACTCTGCTTAGTGACATTCTCATACCTTGAGAGGTTTCCAGAAAAACAGTGGCAAAGCAGATTCACACTTTCCATTTCACAATCACTTAGAAATCTCAAATCCACACACGTATATATGCATAAACATAATATGTATGTAAACCTATATATGTATATAAAATAAGTATATCTGCATATATAAATATGTATACATTAATATAGGTAGGTAGGTGGTATTCCTATAGATATTCAGTAGAATGGATGGAAGAATTATCTATACTACTTAATTGCTATTTCTCTCCTCTTCCTTCTTTTTTTCTCCCCATATACTTGAAACTTGTGCAAGTTAAATTTTCTTATTATGCCAGTCAGTTATATTGAATTCTACTGCGTGTTAGATATTTGGCTTGGAGATGGAAATAAAAGATGGTTGAGACTAAATTTAATGGGCTTGTTCGGTATCAGTAGTGTGGAGTTTATATAGACCACAGAAAAAGAATACAAGAAGAGGTGATTGTATAAGAAGTTGGTTTATTTTGTGTGGTAGACTGTTTTTTAGGGAGATATTTTAAGAAATCCTGTAATTTGAAGTGTGTCATCCTGCATAACACAGATCTAGTGACACATCAATGTACCAAATACCATATGCAAAACAATATCCAGGTAAAGAGAGATAATTAGGATGATTCCTTGCCAATATAAAAACTTGATCCAAAAATCATATAATTTGTCACCTATGGTTTATTCCTTATCTCTCTTGCTTATAAATTTGGCTTAAACTAATGTATTAGCACATCATAGGCTTTGTAACTAGCAGTGCTATTATATGGATATGAGTGGTTGAAAGTGTAAGTCTAAGGTCATGCATATTACTGGAAGGAAAGCTAAAAAATGTAACATGGAACTGTATAGCACAGTGAAACCTCACTGGAAATATAAATATGGGTAATATTGCATATAAAAGACTGTTTATTACAAAATACATATACAAATACATTATAGAGATGGAAACAGAATAGCAGCTATGTAAGGCAGGGAAGCATAGAGTGACTGATTATTATTGGAATAATGAAAATACTCAAAAAATGAAGTGATTAATGCACAACTATGTGATTAAACCAAATACCACTGATTGTATACTTTGAATGGATTTAAGCTTTATTAATATGTATCAATAAAATTGATTTGTTAAAAAATATATTGAGAGAGCAAATGGTCTTCATTATTAAACAGTCATTATTGGTGATTATTTCATGCATTTTACATTAACAAATACAGTTTCTCCTTTATCCTTATCACAGATCTTCTAGGTAGGTATTTCCCCCATTTTCTGGTGAGAAATAAAGACAAAGGGATTAAGTGATTTGCCAGTGATCAAGCAGTTATTTGTGTAGACGTAGATTCCAACCCTGCTTTCTGACTGTACTAAATCTGTTCCATACCTTCACATGGTTTCATAAAACCCATTGCTAGGCACAGGCAAAGAGGAGTTATGAATTACTGCATAACTAATTCTTTTGGCTGTGGTAATAATAGAAATGATATAAATGTTTGATAAAAGATTTTGGTCAGACTCATCTGATTTCCCTGTAACAAAACAATTGGTGTTGCTTTTAGCAATTTATATATATATATATATATATATTGCAGTATTGGGACTGGGGATTGTACCTGGGACTTTATATGTGGGAGGCTGGCACTCAATCACTGAGCTACAATCAGTTCTCCTGAGTTGGCTTCCTCATCTGTTTGTTTATTGTTTTGCTTGTTTTTTGTGCTTGTTGTCCGCTCATTGTTTTGTTTTCTTTAGGAGGCACCAGGAACTGAATCTGGTACCTTCTACATGGGAGGTGGGTATTCAACTGCTTGAGCCACATCTACTCCCCAGCAATTAATTTTTAAAATAGTAACATAGGGAGACTATAAACGTGATTCTTTACAAATATTTAATACAAATTTAAAAAGTATTTTGAAACGTCTTTACTTCAGAATAAGCAGAACATAGTGTTATCCAGAGAACAGATTTCTAGTTCTGTTGTGCCACCAATGGTTGGTGTCACCTTATATAAGCCATTTCACCTTTCAAAGTTCTTTAGAAACAGTGGTGGAATGGAAAGTGCATAGGCTTTGGAATTAGAATAAATGGATTAACATTTCTGCTCTACATGATTCTACCCATTTGATTTTGGACTAGGAATAAACAAAAAGCCTTCTCTTCTTATGTGTAAAACGAGGATAATGATAACTATCAAGCAGAGTTATGAGGATTAAAATAATTAATAAAAAACATCTGACACAAAAGAGGTGACTGGTAAATTCTGGCTATTTTTGTGGATTTATGATTACCTCATATTGATTTTTTTAAAAATTTTGTTAGCTGCAGAAAGAGTCAATACTTCTAGAAAAGGGATTTCTGGCCAAAATCTAATTCAGGAAATTAAATTTTCCCAGAGGTCTCTTGTTGGTATTGTCATTGTTGTAGTTTCCCAAGAATTTGCGAGTACTGGGTGGGGCAGGTATGAAACAGTGAAGCAGAAAGTTCAACAGTTGCAGTTTACTCAGATGGAACTTCAGTAGACATGGACCAGTTGGGTCCACTCTAAAAAGTTTCTGTGCATTTGCCAATAAAAATACAGAATGTTTGTTATTTAATTGAAGCATTCCAAGCTTTGAATCCTTGAAAATATATTTGGAAATAGTGTCATCCAGACTGTAGCTTCTAGGAGTATGTAGATTGCTTGTTCTATCCATTTTTTGGAAGGCATATTTGATCAGTGTTTAAGGAAGTTCAACATTATGATTATCTATTGTATGCACAGATGCAGCAAAATCTTGATATGCTTCCAAACTTTAAAATACGACATTGTCAGATTTTCTGAAGTTTCAGAACTTAAAAAAAAATTCCAGATGAGTAACGGGTAGGGATACTGACTTTTGTTGTTATGCTAAATTGTTCTCATAAGCCAAGAGCAGGACTATTTCTTGAGGAAGAGAGTATAATTCAGAGAATGAAGAGAGAAAAGAACTAAATTTAGGAAATGAATCTGCTTCCAAACTGTAATTTTCTCTCTTTGCCCTTTCTTCACCATTTCTTGGTTTCTAATTCTGCATTTCTATCCATGAATTGTTTTACTGTTCCTGTAAGAAATCAAGTTTATTTTAGTCAAACTCATAAAACTCATTCTCCTGCTATTTCCTAGGGAGCCAGGAAATAAAATTTGCACAATGTATCAGTGAATCTCCATTTGCCAAGCCCACTCAAGGCATGATCACTTAGCCAGCTACCAGCATTTTCACCTCTATGTGCTCAAGCTGATTGCTTTTTTAGGCTGTGGGCTTGTGCCCTCAGGAATAAAGGAATATTGACTGAAGTAGTATTGTTCTTTAAATGACTTGGAAAAACAACTGAACTGAATACAAAGAATTGGAAAAAATGGCATTATCAAAGAGTCCTTTAATTTTCTCACATTTTCTTGGCACGAGGATGATAAAGCTCCCTCTGACATTGTCAATTCCTGGCGTGGTGAATGAGAACACTGACAACTTTGTACAAGGCAGGTTGAGTTAAGGAAACTTTTAAGTAATAGTGTCATTATTTACTAATGGGGAATTGGCTGCTTCATTGGTTAGTTTCCACTACAGAGATGCACAAAGTAGCACATAGTAGTTTTGGAACTCAAAGAGCTATTTATGTATACCACATAACACTGAACAAAAAATTCCAATCCTGAACGAGAAATTCCTAGAATGCAAAATTAGCCAAAACTTGAAATCTAATATTAAAATTTTTTACCCAAATGTCATGAGATATATGAAATACATAAAAAAATAAAATATATAATATGACTTCAGATTTTGAAGCAAATCAGGAGTAGACTGGGAAACAGAACTCGAGTATGTCAAGTCTTAGTTTAAATATCCAGAGGAGATTTTCACTACCTTTACTTTCAGGTGGAGATGAAAAGGAAAGTCAGGGAAGTGGACTTGGCCCAGTGGTTAGGCCATCCATCTACAAGATGGGAGGTCCACAGTTCAAATCCTGGGCCTCCTTGACATGTGTGGAGCTGGCCCATGAGCAGTGCTGATGCGCACAAAGAGTGTTGTGCCACGCAGGGGTGTCCCCCGCATAGGGTAGCCCCACGAGCAAGGAGTGCACCCTGTAAGGAGAGCCGCCCAGTGGGAAAGAAAGAATGGCGCTGCACACACGGAGAACTGACACAGCAAGATGATGCAACAAAAAGAAACACAGATTCCTGGTGCCGCTGATAAGAATAGAAATGGTCACAGAAGAATGCGGCGAATGGACACAGAGAGCAGACAACTGGGGGGGGTGATAAATAAATAAATCTTAAAAAGAAAAAAAGGACAGTCAACAAGGGCATGGTGACTTTTCAAAAAGTTTGTTTGAAACCATAGCACTTTTTGGTATACAGCAAGTGCTTAAAAGTTCTTTTGGAAGGGAAGGAAAGGAAAAAAAAAAAGGGACCAAGGGACAGAGAGGGAATGAGAGAAGGAGGAAGGAAAGGAAAGGAAGGACCAGGTAGCATAGTGTCTAGAAGTGAAGGGATGGTAGAATGGTGCTTCTGAGTGAGAATCTTAGCTTTATTGCTGTTTCTTGGTCTTTAGTTTCAGTGTCTCTCCAATTCCTTTTAAAATGCTCTTTCCAACTTGCCAGCAGATCTTTCAATTACCTATTTGTCTGTCTATCTTTGTATCCAGCGTGAGAAGAATATTTATTCTATTAAAATTTTCATGAAACGTTTATATAATTTGATATGTTAGTCTTACAGAAATCTCAATGATTTCCATAAAATAAAAATAATACATGCTATGTTTTTGCAACATAAGAAAGGAAAATAAAAACTAACAAAAAAGGATAAAAAACAACTTACACATTTGGAAATTAAAATATATTCCTCTAAAAGCCTTTGGTACAAAAGAGTCAAATAAAAATTGAAACAATTTTCTATTAGAAGTAAGTGAAAATACCACAAATACCATAAAATACTGTCTAAATAGCACTAAATATTTTAGTCTCAAATGCATTTATTAGGAAATGAGTGTTATTTTAAATTTTGGAGTGAGGAAGACTAGTTAACTGAAAGCTGCAGAGAAAAATATAGACTAATTTAATTACCTAAAAATTTAAAATCTTAATATAGCAAATGACACCATAATCAATGTTAAAAATAATTGACAGAGACTTGGATTTACATATTTTCAGCATATAATACAAAGGCTTTATATGAAAAAATGAAGGTATCATACACATCTATAAAGAAAGGAGATGTTGATGTAATAGAAAAATAGGTGAACTGTATGAACAAGCAAGTCACAGAAATACAACCAATAAATGTGAAAATATGCAAATTAAAATAAAAAGAGACAATATTTTTTGTCAATAAAATTGATAAAATTTTAAAGATGGATAATTCTGGTATGGGGATGGGCATATAGAGGAGCACATACTCTCATACATTGTTTTATGGAAAGCAAATTATTATAGTGCCTTTGGTGGGCAAATTGGCAGTACCAGTTTGCATTAAAAACATGTGTACCCTGGAAACCAGTAATTTAACTTCTAGAATGTTCCTTTTAGCCTTCTTTGTAACAGAAACAAACAATAAGGGAAATCTCTTCTATGCACATAAATTTGGAAATTAAGTATATTATAGCATATCTACTTTATGAAACACCTTTTTAGAAAGAACATGTAGATCTATATATACTGATACAAAGATGAGTATCCTATCCTAAGTGAAAAAAGGTTTCAGAATGATTGTATGAGATTAAAATACATGTATCAGTACCAAATCGCCACAGTTCTAAGATGTACATTTACTTCTATATAGCTACAACTGGAATGCAATGCGGAAAAAGTTTTGCCTGCCAGGCATAGGAAAAGTTATGACATGGTTGTCATTGCACATGTAGGAATCATGCTATGCATGGATGTCATCAGTTCATATGAGTATCACCTCAGTTTTATTTTGGCATTGCTATCTGCACATATAAACTTTAAATCTGGATCCTTAATTGCCATGCAAAACGTCTTCAAACAAGATTATGCTAAAATACAGCAATAAAGGAGAAGGTTGTTTTTGCCAAAGAATGCATGTCATTCTATAGGCAATGCATTGAAAAGTAGTAGAAATTGTCTGAAAGAATGGATCATAGAACTTCCATAGGTAGAAGACCTTGCTATGTTCTTTTTATGTGTCGTGAGGGATTATTTCACAGATAGTGAACACTTTTTGGTGAAATACTTATCTGACTTCCAGAATGACTGTTTAACTTCAAGTGATAGGAAGTCAATATTCTCAACATGCATTGAGGTTCTATTGTTAATCCCGAAGAAACTGAAAAGTCAAAACCATGATCTTGGATAATAAAGAACAGAAATCACCATGGTGCTATGAAAAGCTGTTGACAGGCAAAAGCGACTGAGAAGAGTCATTGGACTGCCTATGTAGAACCCTTAGACCTAGACCTTGATTATGACACTAGAGAAGATGGCATACATTATATGGATACAAGCCAGATTGTTGGTGATTCATGTATATGTTAGGAATGCATTCATTTCTTAGTAGCCAGAGACCTGACTGTTTAGTGGCTGCTATGAGTAGGGTTTAATTTTTATCTCCCTAAAGAGGAATTTGCAGGGAGACTGTCCAGGGCTTTACACCATTTCCAGGTTCGTTCTAGCTTTCTGTTATACCCTTTTTGGTGGGTGCCTCTGTGTATCACACCCAAATTCTAGGCAGGAAAAAGGTGGGTAGAGTAAAGGGCAATAGGAATGTGCAGGAATCCACTTTTCAGATCTTTCTTAGAGGAGCCATCCAGAAACTCATTGATCAGAATGGTGTTAATGCAACCTCCAGGTACAGGCGAGGCACAAAGGATTTAGTTAGGTACATTTTGCATGATGCCTCAGATTGAGTTCCTCAGGAAACAGACACTGAAATGGATATTTGCACGTGGGAATTTTACTGGAGAGTGCCCTCAAAACACCTGCGAGGGGATGGCAGGGCAGAGGTGTAGCTGAACTGAGCTGTGGTTGCAACAACACCCTCCCCGCTGCCATTTTGGTGCTAGTACAGTCCTGCAGAATTTGCCCACTTTATGGGAATTTGTATTCTGTATTAATTCTGCATCATTGGCTGCCTTGCAATATGCTGTTTATGCCCACTTCTGCTCAGAGGTCTCATTTCTAGTATGTTGCTTCTAATGCGCCTGTGGCTGGGAGGTAGCTATTAATGATGGCCAAAATTTATTGCATATTTATTAGGTGCTGGGCATTGTTCTAAGGCTCTAAGTGAATTACTTCATCTGATCTTCATAACAACCGGTGAAGTAATTTTCCCCATTGTCCGAATGGGTCTCCGAGAAGCCAAGTGAGGTCACCAAGTTCACGTAGGTAAAAAGAACTGGATCTGGAATTCAAACCCAAGTAGTTTGACTCTGGAGCCATTTCCTTACAAGTCACCACTTCTATACATTCTGATGGAAGCAGGATGACCAAATTCCTAAAGTAACTTGTTTCTCTCCCTGTTGCTAGGATACAAAGAATTGTATGTAAATTAGAAGGTAATGAGATGCAACCTTCTCTTGGTGCCAAGTTTCACTGTTGGTGGTTAAGAACATTCTATGGAAGCAATAAACTATGAAAACCAGCTTCAACCATTTGACCGGACCTGTGCAGAAGAAACCCCTTGCTGTCCTCACTTGCTTAATTAACGTAGTAAAATTCCCACCCAGGGGTGGAGTTATTCACCCCTTTTTTGATCATGCAATGTACGTGCAAGCATGATTTCCTGAACATACTAATTGTACAATTATATAGCCTGCTATGAGCTATGTATGTTCATCCATATGCATAAAAGCTAATGCATAATCAAAGCAAATGCTAAGTAGTAACTCGGGTATTTAAGGTAGAGTGAAACTGCAGCAGAGGGAAATGGATCTGAGTCACTTTGGACTGACCTCGGCGCCTTACTATAAGAAAGAAATATTCTGGAAGAAAATAAAGCTAATCCGATTGTGGAGAAGAAAAGAAATTATTCTCAATCTTGCAAGAAGGGGCGCACAACAAGTAAAAGTGGTTGGCGCCGGAACAAAGAAAAATGATACAATTTATACCACTAAGCCTAGCAAGCAAGCCCTTCTTCTGTTTCTCCATAGATTGGATACTTCAGAAGTTACAACCTATCTGAGAAGATTTAATTTTCCTGCCCAAAAGTTGTGATTAACCACTTTCCCCATCACATTCCAACCATTTTAGTTTTCACCTGCTCCGCTTTGCCAAATAAGGAATGGAATTTAGTGCTGAATTGGTATTGACTTAGCTCTTTCTTGGGCATCTTTTTTTATTGCCTATAGGACTGGCTTAAGCTGGTTTCCTTTGTTCCTGCTTAACCTGGGAGTGGGAGACTAAGGCAGTAGGCTGCCAGGTTACATTAATTAATATTTTCTTCGTTTATGTGAAAACTAATCTTCATTTCTTACAGTTACCTCTGCAGATATAATAAATGTGAGTTTGCCTAATTCTCACGTTGAAGTTTTCTTCATGCGGTCTCTGGTTATCCATATAGGCCCTGCCTTGAGGCCTAGCACTTCTAAGATATTTTTTTATGGCTATCAGGTCTGAAGTTCACTAATGTAAATTAAGGCTTGTTTGGTTGCCTAAAACGGATTTTTTTTGGGACATGTATTTTATTTATTCAGACACTTTTAAAATTTAGTTCTTGGCTCCCCATTTTTTTTCCATGTGGTTGAGTGATGCCTGAGAAATGATGTATAATTTTTGGCTATTCTTCCATAAATCCTACTTGTACTTATCTTGATTAACTTTTGTTACTGTAAATTTTAATCTCAGTGTTAGATGTTATACCAAAATCAAATTCAGTCGTGGTGACGGTGATCTCATATCTGATAATTTTTCTTATAATTTAAAAGGGAAACTATATCTTCCAAAGCATTTACAAGAGGGAAGTGAACAAAATTAGTATTCTACCGCAGCATTTTATTTTTAAGCCTGTCTCTATGCTTGACAAAAATACTTCAGGTTTCTGAGTAATGCCAATTTCTTTATTAAAATGGGTCCTGACCAATCTCCACACTTTCATGAGGAAAGTTTTCATCATGTTTTCATAACGTATATGTTTTTAAGGCTTATTTGGTTTCTTCCATTGGAAGAACTAACAATTTAGGAGTTAGAGAGCAGAAATCCCAACCTGGAGATCCTTCCCTATGTCTGCTAGTTGAATATACTATGTCCATCTTGATATTTACCACTCCATTTTGCCTTTCTAGGAATACTTCAACTCTGGACCATTCAAGCTGTTCATCCTCTTTGTTCCATATCCAAGTGCTATTGAATAAAAAGATTTCAAAAATGAGCTAGGAGATGAGAGAATTTGAACTCCCACACTTTTATGAACTAGAACCTCGGTTTGATTTTCACTCTGATAGACAATTCTCTATGTCTCATATTCTTTCTTGAGGTTCTTTCATGTCTTTATCAGTCTGTTCGAGTATTCTGTCCTGCTACTTCTCCCTCCCCTTCCTAGTTGATGGTCTCACCTACGTCACAAAGAAAATAATATCAATGGGGGAGCCAAGCTGCTGTCAGTAGATCTTCTAACTGTACCCAAGTTGATGCCTATGTCCAGGCACTGGAAGATTGGAGGAGTTCCTGGTCTCTGACTTTGCTCTGCCTGGTCAGTGTCTGGGAGAGCCCGTTCAACCTCACGTTTCTATATTTATCCTACCTATTTTTACTCTCATATCTGTGTAAGGATGAATTAAGTGCTTATGTCCCTTCCAATGATGAGTCTGTGCAGTAACCGCATGGTATGCAGTAACATCATGACTAGTCAAATTAGTTCCTGTGATTGATTGTGATAAAGTGGCTATTGGAGCAATGATATTGGGAAACCAAATGATTGCTGCACCTGACTTGTTGGGCAGCAAAATGACTAAGATATATAACTAAAGAGTATGGCAAATGCTGGGAAAATTGGGGTTAATGACAAATTGGTGTTAACTGGTTTGCTGATAGCGATTTTCTGGAGAACAGTCTTGTGAAGATTTCTGAGATCAACTTTGTTACTCCTGGGAGAGTGTGGTGGCGCTTGAGTAATGCTTCTTGGGGGTGTTAGGCATGAGTGGTCCGTGGTGGATTTAACATTTCTGCCTCCAGGTTAAATGATTAAGCAGGGGAGTGGTGACTCAGGGTCATACAATCAAATAATCGGTTGCCATACATGATTGAGTCCAGCTTCCATATGAATTGTGCTTTATAAGTCATTTACTTTATACTATCTTTCTAAGAAAGAGATAAGTAGTGGAAAAAAAATTCCAAAAAACCTCCAAACAAACGAAACCAGCAAAATCAACTGATTTTAGGGTCATTTTCAAGTTAAGTGCTGCAGTCTCCACTGAGCCTTGTCCCATTCAGTCTTAGGGCAGCTTCTGTTGCTAGACACTATCTTTACAATAGTTCAATCATGAACACTCATTTGGAACAGATTCAAATATCAAAAGAAATAGCTTACATTGTACTGTATTTTTTTTGCACATGCTTATCCAGGGCATTTATTGACACTAGAAATCCCCAACCCCTGTTTTCTTTAGTTTCCTACCTTCTTCACGGTTTAATTTTTGCCAAACCCCAAATCACTTCTGTTTCCATCCCAGCTGAAACATTTGCAGTCAGCATGTAAGATAGAACAGATTTTGTATATTTCCATTTTTTTCTTTCCCAGGGAAAAAGAAAGAAAACTAATAGTTATGGCATCTTGCCTTTCCTTGGAATACAACTCTGCCTGTGCACATTTCAAATTCAGTTTCATTCGAATAACGTAATAGCTAAGTTCATTCTTCATGTCTCTGCTTTTTAAAAAAGCTTATTTTAAAATGATTCAGCCACTTCACAGAAGCATCATTTTTGGACAAGGAAAAGACCCACCATTAGATCATCTGTTTTCATCCTCACGCCCAGTGCCAGAGCTGTCCCCACGGTGCACTTGCCAGTGGTAATCTTGTTTCCTTTAAAGAGTTTCAAGGACTTGTGTTTATAAGATTCCCTGCGGTATGATACATATATTAAGAGATTTCATTTAGGGAAAGATTTTTCTTCTTCTTCTGCAGATATATTTAACCCCTAAAATTTTTAAGAATAGACACAAATAATGGATATTTTAACTTGGTTCCTGTTTTAAGAATCTTTATATTCTAGGACTTTAAATGTAATAAACTCCTTTCTATAAAATCTCTTGTAATTAGAACTTTTCGGGTTCACATGTAGCTATGCTGCTTTTCTTTCTTTCTTTGCTCCTTTATGCTCATAACTATTTAACATATATTTAAAAAATTGTTGTGTTAAAATGCCAAGTATACCTAATAGTATTTGTTACTTTGATTACTTTATATGAAAATTACCTCACATGCTAAAGCTAAAAGCAGTAATGTCTCCTAGATTTTAGCTCTTTCTCTATAGTGTGTTGGCTATAGCAGCCCTATCCTAAGCCTCCTTCTGGTCTGGCTAGTTTTCTGATAATATGTATGTTTGAATGTGTGTATCTGTCTCTCTCTCTCTGTGTATATTGTGTATATATCTATATCTGTGTGTACGTGTTTGTGTGTATGTGCGTTATGTGTTTGTGTCTGTGTGTGTACATGTACATGTGTGAGTGTGTGTTGGGGGAACAACCCACTTCTCTGCCTGGCCACTGTGGAGTGTCAGCTTTCACAGGCGTTTCACTCTCTGTGAAGTCAATGTTTGCTTTTCTGCTCTTGTCTGCTGCTTGTGTCACCATCTGCTAGGATTCCTGTGTGGATGGTGGTGCTTAATACAGGTTCTGGCGGGTGGTTACTGGGTGGTCGGGAGGTACTCATTTGCATCCCTCTATGGTTTTCCTGATGTGGGTGAACTCCCAGAGATGCAGCCATTTGTGCGTCTCCCAGCTTCACAGCCGGACCACCCACCATCTGCTGAAGAGATTGCTGGAATGTTGGCTCCTTTCCCCAGTTAGTTTCAGACTCACAAAAAATGTAGGGATTTCCCTATATCAACTTGACTCCTGGGGGTCTGCGTTTTAGAACGCTGATATCCTCCTGTTCCTCGGAGCCCCACACTTCAGAGGGGTCACACTGGTAACTCCTCTCCACTCCTACTCCCCATCCTCCCAGTCTGCTGCAGAAGAAGGGAGGGGAGAGGATGAGTGGAGATGGGAAAAACACATCACACTGCTTCTTACACTGTTCCAGATTTTTCCTGCCTCTTCTCCCACCTGCTTTACATCTCCTCTACTAAAAGCAGGGGAGATGCTTAAATCCTTTGATGCTATTCCCACCATTCCACCTTTCCTAGTGGCCTTTGAAACTAGCATTTTAGAAACTGATGTCTTTACTCCCAGCAGTTTATGTGGAGTATCCCTGGGAAAGAAAATAGAAGACGCCATTTGAGGTTTCAAGGTTAGCCTGACAAAAGTAATCCTTCATGTATCCTATGTGAAGGGCAACAGATTGAAGATGGAGTTCATTCAGTGGAATGAACACTGGTATGTGGTAACCGAAGTTTTTGGTAATGTTCTACTTCTCTGAATTTCCCCTCCACACCTCCTCACTCCCATTCCCTATTTCTTGAGGACCATAATAGACTAACTAAAGAACTCTCTTAACAGAAGAGTTTGTGGAAATGAGTGCTGTCCTATCTCACAATCAGCCCTGTTTCTATCATTCTGAAGAGGCTCTGACTGCTTTCAAACTCTGGGTTGCTTTCCCTTTTCCCATCTTTGGGGCTTTAAGGAAAGGGAAGGTACAAGGACTTACTCTGCAACAATAGGTCTGTGGGTAACCTTGGCCATGGCTATTGGAGAAATTCATTCCACACTGGGTAGCATGACAAACAAGTAGTGATGAGAAGGTCCTGGGATTCTGAACAATAAAGACTTGCTCTACTTGCTTTTAATAATAATAAGGGTTTATTCATTCATTTGTTAACTTGTCAATAAAATATCTATTGAGCACCTGGTGCAGTGCTAGGTCCTGGGAATATAGTGGTAAAGAAGACTGATGAGGACTCATTAAAATTATTAACATTAAAATGTTAAAAATGATCATCCTTGTGTTGTGGGTTATGAATGATTTACACTTTCCTCTGTTTTTTAAATTTTCTAAAATGAAGATATTACTTTTACATTTAGGATAAAAGCATGATAAATATTTTATCTGGTTGCTTATTTAAGAAACTTATCTGAGAAGGGAAAGGAAGAGGTGACTGTAGTTAGAGGAAGATTTTGGGGTCAAAAGGAGGGTCTTTAACAGTGGATAGGTTTATTCATGGGTGTAGACTGAGAAAAAGAAGGCAGTAAAATAGTACCTAGAAGTGATAAAAGATTTCTGAAGAGGAGGAAGAAGTTGGTGCAGAATATAGCAGAGGGATTGACTACAGAGAGTGGAAAGACAATTCTTGCACAGATATGAGAGTAAAAATAGGAGGATAAGTATAGAGACGTGAGGTTGAACGGGCTCTCCCAGACACTGACCAGGCAGAGCAAAGTCAGAGACCAGGAACTTCTCTAATCTTCCAGTGCCTGGACATAGGCATCAACTTGGGTACAGTTAGAAGATCTACTGACAGCAGCTTGGCTCCCCCATTGATATTATTTTCTTTGTGACGTAGGTGAGACCATCAACTAGGAAGGGGAGGGAGAAGTAGCAGGACAGAATACTCGAACAGACTGATAAAGACATGAAGGAACCTCAAGAAAGAATATGAGACATAGAGAATTGTCTATCAGAGTGAAAATCAAACCGAGGTTCTAGTTCATAAAAGTGTGGGAGTTCAAATTCTCTCATCTCCTAGCTCATTTTTGAAATCTTTTTATTCAATAGCACTTGGATATGGAACAAAGAGGATGAACAGCTTGATTGGTCCAGAGTTCAAGTATTCCTAGAAAGGCAAAATGGAATGGCAAATATCAAGGGGTTTTGGGTTTTAGTAAAGTGTTTTAAGTGATGGGTCATAGTGACCAGGGAAGAAAAATAGAAAGTAGAGGAATAAACCCTACTTGGAGTACTCAGTGAGTCTGAGGAATAAATTAAACAGGAATAAATGAATGAGAAAGCAAGGTAGACAAGAGGTGGAGATGAGAGGGCACAGCACTGAAATTTAACATCTCAGGGCTGGGGCATGGCTAGGTGAGGACAGAATGTCTGGCAGTGACCAAGGGAAGGAGAGAGGAAATGAGAGTTCTGAAAGAAGAGGAGGTTAGGGAAGAATGAGGATGGGGGATCGCCTGGACACTGAATCACTTCAGGGTCATGACCACCAGAATGTCATACAACCTAATTTATTGCTCAGAATATGGAGAAAGCTTTTCCCTAGGCACTGTCCAGGCAAAGCTTAAGATTTTGCCTTAGGCCTTTCTGGAATCTCTAGCGCATAGCCCAAGGGTCTGGGACATAATTCGTGTTCAATAAATCTTTGTTAAATTTATGAAGGACTTAGAGATGATAGGCAATTTTAAGTTCTTCCAGTCTATTTATTTCTAAAATGAGTCAAAGGAAATAGTATAACTTGTTCTCCACAAAGGAGTAAAGTGCAAGTGAATCTGAGAATGTGCAGAAGTTATGAGGATTCGTCATAGAAGAGGCTTGTGATCCTGGCTCTGATACTTGTGGTTTCCACCATAATTGATTGCTCTACCAAAGCTTATAATAATAAAGGTTGTCAACTAAACCAACTTATCCAAAATTCTTATTTTCCATGAAATAGTTTTGACATTAGGTGTTGGGCAACCATACCTGCAAACATAGGGCTGTAATTGGGAGTTGAGCTAGGTTAGGCTCTTTTCTGTGTCACACCTGCATCACCCAGTCCTTTGTAGCTGTGAAGGCAGTTCTTGCTCCTGGTCCTGGGGATCAATCTTGGAGAGGTAAATCTTCAACTTCCCTATCCCTGTGTCCACTGCTTTTGGCCAGGTCCAGATCAGGAGGGAGGAGTCAGAATAGGAGCAGCCAGCAGTGGTCTCTTGGCCATGGGTTTCACAGGGATGGATAGAGGACATCAACTGGTTGACAGCAGTAGCTTAAAGAGAACTGGTTCAGCTGGACTTCTGGGTCTTAAGAGCGGAGACTGAAGAAGCATATCTGGGATCCTCTGACTGACCTTAAATGAGCCTGGACTATCAGTCAGTTTTTCAAAGGATGAAATTGGAAAACATCAGTGTCTCCTTGTTAACTGTATGGCAGTTTGAATGGTAGTAGGAAGTTTGAGAACAAGATGGTGTCTGAGTGGGTTTGGCTCCTTCCTTAAAGAGTCAGACTTTATTCTGGTACAGCATACTGATCCACAAGTACAAGCTGCATGATCAGCATTCACAGAATTGCCACCAAGCAGACCCTACCTCAGCCTTCAACCTTACGTCCTCTGACTTTTGGCCTTTGTTCCATTTGACCCCTTTTTGTTTTTTTGTCTTGGCTTGACTTAGTTCTTCTAGCTTGCAATTTTCTTGGCTCCTTTTTCAGTTTTTGACATTTGGCTCATTCCTTTTGGCAACTATGCTTCCAATGACCAATTCTTTGGGCTGGTAATAGCACAGATGATGTGAGAAGAGGATCTGAACAGGTCCAGGAGACGGTTTACTTCTTTTATTCTGGTGATATCACTATTATACTTTTAAAGAATTGATAGTAACGCCAGGTTTAGTAGTTGTATATAATTATTGTTTTTCCTGTCTTTTGTAATATTTGCTTAAGTATCAACTTTGGAAAGTGTTCATAATATATTTGGTAGTGTGGATTCTGTTATTCTCTTTGTTTTCTTCCCCAGGCTTTGAATTTCAAGAATACCCTTAGAATCATCCAAGATGGGTAAATCTATCTAAATTTATATACAAAATCCTGTGACTCAGAATGGGGCATCTGACTGCAAGCTTTCTAAAAGGCCATTGCTTATTTAGCTATGCCACATGTTAAAGAAGTACCTGCTCTTTTGTGAATGAAAACTATTCTATGTCATATTCACTATTTTCACTAAATGCTTTCATAATAAGAATTTTTCTTTTTTCCATGTTTGAAAGATTTGTAGCATCAGAAACAGCATGAGGCATTCTGATAGTATGTTAGTGGTATTTTCTATTGAAATGTTTATCCGTATTTTAATTATGTGTTGAATAAATGTGATTTCCAATGATGATATTCCATAAACTAACGTCCAGAAGGCATTTTAATAGCATTAAGAAAGGTCATTTAGGACATCCTATTTTTATACACTTATTTCCTAGATGATAGCATTTGTTTCCTGCACCTTCAAGCATAATTTTTGAGAGTTAGAAATATATGAAACCATTTCTTTCATATTCATACATATTCATTATTTTTGTTTTATATTTCAGGAATGTCACTGTGTCCTTAGGATCTTACCCAGCATTATTAGCATATTTGAAATTATGCTAAAAGTTTTAGATTTATTTTGTCTCATTTTCATTTTTCACAACCATTCTATAAGCAGAGATTTTATTGCCATCTGTATTTCACTAACAATAAGCCTGATAGTGATTAATGCAATCTACATTTATGCAGAAATTAAGAAATTACATTTTTAGACATTATTTTACTACTCCTATTTTAAAGGGTTAAAATGGTCTTATTTAACAGAAATGCATAGAAACTCAATTTTGTTCTTACAAAAGTGAATGAAGAGCCTGAAGGCTTAGTTCAGGTGATGATTTTTTAATAAGGAAGATTATTAATTAATTTAAACCTCTGAATATGCTTTATTTCTTTGTGAAATTACTAGTTTTATAAAGTTCTGATGACAAAAGTGTTTATATAATATCACAACATTGGGAATTGGGACTGGGATTATTCTGGTTGGTGGAATTTTATTTAATCATGCTATCAACCCCTGGCAATATAAATGATTAAGTAAAGTTTTGCTTAAAAAGCAAATTGACCAGGACACTTTCCCCAGCTACTTTCCCAATATCTCTACATTACATTTTGAAACCATAAGGGCAGTTGGGGAATAGAATGCTAGCTCTTGCTGTTACCAGCTTCCCAAGGTGCCCTTCTGATAAAAAAAAATCGATAGTAATTTCACTGTTGTGTTTTAATCAAAGTTCAAGGTCAGGGTTCAAGGTTTCAAAAGAGAATGTATGGGCCTCAGAGTTCAAGTGATTCCAGGCATTATTGCTGGTGGTCTTTGTTGACACATATTGGGGTTTCTGTATGTTAGACTGCTACTCAACCAAGTTACTGAGGCAAGACTCCTGCAATAAGTGGGCCAGATTTCAAGGACGTTATTAAAGTGAATCTATTAAAGAAGATAAACGATCAGATCACTTTTACCTCCTGCTTTCCGATTGCCCCATGTGCATGGCAGAAGGAGTTTGATGTGGTTTGGGAACTCAAAATCATTGTGTGTGAGTATATGTGTGTGTTTATGTAGGTGTGTATGTGGGGGGTAGAGTGGTCAGTGTGGGATAGCCTGGCTCCAGAAGTGTGGGACATATTGTGCGGGCTTTAAATTACAAATTACAAATAAGCTGTAGCCTTTAAACTTATAGTTTAAAGCATTGTTTATCAAAGTGCAGTTTATTGATCACCTGCAGCATATTACTTGGATTGCTTGTTAAAGTGCATTTCTCCATCCTTACATCACACTTGATTTTTTCACACCTGATACTGACCCATAAATCAGAAATTCTGAAGGTCAGTACTTCCAACAGAGTCCTAAATGATTCTAATATGTTGAAAACAACTGCATTAATAAGCAAACAAGACTTTTTCTGCTGTCCATCACTTTCAACCACCTTAAGCACTAAAATACCACTTCCTATACATTTTGCAGTTGGAGAGACTTTAGCATGCCATTTAAGAAGAGCTGTCCCCTGAGTTACTATAATAAAACATCTGAAGATTTTAACCCAAGTAAAATACAAGGGTTACCATTCCCTAGGAATGCTGTTGTTTGGTAAGATTCTCAATGTATTGGCAACAAAGAATTTTCGATCTCTTCATGTGAAAAACCTATTTTCAAAAAGTTCTATAGGGAAACGGACTTGGCCCAGTGGTTAGGGCGTCCGTCTACCACATGGGAGGTCCGCGGTTCAAACCCTGGGCCTCCTTGACCCGTGTGGAGCTGGCCCATGCGCAGTGCTGATGCGCACAAGGAGTGCCCTGCCACTCAGGGGTGTCCCCCGCGTGTGCGCCCCGCAAGGAGTGCACCCCATAAGGAGAGCCGCCCAGCGTGAAAGAAAGTGCAGCCTGCCCAGGAATGGTGCCGCCCACACTTCCTGTGCCGCTGATGACAACAGAAGCGGACAAAGAAACAAGACGCAGCAAATAGACGCAGAGAACAGACAACGGGGGGGGGGGGGAGGG